>NC_141672.1:83153689-83753689 GCF_028749965.1 Puma concolor
ATATCGTGTGTTAGAAAAATCTAGGCAGGGACAAGGATCCAAAAACCTGCAAAAACAGCCCCCCCCCCCCACGTTGTTCCTGCCACACTTTGGAGGGTCAGCAGTGAAAAGCAAAGGGTTTCAGTCCTTCAGTTTTGTGAGTCGGTCAGGGATGGAAAGCACTGTTGGGATGGCATCAGATTTTTGGTTATCTACAATCACTGCAGACTACTCAGAGACCTAGTGTCAGGGCCATTTTACCCCACTGCCTAGAACTCCTAGGTGAAGCCCTTCTCCTGTGTTATCTTTGTGAGATGGCCAACATGATCATCATTTCCTAGTTAACCTGAGGTTATTGACAGTAGAAGTTTGGGAGGCGAGATGGTATATAATCACTACTGTTCTTAGAAGCCACGGCAACTGATCCAATTACAGCAGAGTTTACTGACGGTATTTATGTTGACTCCTCTAAAGGATAGTGAGAGATGCATTCATTTTTACTGGTTACCACTCTGCATTAACATAATGGGTCACACACAATGACCACACCTCAAAGGGAGTCAATTATGTGCAATGCTTCATATAGAAATTGTACCTTTTACCTTATAGTATGGCGAGAAGAGAATGAAGCCATAGGGTTTCAGAGCTTTTTAATTCTTTACTTCCCATCACACCTCACAGACATTTGTACTGAACCACCCTCCCCCATCATCAACCACTTGCCCCCATCGTCCTGGATTCAAGGACTGTTATTTTAGAAGCATACATTCACTTTAAGAGACACTGTACTTGCATGTACATAATTATAAAACACGTCTCTAGAGAGGTCCCTGCTCTAAATTCACTGGTTTTCTTAAACCGAAAAGTAAACTTTTTTTTTTTTAATCCAGCATGTCAAAGTCGCTCATAAACTAGGAAGCCTTTGATATGATTTCCCATCAACATTATTAAAGGGCGACATTAAGAACAACAGAATATTCCATTTAGAGTATTGTAATCATTCCCGCATTTGAGAGAATGAATGTTTTTCAATCATCTAAAATTTTATTCTTCAGGTATTTCATCTTCTATAATGGTGTGCATTATCCAAAATGTGCACAATTACTTATTAGCAAACCCAAATGCCATTAGGTTAAACAAAATCCCTTGTGCAGCAAAAGGGGTTAACCAGATTTGTATTAATATAGAAGCCAGGCTTTTAATATTCTGCAAATGTTAACAAAGAAAGATGATAATGTTGAGTTAATATGGGTTAAGCATAAAATGAAAATAAATTTTTCTGATTGCGAGGTGTTGACACTTTTTTGGCTAGGGCCTCCAGCCTGTTCCTGAAAGCTGTGTAATTACAGAAGGCTTTTCCCCTCCTTCCCCCTCCTGCTTCAAGCCTACCCACATTAGTAATGACCCCTTCACTGCTTCAAAAACCACTAATGGTCTTCAGCACGGGCAAGAAAAATGAACAGGATAAATTGGAATCCACAGTCAGTAATTTGCATCCTATGAGGCTGCTTTGGCCACTCACACTCATTCCTGGCCATCAATCGTTGCCTGTCAGGTGCTGCACTCTGCCACCACGACAAATACTCCTTCTAACACTCTGATTCGTCCAAACAATGTAATTGTCCTCTATTCTCCTTTTGGTAATGGAGATAATGAATGACTACCCAAACAAGAAGGATTGCTCATCACAGACGCCTGGGTGGCTTCAAACTGGAAAAGGCCTAGGGTACAAATTTTAATTGACTGAAAACAGTGGCTGGGGGAAAATGACCAAAAACAATCCCCAGATCCTTCTTGTCATAGCATTTTTCCTACCAAACTCAAGGGAGGAGCACCTTTTGACTTTTGGTCCCTCTAAGATTTCGAACGCCTAGGTTTATAAATTATTTTCCCTATAATGAAATAGTTAATAGAAATGAATTCCACAAATAACAAAAATGAAAATAAGGACTCATCGCAAGAGTATATGGATATGCACTGGTCACGTCAACATCCAGTGTGTCGTTTCTTTATACAGTGTTTTCTTTCTGGCTTGTTTAGTCTTGCTCACTGTTTGATGTGTTTGCTCAAGGCAGGTCTGACAAAACATGGGCGCTGTGGTGTGTGTGTGTGTGTGTGTGTGTGAAAGAGAGGGGCAGAGGTGTGCACGCGCGCACACACACATATATACATGTACCTATATGCGTGCGCGTGCACACACACACACACACACACACACACACACAGAAGATTCATATGAAATTAAGGTTTAGGATGTTAAGGAAGTAGAAGAGTAGAAAGCTGATGTTAGTAGAAAGCCAGTTCTTTGAAGTATGACTGTAAATTCTGATCAAATAACAAGAATTCTTTCCAGTGTTCTAGTAGAAATTTAGTCCAATGACCACAAAATTACATAAACAGTACATTTTATCTTGGGAATCCCTGAGCAGTACTTTCACTATGAGAGCAGTTGCAAATTCCATCCACAATCATTAAAAAAATTGGGACCTTACCAAAATTCACCTTGCACAGATGGCTTTTTTTTTAATTAATAGGGAAGACCATAATAACTTTAACTTATTTAAATAACGTTCTGTGGTTTCTGAACATTCGTGATTCTATGCCCCTTTTATACATGGAGTGGACTGTTTATCTGGAAGTGTTCTGGCAGTCAGCCACTATATTTCTAAAATTAAAAAAGGGACGGAAAACAATCAGCTTTCAGAGGAATTGGAACCATGGCAATGTGTTTCGGATTAATTTACAAATATATGTATATATTTAAAGTCTAACTGTAGAACTAGAGAATTTCTACTACATGGTCTATCATACGCATTCTTCTACTTTATTAGAACAGACATCATATTGAAATAATAAACATGGGAAGCCTTCACTTCTTCTTTGATGTATATTACTAAATGTCTGACTGGCTCAAATTTAAAATAAACTTTGGTATGTTTGCACTTGAAAACTGGAAGTAGACCGCAAGCAATAATTTGTTGTCAGTTTCCATATTCTTGGACTAAAGCTATAGTTTAGTCTGTTCACTGTTGGGGGCCAACCCACTCTGGTCCAGTGGCCCAGAGGTGGCTCAATTTACTTTTAAGAACACACACGGTAACATAATAGCGACGATGATGATTCCCTTCATCAAGAAAGAACCAACATAGGTCAAAGTTTTTCACTTCTCAAAATAGTTCTAAAGCCACTGTTGAATAGAAGGGAGTCACAAAGATCCCCTTACTTTGAATATCAACGGACAAGTGTTCAAAAAGTTAATAAGACATGTATGGCTCACAACTCCATGGAGATAGAGCATTCTCCATGTAGAATATTTTTAATTGCCTCTTTATCTAAAGACTCATTTGAAGTTAAGATATTATATTTATTCAAGATGCTAACCTTAGCTAGAACTTCTCTCCCTCTCTCCTTTTAGGTTAACCTGGTTTATCAAGTACATGGAAATAGATCTGCAATCTCCTTAGAATACATCAGTGGAACAGATTTTGGGTGAAACCACTTAATAATCATTTTCTTTTGTGATTAACCTCTCTCCAATAATGTCCAAACTGGAAATGATTTGTCAGGAATTTTATTCTATGTTGAAAGGATTTATACCGGTTTAAAAACACTTGAAGGGCTATTTCTAATCATCTCATGAGTTAGAAGTACAGGATAAATGAAAATGGTAGTACTTAGAAGGGTAAAAAAATGGAAATAGCCTATCAACTAAACCATAGTTAAATAAAATGTGGGGTTCTCATGAAAAAGGTTTTCCCATATATGTTGAGTGAAAAAAGGAAACTATAGAACATGTATTATCAATTTTTTGTAAAACAGACACATGAATTCATAAACCAATTGAACATATCTTTCCTTGTAGTGAAAGATAAACATCTGGAATATTACACAGTGATAATGGTTCATGTTAGGTAGTCTAGGAGCTAAAGGCTTTTACTTTTTGTTTATAGATACCCTATACTGTCTCTGTGTGTACCGCTTCAAACAATTTTTTTAAATACAATAGGAATTTTAAAATTATAATTAATTTATTGTAATTTAATATACACTCTGCATTTAAAATTTTTTTTAATGTTTATTTTTGAGGGGGGAGGTGGGGGGGAGAGAGAGAGAGAGAGAGAGAGAGGGAGGGAGGGACACACAGAATCCAAAGCAGGCTGCAGGCTCTGAGCTGTCAGCACAGAGCCTGATGTGGGGCTCAAATTCATGAACCATGAGATCATGACCTGAGCCAAAGTCAGATGCTTAACCGACTGAGCCACCTGGGTGCTCCCACTCTGCATTTTTATCAACACCATAATAATTTAACATTTTTATTAAGCTGGCTATTCTTTCATGTTACAGTAACTGTCTGACTGGATAATTTTTCAAAGCAGAACATCTCTAGGACAAGTCCTACCTCTCGAGTCACTTTCCTACCCAATGAGTTTGACTCACTTGCTAGACTCTGAGGCTTACTGATGAGCTAGCTCTTTGAAGACCCACGTCCAATTTGTCAAATTACTTGTGTGATGATGTAATGCAACCATTAAGACAAATGACAGAGTAATTTGTTGAGCAGGGTCTTAGTCTGAGCAAACACTTGGAAATTGATCATTGTGATGACTGCCTCCTTTTCCTCAATCCCCTTCAAGACACCATTTACTCTATAGAATTAATCCAGTTGACTTAGATTTTGATGATGCCACTCATATATGGAACCTTCTAAGCAATTTTTCTAAGATAAACCATAAAACTGCATTTGGGTGGATATCCGTTATTGCTCTAGTACTGTGCTTCCTGAACTAGCGTACAAGTACACTGCCCCTGAATAAGTAAGTGCATTTTCCTGGAATGCCAAATTTGTTCAATGGCCATGAATTTAACATCTTTTTCTTATGTAAACAAAAATTCCTCTGCTCTGACTGAAATGTATATAACAAATACAATTCTGAGGTAAAACAAGAAATAATGAAGATATTTTAAAACCCATCACATCCTCACAACTGAAAGTAATCTCCTTTCTACTACATTCATGTTGCAATTTACTTGGCATTTATAAATTTTAGCTTTTCACGGTCATGTCTTATTTATATATCTTTTCTTCATTAAGTATAACTTTCTAAGGGCAGAGCTCTGGGCTTTTTAAACTTTTGTAATTCTCCCCACCTCCACCTGAGCATCTCTCAATATTTGTAGGAAAAATGAAAAAACAAACAAAACAGACATAAGTTCCCAGTCAAGCTGTTCTGTCACCTTGAATAAGACTGTAAAATATCTATAGAGATTATAATGGGTTGTAAAATATCTATAGAGATTATAGTAGTATAGTTTGTGATGGCTAATTCTGAATCTTAGTAATTCTCTCTCTCTCTCTCTCTCTCTCTCTCTCTCTCTCTCTCTCACACACACACACACACACACACACACACACACACCCTCAAATTGTCTGAGCTTCGAATCACTATCTCAGGAGGCAGTAAAAACCCTTCCCTCTTCCACTACCAAACTAACTTCCTGTTTTTCCCTGAAGCACTTCTATGTGAAACATGATGTACCTCTCACTTTGTGTTACTATTTGTAGATATCTGCATTTTCTGGGTGTCTTCTCCCTGTCTCCAGTTCTTGAGATCAGAACCGCAAAACAGTAGAGTAAAAAGGTCCTGTAGACAGAACTTTGGCCTGGCACCTAATTAATGTAGATGAGGAAACCAAGACTCACAGGTGTAAGTAACATATGCCAGGTCATAGAAACAGGCAGTGGTAAGAGAGGGGCTAACCACCTGCTGTCTTGACATTTGTGGCGGTCTTTCCCACTGTAACATTAAAGTTTTTCACTGAAGTATCCTTCCCCTTTATTTTGGTAATAGTAGTACCCTGATTTTTCTTTAGGCATATGTTCAGGGGTAGCCAAGCTACCAGGCTTAGTCAATCAACATAGTTAATCACTCTGGCTGCACTGAAAAGGAAACCCAAGTTAGGTTAATGGGTGTGGGTTGGGCTGTCAGTCAAAGGTGTTCTCTTTTCACTGGAGTTAGTCAGTAGAATATGTGTCTGGAGTCACTGATGCCATTGTTGCCACCACAATGGGAAAGCCTGACTGAGGATGAAGCCCAAGGAGACTAAAGTAGAGCCAATAAAGAACAGACTCCTGACATCATTTCTGCACTTGGATACAGCTCTACCTAAAGCCAGATCCTTTTACCTTTCAGTTACCTGAGCCAATAAATTAGTCCTGACTAATGCACATGGCATGACTTAGATTATCCGGAACGTTCTCAGTTTATTCTTTTACCCCCTCCAGCTAAAAATGATTATTACTAAAATAAAAAGAATAAAAAACAGGGAAGGAGGAGGAAGAAGAGGAAAGCAATCAACAATTTTGCTTCCATCTAGGCCTGCAGACTGACCAAATAGGACAGAACTCTTGAGGATTTGGGAATTAAAAAAAAGTTTATCAGACTTCTGATCCCAATAAGTTAAAAAATGACCTAATTTAGAAGACAGACGTTTAAGCATGCAATGTATATAAAACCCAGAACTTTAAAAAATCTAAATGAGAAAAGTATAAGGGTGAGTTCTTACATTGTTTCTAAAATGACCAGAGAGTAAATTTCAGTATATTTCTTGTGTAAAGTTGAAACTCTTAAGGGACATGATAGAAATTTACTAATCAAAATACCCGAGACTCAAAAACCTTACAGGAACCAAAAGGCTATGATGATGAAAAATGACACAATAACTTTCACATTTCATTTCAGCAAAATTCTCTGCTGCTGAAAGAGAATGCATTTCACAAAATTCCCTTCCATTCCCATGAATCTGGCATGTCCATCATGGCCAGTCTAAACACTGGATCCAGTGGAAAATCCTCTCCAGCCAGAAGTAGTCGCTTTCTCTAAAAATTTCACAGTGCTTTCTCTCCTTCTCTCTTGTGTTTTTACTCCACATTGTGTTTTATGTATGTCAGGGTACTTGTGTTATATCCTTCACTGGATGGCAAATCATTTGAAGACACAGTTCAGAATTGAAAGCACTTAGTGCGATGTTTCCCACATAATAGCTGCTCAATACATCCTTGTTTGTGATGCATTCCTTCTGAAATTTATAATGTTTTCTACTAGAAAGGACTGATGGTACTACGTATATGATGCATAAATACCCAGACACAAACAGAAAGATTCAGATAGACATTTAACTGTTTTTACTGACACAATATTTGGATATCTGAAGACATCTACTAAATTTTTCAGTTTTCATCCAGATGTTTGGTGTCATGGACACACAGATTTCAGATTTAAATTAGTTGGGCTTTTCTTTTTTTTTTTTTTTTTTTAATGCCATGTGCATATCTGGGATGAAGAAAACATGGCTATTTCAGGAGATTCATTTCCATTTGAGTTCACATAGAGGTAAGTAGATTGAATAATAATAATAATGTTTAAAGTCAGAAACTGTTTGAGAGATTTTTAATAATAGCCAGACCTTAAGAGGTGAACCATGGTTGATATTTAGAGCCATGGTAGGAAGGTCTCATTAAAAAGAGCAAAAAAAGAAAACCACTCACCGTCCTGTAGATGAGCTAAAAGAATACTGAATGAGCCTGCTGGATTATGATTCAGAGATTTTAGGAACAGTTTTTAAATTTATTATTATCAAGATACAGATAAAATAAAACAGTGAAGAAGGAATTTCTTATGAAACCAAAGTTAATGACAGAAAGACAAAATAACCTAAGAGTCTTGGGACAAAGAAGGAACATTTTTTGCATCTTCAAGAAATGTTACATACACATATTCTAATGGTATGGAGGGAGTTCATATGAGCATGAAATTACGTGAAGGTTAAATGCCACCAACACCCATACTACTTCTAAACTTCCAAAAAGACATAAAAAAGTATCAGAAAAACATATTATAAGACATTTGCAGGTAGGAGTCAGAGTTTTAAGCACAATGAATATCATCATTTTTCTATTGATGGAGATTTTAAAGCTGTGCGCAGTCTTATTTTGAAAATAACGGAAATATGTTCCGAAGGCTAGAGAAAGATAATTTTTATTTAACATTTGTTAGGACGCTCCCATGAGCTGCTTGGCCATGCGTATTACACTGCCTACATGGCTGATGGGCAATCTTACCAAATGAGCCAAAGGCCACAAATAAGGCCTTGACTCATTTAACGATCATTTCACATTTCCACACTATGACCAAATTAATATTTTATGGGACTACTCAGTTCTATAGCCAGACCACTTTTCCAAAAAATTGAATTTTGTGCTTATTTATTTTATGGATCATTTGTTGAAAGAGATTTCAAAACAGGTTTAGGCTATTTAGATTTTTCAGTGAACTGCAAAAGAAAAACAGACTCACAGTTTTAGAAACTAGAAAGGACAGGAGAGTCACCTCATTCAAACCTTCTTATTTTGTGTCTAACAAAACTGAGGTCAACTGAGGAGAAGGGGCCTGCCTAAACCTTGTTGTTGGCCTGGCCTCCTGCTTTTTTAAGATGTTTCCCTAGCAAGAAAAAATTTCATGCTTACATAATGTCAAAGAACATTTTATTTCTAAACATTTTTTTTAATGATTATTAATTTTTGAAAGAGTGCACGGGCACACCCATGCAGACACACACAGACACACACAGACACACGTGTGCACCAGTAGGGGAGGGACAGGGACAGAGGGAGACATAGTATCCAAAGCAGGCCCCAGGCTCTAAGCTGTCAGCACAGAGCCCAACGCAAGGCTCCAACTCATGAACTGTGAGATCATGACCTGAGCCAGCGTCAGAGGCGTAACAGACTGAGCCACCCAGGTGCCCCTGGGACATCTTATTTCTACCTATGAATTGTAGATACCAATAGCCAGATTTTATACTGTAAGCTACTTAACACCCATATTCTGTATGTTTGCATATCACCCTAAATTTCCCCATTCGCCACACTACTGCCTTGCAAATACTCGCTGGTCTGTCTCTCTCATTGGACTCGATGCTCCTTGAGAGTAGAGACAAGCGACACACATTTTACCTCCAGAATCTAGCTCACTGCCTAGCATGCAAGAGGCATCACACACTCAGTCTCTCTCTCAAAACAAAAAAACAAAAGACAAAACTAAAAAAAAAAACCTTTAAAAATTAAAAAAAAGCAACTCATTAAAAAACAAACAAAAAACTCTGCATGTTGAATTAGTCAAGTTTGAGGATGCAAACAAGTAAATTCTTTGCAACCTAGAAATGCTAGTTTGAAATGAGAGAGGTCGGTTGAGGTGAAAGCTGAGGAGCAAATGAGAAGAGAGATTTAAGGAAGGAGACACTCAAAGAGGCAAATAATACCAACATTTTATGGCCTCAAACATGAAACAGGGAAAACCAGCTCTCATTTAAATGTTATTTATTTTTGAGAGGGTGGAGGGGCAAAGCGGGGGCAGGGGAGGGGGGGGGAGAGAGGGAGAGAGAGAGAGAGAGAGAGAGAGAGAGAGAGAAGATCCAAAACAAGCTCTGTGCTGTCAGCAGAGAGCCCGATGTGGGGGCTCAAACTCATGAACCGTGAGATCATGACCTGAGCCGAAGGTGGATGCTTAACTGACTGAGCCATCCAGGTGCCCCCGGCTCTTATATAAAACAGCAGTAAAATTTCTATATGTAGAGAACGGAGCAGAAATTGGCAAATTCAGATGGTGACACTAAGAAGCTGTGGAAAAGAAATAAGTCCATGGGACTTTTCATTAACATTTAGTATCTCACCTTGTTAAAAAGGCTAAGGGGTTGCTTTAAAACAAGGATCTGAAGTATTTGGCAGAGAGTTATATAATGTCTAGACAACGGAGATACTTGTATCTAATCTTATGACAACAATCCTACTTATTAACAGGTCCAGACACAGTGCCATATGAGACTGAGTTAGAAGGAAATGAAGATTAGTGATTAGTCCGTTACATTTCTCTAATAACATGAAAAAAAGTATGGATAAAAAAGTGGGGTAAAGTTTACAAGCTATGATAAATAATTCCAGTATGTTTAGTCTAATTTTATTTGCACGGCCCATGCTATAAATAATTTTGTCTGATTTACCTTAAGAATGTACTGAAAGTCCAATTTGACAAGAGAAAGCTACCAGAGACTTAAAGAGGAAGTTGTTGTTTAAAGAAACTGAGGATTATCTTTTTTTCAAAAAGGTTATTATCTCTAGAGTAAGCAATGGAAATGTTTTGGATATTATCTTCTTTGCTCATCTCAAAGTATAGGATAAGAGCATGGGGTTAATGATAAGTTAAAAAGTCATAAAAATAAGAAGAGAGTAGCTTTAAAGGAATGACTTCTTGTGATGGGCAGTTGTGGTTAAAAAGAGAACCATAGGGGCACCTGGGTGGCTCAGTCGGTTGAGTGTCCGACTTGGGCTCAGGTCATGATCTCGCAGTCTGTGAGTTCAAGCCCCGCGTCAGGCTCTGTGCTGACAGCTCGAAGCCTGGAGCCTGCTTCGGATTCTGTGTCTATCTCTCTCTGCCCCTCCCCCGCTCATGCTCTGTCTCTGTCAAAAATAAATAAACAATAAATAAATAAATAGATAGATAGATAGATAGAATGAACCCTAATAGTGACCATTTCTTATACCACATTATGGAGAAGGCTTCAATCACGGTGGCTATGAGGAATCAGAACTCCTTAATAAGAGTTAATTCTTTCATTTTACAGTTCACCACGATAAACACACTAACGTGTTGAACACTGGCATTAGAAACTTGGTTCAGGAGTTCCAAACTGGCCTCTTTTCGTAACATATTCATGAGCATTGGATACAACTATATACGTAGCTGTATACTCTAAAAAAGGGAGGCAGGTGGGCTACAAAAAAAAAAAACACCAAAAAACCTTGACTTTTTTCCTGTTTAAATATAACCCCGTGTTCTTAAATGTTTTGGAATTTATGTGATTTTTGAGAACATGGGAGAAAGATCCTTATCAGTCTGTCCATGGAATATGAAAAAATCAAAGATATTACCCAAGTGTTTTCCTTAGGTACCCACTGCACTAGTAAATAAAGCAACCAACTCATACCATAATAAGAAAACTCTTAACTGGGCCATCAAAAAAGGTCAGTTAGCGGTAATTATTTTGGAATTCCCCACAGTTTTATCTTATCAATTTGTTTTTCCTTCCCTTTTTTAAAGCAGCCTGTTTAGTGAAAGTTAACTGAATCAAGATGGAGACACAACAAAACTGAATCAAGATGGAGACACAACAAGGTACTGCCACATTTATCTGTCTTTGTGCATATACTGGCCCATTACTATTTCACCTTGACTTTATTTTTTTTTAAGTTTATTTTATTTTATTTTATTTTATTTTGAGAGACAGGGAGAGAGAGAGAATAAGCGGGGGGGGGGGGGGGAGAGAGAGAGAGAGAAAAGACAGAATCCCAAATAGGCCCTGCACTGTCAGCACAGGGCCCCCCACATGGGGCTCAAACTCACACACCAGGAGATCATGACCTGAACTGAGATCAAGAGTTGGACACTTAATCTACTGAGCCACCCAGGTGCCCCTCACCTAAACTTCAAAACACACAAATACTTTAAATAAAAAGTGTTTCTAAGATGAAAACAATCACTTTGTGAATTTCCAACTTGTGTTTAGAGTAAATCAACTCATCAGTAAATAGAACACCTTTAAAATGTCTTTCAACATACTTATGAAGATGCTGCTTCTCGTAATTATAGAAGATCGTCAACTATCTAATAATCCATGTCATAACCAAACAAAATGAAGAAATATATATATACATATGACTCTTCATGACTCTGGATATTTATTGAATAAACATTCACTCATTCAAGATAAAAGTGATTAAATATTGAAATATCAAATCATTTGATAGTATTTCACCTTTTACCACCATAATTAAGTGCTATGCTGAGTAAATCCAAATGAATTAGAAACTTATGAACCAAAAGAAAATATAGACACAAAAATTAAAAGTTTTCATGGCAAAACAATGAGAATATATGCTAATATTATTTATAGCTTACTTAAATATTATACATGGCTACTTTATTCCTAACTTGGACAGTAAATTAGAAAATACTGAGAAAAGGTTACTCGTGGCTTGGGTAGCCAGGCTGACCTCAGCAGAAAGTGTTTTTCTAATTAACTCTCTACTATGTTTTTATCTGCTCATCAATTTGGATAAAAGAGGAATGGAATAATGAGGAACATATTAAAAATATGTATATGTGAAATTATTGCATTGGCTATGTATTTTTGAATCTATTAAGTGATAAGATTTTATAGAAAGCAATAGCTTTCTTATGTTCTTATTCCTTATTCCTCTTGATATGTACCTTAGAAATTGATAACATAACTTTATAATCTCAGGAAAAAATATTTTTATTTTTGCATAAAAATATTTCTTACAAGGATTTCAGAAGCCCCCAAAAATGGCTGTCTCCATAAAAATTGGACTTTAAAAGGACAAACCATTAATGTAGCTGAATTCAACTAGTATGAACTGGTAGGGCCACCATCTGTTTTTAATGCATTGAGCATACATTCTGACTGCTGGTGACTGTTCAGTAGTTTGGATATCACCCTTGACTTTTCTACATGATGGGCAGAACCCTCTAACATTTCTGATACCTGCTTGGCATGTTGTATCTTTGGCAGATAAACTTAAGTTTGACCTATTTTCTACCATAATACAAAGAGCATAAATTTAATTTATTTCAATTTAATTTAATTTTATTATTTTTAAAGAGTATAAGTATTTTAGCACAAGGTGAGTTGACCAGTTGACCCTAAGAGCATGGTAAGCTTTTCATTTGAAACAGGGTAGTTTGAGGTAAAGTCTGAAGGTACCTTCACTACTCGTGTGTTCTGGACTAAATCATATGCATTATTTAAATACCTAAAAAAATTAAATACTCTTATTTGAGTAATTGGAAATATACCCTCATAGCAACATAAGCTGAGTGGGTTTAGTTTTCAAAGAAGTTAAAACACTTAAGGATTGCCACATGGCAAGAAATAAGACACAAATGGCCTTTAGATTCTAGCAGAAAATCATTAAGGAAATACAAGGTTATTATTCTTATGTATATACCATAGAAGTGTTGATTACACTTTATCTAAATACATATATTTTCTGAGAGAGAGAGAAGAGAGGGCAAGAGATAAGTAGGAGGAACCAAAAATTATCTCAAAGAGGTCAAAAGTACGGATAGAAATCACCATCCAACTTATATCTCTGTGTCCCCATACAAAATCATGACCTGGATTTGGCCTGAATATTGGAGAAAACTAGACTAACCAACTCTCCTCCTTTGAGGAGTACCAGATGAAAATCAGTGTCCATTTACCATCAAGTCTGACTTGGCAGAAACTAAAGGAAAGCCTTTTCAATGCAGGTATCTGAACATTTAAAATTTTCATACAGTATACAATACAAGAAAGAAATTCAGGGGGAAAAAGGTATTAACCGCTACTTTATAAGGCCTTCATCTTTTATTCTAACCTAACCAGACAATTTTGAAATGGTCTGAGAATATACTGTTATAAAGAAGGTGTAGACCTAGGTGCATTTTTATCATGATGATATTTGTACCATTCTATAAACAAGGATGGATCACTGCCAGATCCTGGATTCAATATGTAAGAGGTCAAGCATCTAAAGGGGCATCTGGGTGGCTCAGTTGGTTAAACGTCCAACTTTGGCTCAGGTCACCATCTCACAGTTTGTGACTTAGAGCCCTGCATCAGTCTCTGTGCTGACAGCTCAGAGCCTGGAGCCTGCTTTGGATTCTGTGCCTCCCTTTCTCTCTGCCCTTCCCCTGCTCCTGCTCTGTCTCTGTCTCAAAAATATATAAACATTAAAAAAAAAAAGAGGTCAGGCATCTAGAGCAATGGAAAAACAGAGATTGAGACTGGTATTTTGACATCTGACTGGTTATGTTCTCTTTTCTCTTCCTTGAGCTCCTGAGTACATTCTCTCCTTTCATTTTAAGTGACTGACATGCTAAAGATGTTACAGAACTTAGAACCACCCTCTGGAGACATTACTTTTTTAAACTCCTCGGACATTTGTGAATAAAATTTATAGCAAGTATAAATATTGTAAATTGAATCGCTAAGGGAGTTTGCTCTTTGCTGAAGTGCGTTCTTTCATAAGCTAAATAATGTTCTTGCAAAGCAATTAATACCCTCAGTGGAGTAATGCTCTTCTAATTTTTTATGAACAAATTTAGATGTTTACAAGAAGTGCCATATGAAACATTCTGATGGATTTATTTGAATTTGCACTTCTGTGTTTTGTTCACTGCTATATGCCCAGCTTCTAGAAAAGCACTTGGAAGCACAGTACAAGCTCAATAAATAATTGGTAAATGAATAAATGAATGAATACGTTCCAAGGCCTGACCTGAGACTAAAGCATGGAGTATCTCATTTCAAGTGCACGAGGGAAGCAGGAGAAATATCAGTGTTTAGGCTTTTACCTTTTCACATTAGAAGTTAGAGCCACTCGGTTGGGAGGGGCTAACTCGTATGGGAAGTTTCTGCATGCTACAGATTTAAAAGCATACACTCTCTATCAATTTGTTTACACTATTGCAAATCAAAACTGCTTTTTTCCCACAAGGAATTAGATATTTCTAGGCCCATAGTGACAAAGACATGGGGGAAAATACCTGTAGAAAGCCCCACAGAACTTATAACAATAGCCTAGGCAGAAGTATATGACTGTCATATTAAGTCAGTAACACTTTCCATGAGTTAATGTCCTAGTGGATAAACATTTGAATTTAAAGTGTAGATACATTTTGGAAACACTCAACCGACTCAGGAAACACATGTGTTTTGGTGCCATCAGGTCACACTTCAGGTGGTGCCCTGGGAAATTTTTTGGAAAACACTGGTAGAAATAGGTTGGAAGGAAAGAGATAGAGCACATAAATCCGTTAGCAATTGCATTTATAGCTCTTCCCATCTGTCATTTGCAAAGCATTTTTCTAATATTAGCTGCTGAAGTTGTAAGTACACATGCCTTACATCCATTGTCTCATCTCACTTGGTGACGGTCAAGAACTGAACGCAGAAACTGTGACTTATCACTTGTTTGTGGTCCAGGCAGAAATAAAGGCAAAGACTTCAGCCCTGAGTTCTCAATTTCCTTCCTTGTGCTGAAAACCTATGAGGCCAACTCTTTCCTGGGAATAACATTTTGCCTTTTAAGAGCATCTCCACTCTTATTCTTCACATCAATTACAGAAAAAGCGTAGGAGATGGACAGTGTTGGAGCTACCTATTGTAACATAACCCATTGCACTGAAGATTGGCTTATGCCAACACAAGGCAAGAAAGCCCAGCTTACAGAAAGAAATAATCATGTGACGTTAGCAAGATTTGATGAATTCTATCAGGTAGACAGTTGTCATCAAAATCATGCAACGCAATGGATTTCTAAGCTCTCTGTCTTAGTTTTACCTAAGCAGAATGATTTTGTAGTTTTAACTAAACTCCTATTTCCTTATATCTCCAGGATGTGTCTTTACAGTGCCTGCTCTTGGCAAAGACAGACAAGTGGCCCAGATCATTTAACAAAATTGTCTGAAGAAATTAATAGCCATAATTTTAGGATGAGTATGAGAGTTCTAAATAGTTCCACCATTAAATCAGTTATTTTAAACTTTCAAATGCATATGTACCTCCCATGGGAACATAAGCTCCTTGAGGACAGGAAACTTGAAAAAGACGATCAGAAAACGTTAACTGAATGAATCTTGTCCATACCCAGGCTACACTTGCACCTGTGCAAGAGTTAGGAATCTGGAAAGGTCTAGTGGCTAAAGTCTGCAACACGCTTCTAGAGTGACCAAAAGACTAGTCACTCAAATGAGAAACAGGTTTGGCAAGTCAAGGGAAAAGGAGGTTATAATTACTCATGCACCAAAATTAAAAAAATAAAAAAATAAAAAACTTATACAGAAATTCAGGACATATCTCACAAGGGGAAGAAGAAACTAAAAAAATTTAGCAGACAAAGCCAGCCTATACAAATTAGAATAATATATGCACAAATCTCTGGAGAAACTCTATTATATCACAATTAATGCAGAGACTGCAATCAAGCCAGGCTAATTTCAATAGATTCCAAGTTTTGAACAGTTCCTAGACTATCCAAGTGGGAATTTGGCCAGGATGCCGGGGTTAATAATTCATTTTGAGAGAGGCTAATTCTTTGGGAAGCAGCCCACTCTGCAGGAGGAAGCATTTGGCCCAAGTGAGCAAATTTGCTCTTCGAGATCACCCTTTATTAGCTCCACAAGACACCTTTCTTTGTTTTGGGGGGAGGGTCATTTTACTTTCTTATACATATAGCAATATTTATCATGTTTTCAATAAATACATGTAAAAATCAGAGAAATGGTTCAAGCATATACATTGAATGTTTGGGTTCTTAAAGAACAATTTTTACACCAACTTTCGATTACCACGATAGGAGTATAGGGTTGTCGGAAGAATACTGTGGCAAAGTGTACAGGCTCTGGAATCAGACAGTCCTGGCTTTTAATCTTGGCTCCAAACTGTGAAACTTTGAAGAGGCTACTGAATCACTCTAGGATTCAGGTTCTTCACTCATAAAATAGGAAAATTAATGGTGCCTACCTCATAGGGGTCTTATGAGGTTTAAATAAGTCATTTGTTAATTGAACAAACAATTATCGACTGCCAGAAACTGTTATAGGCACTATGAATACAGTAGTAAACAGACAAGACAAATCCCTGATCTCATGGAATTTATGTTCTGATAGGGAATATTGGCAATAAACAAAAAACACATAATTTGCCTGGAGCTAAGTTTTATGAAGAAAAACTTCATCAAGGTCATTTCTGCACCGAAATAGAAAGTGACTGGGGACGCTGATCTTTGATGTAGGGTAGTGAGGGAGATCATTTTGAGAAGGTAACATTTCAGCAGAGACTTGAGTGAAGGCAGAGCTAGCCAGAAGGCAGGAGAGCAAGGAGACCAGTCCTAAAGCACAGTGAGGGGGGGCTGCATGGAAGGATGGGGACAGAGAAGCCGGTGTCAGACCAGGTCAGGTCTTGTGGGTCTTCTTAAGGACTGAAGTATTAATGTGGCATCTGGCACAAAACTGAGCACGTAACATAGCAGCTATTTATTCATATTGGGTAAATCATACTGGGTCAGAATCATAAATCATATTGGGTCAGAATCTTTTGTTTCCATTGCACTGCTATGTAGCTGGAGTTTTTCCCCATTAATTCTCTTATCCTAACATAGCAGATTCCTAACTGATAACACATTTTAAATTCTCCTGAATATCACCAGTGTTTCTAAATACAAATGTTTTCTGTGATGTGTGATTATTCAGCATCTTATTTACCTGTTAATGGGTCTTAAAAGTGATGAATTCTTTAAAGGCATTTTGGTTAAGGTGAGAACAGGTACACAAAAAAAAGATAACTGGGACATGCTAAGTAGGGAGACGAAATAATACGGCACATCTTTTTTGTTTTCCGCAAGGACACCAGAATTTGGGTGTTACTTCCTACTTGGCTGACTCAGAAGGAAATCTTTCATTGGTCTTCATGTCTCTAGATGTGATTACAATTAAGCCCCAGCAGTCACCACCAGCATCCACACGGGTTACTTCATGAAACATTCATACCTTCCCCAAAACCTGCGCGGCTCCATGTCATCAAAAACCAGATTCTTGGCCTGCATTTGAAGGTCTTTTACATTATGGCTCCAACCTGTCTTTCATCCCACTTCTCTAGAATACAGATGTAAAATCCTACCTGAACCATCCGGGCTTCCCTGTGCATTTATTTCTATATTACTGCCATCAAAACATTGACCATAGGGTAAATATTTCAAACGCTCTCCCTTATTTTAGTCTCTCTTCTGATATATATATATATATATATATATATATATATATATATATACATATATATATATATGTATATATATACATATACATATACATATATATGTATACATATATACATATACATACATATACATATATATACATACATATATATATACACATACATACACATACACATATGCCTATGTTTCTCAGCTCTTCTGTGTCTATCTCTCTTCCCCATGAATTGAGCAGGGCCATGTAAGTAGTTCCATACAAATGACTGTGATTGAGGGGATACAGGCTATTTGGGGGCTAAAGAATTCACCTGCTGATGTGCCAGGCCCTTTCTCTTGCTGATGCAATGGGAGTACTTGTTGAGATGTACATTTCCACAAAATGGAAAGACCCTCACAGGATAAGTCTGTATATGGAGGACAGCTGCCTCAGAGAGTGGCATGAACTCATCACTGACTTTGAGTGCCCAAGAAATAAAGTCTTCTCATGTTAAGCCACTGAGATTCTGGTGCTATTTGTTGAGGCAGCATTAACAGCCCATTCTGATTGGTATACCATTATTCAAGATCTTCTTCTGCACTCCTTTGAAGTGATTCTACCTCTCTTCTCTTAAAAAAGTGATTCTACCTTCTCTTCTCATATGGAAAAATGTTTATTTTTTAGATGCGGCTAAGTAGTTGCTTTGTAGGAAGAATCAACGCTATTGAAAAGGATCTTGGATAGCGGCGCCTGGGTGGCGCAGTCGGTTAAGCGTCCGACTTCAGCCAGGTCACGATCTCGCGGTCCGTGAGTTCGAGCCCCGCGTCAGGCTCTGGGCTGATGGCTCGGAGCCTGGAGCCTGTTTCCGATTCTGTGTCTCCCTCTCTCTCTGCCCCTCCCCCGTTCATGCTCTGTCTCTCTCTGTCCCAAAAATAAATAAATTAAAAAAAAAAAACGTTGGAAAAAAAGAAAAGGATCTTGGATAAACTTGGAAGTTAGGAAATGGAGGTTAAAATGACTCCCTCAGGCTGGAATTCTAGTGGCCAGGAACTATTCAGCCTAATGAAAGGCTGACAAGCCCTGTTGAGAGCTGCCTGGGAAAAGAGATGGAGAGATGAGTAAGGTTAAGGGGTGATACTTGGAGATGAGATGGGTAAAAGGGAATTTTTCAAGTGGCACTTCCCCATGTCACTGCCAATCTGTAGTAAAACCAGAGAATGCAAAACTCCTCATGTGGTTCAATTTCTTCAAGAAGCTGATGAAGTGGCTGAGTTTTGCTTCAAGTTTATGTCAGGTTAAAACAGAGGCACTTGAATGGTCAAAGGAATCAGCTGATATCTCGGTCACACTTCATTTATTATAAGCAAGGAGGAGAGATCATATACCTCCTTGGATTATAGGTATTGGGGGGGCCTTGACTCCCCAACAAGAGAGTGAGATTCTCAACAAAAGGACCCAGATTTCACACGTCTCTATTCTGTGTGTGCTGAACCCAGAACTTTATAATCGAGAACCCCAGTAAAAATGGGCCAAGTGAATAGGTGAGCACTACAGATCCAAACCAGTCCCCTTCATTTTGTTTTCTCATACCAAAATGTGTAACTTACTCTTCTATTTTAATTTTCTGCTAGAGACATTTTCAGAATAGTCTATGATATTTCAGTCATTTCAATTTGTAAGTGGTGGCAAATATTTTAAGTCCTTATCAGCACAACCTTGCTAATTAGACATTGTTATATTTATTCTCTTAATCTGCACTCTTAGCTGCATTTAATGATCTGAATTTTGTCAGCATGAAGAGAAAGAGCTTCCACAAAGGGTGAGAATTGGGAGGAAGTGTAGATAAAAATGAATTTCACTATCTCACTTCCAGTTTATCTTCCCTGTCATCAACATTAAAGTCCTGTTTTTGTCTCTTCAGAAAACCACATGACATTTGAGAATCTTCTCCTCTACTGCACAAATTTCAGAACCATCTGGAATACCTTCCTCCCTTCCTTCTCTCCACCTCCCTGATCGTCCATCCTTTCCTTCCAACGTGAAAGTGTTTTTTTTTCCTTATTTGGCTTCCTCTTCTTATGCTTCTGAGCTCTTTAATTTTATCTTAATTCTTTGGTTACTTTGGAATCACTTATGTGAAGACAAACTTACACATACACAGGAGAGTTTGAAATAAATAATACTTGGAGATAAATCCTCTGTGGTATACATCAAAATAAACTTTTCTCACTTTTAATTCCATATATTAATGAGAAGGTAAAAGGGCAAAGATAATCAAGCTAGTACATCCCAGTACACGAGAAAGTTAGTAAATTGGGGCTCTCCATCAGGGAGACTTATATCTGCATAAAAATTAGTGAATTAAACTCACACCTATAATCTTTGAAGGTCTTATAACGAAAAAAAGGTAAACTTCAGGTTTTTATGATGTAATACTTGAACTTTTTTTTGGCCTATTTTTGTAAAAGAAAAAACAAGGTATAGATTTAAAACAATGATACATGGCCTTCTTCAAATATTTCTTTTACGGGTCAGAGCTGATGAACTGAAGATTACTGACAGAGACTCTATCATAATAACCTACATATACACCCAGTCAAGTTTATAAAGAATAAGCTCCTGGTGGGGCGCCTGGGTGGCTCAGTCGGTTGAGCGGCCGACTTCGGCTCAAGTCATGATCTCGCGGTCCGTGAGTTTGAGCCCCGCGTCGGGCTCTGTGCTGACAGGTCGGAACCTGGAGCCTGTTTCAGATTCTGTGTCTCCCTCTCTCTCTGACCCTCCCCCATTCATGCTCTGTCTCTCTCTGTCTCAAAAGTAAATAAACATTAAAAAAAATTAAAAAAAAAAAAAGAATGAGCTCCTGGTTAAAATCCTTGAATAGAATAATAGCTTCGTTTCAAAGTGCAAACATTTAAATGTGTGTGTGTGTGTGTGTCGTGCACACACACACACGCACACATACGTTCTCACTGCAGCAAATTAGAGATGCTCACAATTTAACAGATATGGATTTCAACAGGGCCTTTGCTATGCAAATTAGCGGAAGTGTCCACGTTACCGTCCCCAACACAGTGCAAGGAAAAGTGACTCCTCACCCAGACAAGGGGCTTCTGACACTTGTCTTTATTGCCCTGTCATAAATTCATAAAGGGATGTCTGCTGTAACAGTTGGCAAGTTCACTGCATAAACATCAACACCAATTTAATGACTTGTGTACACATCGTAAACTAGAGAATCTTTATACAAAGAAATCAGATAAATCAAACATGAGCAGAGGCTTGGGGAAAGCAATTAAAGCTTTAAGTTAAGGTGGCTGTAGGAGGGCACTGTATCACATCACAGCAGATAATAGAAAATGTGTTAACGCCACTACAGTATGTGTAATTAAATTAATTAGTAATATTAAATGTGTTTAAAGCAACATCCCATCAACAGATAAGATAAATAGATAAGAGCAGATACATAGTGCAGGAACATTTAAAATTTTAATTTTCCCATTTTATGTGTTCAAAGATAGGCAAAACCCCCCTCAAACTTCCTAGGAAGTTGATAAAAATAAAATAGGGAGGGGATGTGAAGTTGATTTACTTGCCTCAAGCTAGTAATAGAAAAAAGGAATAGTCGGAACATAAAAACCTCTCTGGCCATATTTCATTTCCTATAGCATATTGAAATGTTTTGGTGCCAACCCATTTCATGCGAATACCTCAAAGGCCGGTATAAAGTACCTTCAAGGTACGTTGCTGTCTGAGCAAGTATTTGCAGCCAATCCCTAAGAAATGCTTAAGCATCACCTGGTAATACAAGTTTTAAAATTATTTTTAAAACATCCAAGGAGATTTTTGCTGAACAAAAATTAGATTGCTTATATGCCAAAGCTCTTCATCAGCTGAAAGCTGGAAGCTAAATTTGGCCATAAGAAACTGGCTTGGAACTTTAGAAGTTCTGGGGCCAGATTCAGCCCTGTATAACTTGTATGCCTTGTTACATAGAGAAAAAAAAAACAGGTCTGTTCCAGTGATGGCAAGACTTCCATTTATTCATCTCAAAAGCAATAAGATCCTAGAATGGAGCCTCTATAATACAAAATGCTTTTAAGTTCTCCCTGAGGGGAACACAATATACACAATTTATGTAAAAAGAAGAAAAATGAAAGCTAAGTATTCCAGTTAAGGGTCAGAAATCAATATTTCTTTAACAGCCCAAGCAACATGCATTACTCTTAATACAAATACTTAGGAGACTTTACGTCCTCCATAAAGGGGGATTTCCATATAATTGGGGTTGAAAGTGGCAGAATATGCTCTCCCAACTTAGTTTCTGTTGCTGAAAAATGAAAAAGAAATATATTTGGACAACATTTCACTGATCCTGTCATCCTTGGTTAAAATTTCTTACCTAAATGTCCTAAGTGTGGAACAACAGGTAACTACATTTTAATACATCTCAATGGAATTGACAAAGACATTTCAATATCAATATAAAGACCATGCAGAAAGAGGAAAAAAAAAATGAACATAAAATTAATTGTACTGAGATAATGAGAATGTGGCTTTTTTGGGGGGGGGGCAAATTTTTTCATGGTGTTGTATTATGCTGTTAACAGAAAGTTTTTAAAAAAAAAATCTTGGGGCGCCTGGGTGGCTCAGTCGGTTAAGTGGCCGACTTTGGCTCAGGTCATGATCTCGTGGTCCGTGGGTTCGAGCCCCGCGTCGGGCTCTGTGCTGACAGCTCAGAGCCTGGAGCCTGTTTCAGACTCTGTGTCTCCCTCTCTCTGACCCTCCCCCGTTCATGCTCTGTCTCTCCCTGTCTCAAAAATAAATAAAACATTTTGAAAAAAATAAAAAAATAAATAAGTAAATAAAAAGAAAATCTTCTGTTCATCTCAGTAGCAAATGAAAGTTATGATAAGATATAGTAGGTAGACAATGGACCTTAAGAAATAAAAGTGTAAGTAGAAGGACTGAGTTTATAAAAGTATATACACCCTAATTAGTTTCTGAGCATTCCCTTTGGCCCTCCTCCAATCTACTCCATCCTGGGAGTCAGAATCATCACTGCAGAAGACTGATAGATCTTGCCACTCTACTGCTCCACATGCTTCAGTGGCTTTCCATTGCTTTCAGGCCAGAGATCAAAATGTTTATCTGGTGGCTTCAATTTTACCAGACGATCTGGGGGGAAGCCTCCAATTGCTTTCTCCCCTCCATCCACACTACCCTTCCACTGCCACAATGCTACATGCTTTCTCCTGCCCCAGGACTTTTGCACATACTGTCTGTGCCTTCTTCCCTTGTGTCCTATCCTTCACTCTTCTAATGTGACATCTTCTGCTTCGGATCTAATGTTAATTGATCCTGACCTTTTTGATCAGGTCAATTCCCTCTTAACATACTCTCTCAAAGGTCCCTAGTTTCTCCTTAGGGCACTTAACCCCACTGTCCTTTTATACCCTATAAGCATTCCAAGGGAAGCACTCATATCTATTCTTTCTTATCCACCATTATATTTTCAGTGCCTGTCACAGAGGGTGGTTCATAAAGGAAGTACTTGATAAATATCTGTGGAATGAATGAGTGAGTGAATGAATGTCAAGGTATAATTACCCTTCTTTAAAAAGTCCACAGAAACAACCTCAAGTCATTTCTAAGCAGCTTGAAATTAAGTAATAATTCAGAGACTGTATCAGTACAGGCACTGCTCAATTGATAGGATCGAATGATTCAACTGTGGTTGGGGAGGCCCAGCTAAAGAATTGAAGAAGGATCATCAAATAGCCCTTCTGCTACTCACAGGATCCTTAAAAAATGGCATGAGAGCACATCTGCTAGATCTTTTGCTTGTGCATGGCTGTCTGCCTTACTTAGCCAAGCTGACTCAGAAGTTAAACCTCTTAGAAGGATGAGTTATCCACTTACTGGGTTTTTTAAATTAAAGAAGCATATTAATTTTTCTTTGCATTTGTAGTAAGTAACCAAACAGTGGTCATCTGCAAAGAACTTCTAATTTCCCCCTCCATCTGTATGTGACTTTGTGATGACTATTTTTAAAAATTCATTTATTAGTCCCGTGCCTTTTAAAAGTTTTTATTCTTCCTGTTCTTTTCTTCTTTCAATGATGTGTTGCCATCTGGCTTAAGGAGCCTCAGGGACATTACTTGCCACCACCATTTCTCCTGGTTTCCAAATGACCTTAATTTTACTAGGGTTTAAGATGCAAGTGTATAACAAACTCTCTTTCCAAAGCAGAATTTAGTGGACTCGGTTGTAAATGATTCATAGAGCTCTTTTTTTTTTTTTCTGTGTATCAAAAGCAATGGAAAACTCATTGACTCCTGAATTTGAAACCAATTTCCGTTTTGTAACCAATCTGCTGAAACGGCCTTTATTGCTTAGCACCAAAAAAAGATTTCTTTGCATGGGTTAAGAACTATCTTCGAGGGGCGCCTGGGTGGCTCAGTTGGTTAAGCGTCCAATTTTGGCTCAGGTCATGATCTCACAGTTCGTGAGTTTGAATCTCGTGTCGGGCTCTGTGCTGACAGCTCCGAGCCTGGAGCCTGCTTCGGATTCTGTGTCTCCCTCTCTCTCTGCCCCTCCCCCGCTCACACGGTCTCTCTCCTGCTCAAAAAATAAACATAAAAAAATTTTTTTAATGAAGCTTAAAGAATTATCTTTTAATTCTGTTAAATATCTATTAGAATTAGTCGTTATTTGCATACCTGCCTTATGCTTGGACCAAACTCTAGGAAGACAACTTTTGTTTCCACTGACCCTCAGCTTGCTAATCTATAAAATAGAATAATAATACTTCATAGGTCATTGGGAGGAGTGGCAGGATAACTGGAGGAATGGTGACCAAACAAGAAGTTAAAATATCAAAGTTAAAAATGAACCATACTTTGAGTTAAAAAAAAAAAACAAACCTAAAATCTAATGATATTTTTTTTATCATTTGTAAAACACAAATATTCTATTTGAGATCTTTGTGAGATATAGAAATCCACTTGTTTCTAAAACTGACCTTCTGCAGCTTACACATGATATGCTTCATTGTCCATGGACCCCCGCGAGAATTTATAATCACCGACTTGTAAACATGTAATGCATCAAGGTTTTCACATCAGTTCTCCTCTCCATTGTTCTCCAAATGAGAATGTTTTTTACCTTTGCTTCCGAAATCATCTTACTACAAATCAGTCACGTTCCCATTTCCTAGAAGGCTGGAGAGCAGCACCCAAATTTCTGATAAAGACGCACTCCCACCTTATTTTGCATCATGAAGTGTGTGTTCTTAGTGATGTTAGAAAAAAATACATCGGGGCTGATACTGAGTCTACAATGTTGTGTTTTAAAACACCACACGTCGTACTGAAATTAAAAAATAGATTTCAGAATTCTAAATGTTCATATTCCAAGCTCCTACCTGTTTTATTTGCTGTATTTTTTTTTTTTTTTTCTAACAAGCCACAGATGTTGAGCTCAGGAAGATCAAGGAGTCCACCTATTTGATTTGTAATCTTTTTAAAAAATTTTTTCTAATGTTTTTGTTTATGTTTGACAGAGACAGAGAGAGAAAAAGCATGAGTGAGTTACGGGCAGAGAGAGAGGGAGACACAGAATCTGAAGCAGGTTCCAGGCTCCCAGCCATCAGCACAGAGCCCGATGCGGGGCTTGAACTCACAGACTGCAAGACCATGACCTGAGCCTAAGTCGGACTCTCAACCGACTGAACCACCCAGGCGCCCCTATTTGTAATATTTTTTATACTCCAAAATCAAACTGTTTGCAGAAAATTAACAGTCATTTTATGTATACCCGTATCTCAATGCCCCTTACATTCTCCCCATTCTTAGAGCATTTCAGAGCTATGACATACCATATTAACATTGAAAAATACAAAGAATAGAAGCAAAAAAAGGTAATTTGCCAAACAGAAGGCATTTAATCATGTTGAAATAAGATCTTGTCCTGTAGGGCTAGCCCTCACCTCGCTGCACACTTCCTGGATACTTAAGTTTGTGGCTTTGGCATACAAGGGTTAACATAGCCCATCAGCTACATCAAGGATCTAATGGCCAGGGCGTGAGGGACCAGGACCCCCTGCTAGATCTCCATGCCACATTTGGTCAAGAACAAATGGAACAGTCTTTCCCTCATCTCTGGCCTTTCTTGTTTTGGGGGGATGGGAAAGCAATCGAGGGTAGGACAGTCACACCCACCAGCATTTCTCTTGGCACCTTTTGTGCGCCAATCACGGCACAATGCTTTTTTTTATTGCTAGTAAAATGTGCCCGCAAGAGTCAGGCTCCCATTTTCCCCAAAGATCAAAATTTCAAGAGACGGGGAATCCGCCCCCACCCCCCACCCCACCATAGAACGACCTTCTTATCGAGACGAAGGCAAGCACCTGGGGGATTAATAGCTGACATACCTCATTTTAAACATCTGCCATATGTTCACGGAAAATACAGCCACGTTACTTATCACTTTCTGTTTCTCTTTCATTGGTTTATGTTTTGCCTTGAATAAAAACCGCATGAAAACACAGTCTTACGTTACCAGGTATGCAGCTCCTCCATGGAATAGCTCAATAACGTTTTTAGTGTTTTATTTACGCAAACAAGAGAGTTCCTCAAATCAGTGCGGGCTGAACTGCTTGGAGAGTGCTGCTTGACTTCCAGTAAACTGAAGCTTTTCCCTAGCACTGTTCAGGTGCAGACACTCCCCAAAAGGCCTGGGATTGCTTTTTTTATTCCCTTCTTGTTTTTTTAAAATCACATAATCTGTGTCTCAGCATTCTTTAAATGTATTCAAAGAGGAATAATGAAATTTCTTAGGGAAAGTCACGGGTTCACAAAAAATGAGTTTTTTTCAGTGTTCCATGACTTTACTGAACGTCTACCATGTGCTACAGGCTGCAGGCATGCACGTTCGTTTTCCTCCTCTTGACAACGCTGTGAGATAAACATCACCAGCCCCATCTTAGAGAAGCTGAGCTTCTGAGAGGAGAAGTTATCTGCTTAAGGTCACACAGCTAATGGGTGGCAGGCAGAGCTGGAAATCCAACTGGTTTTTTGTTTTGTTTGTTTTTACTTCCAACTGCTTACTGTTCTGCCTGGCACACAATAGAGATGATGTTCCCATGCACTGTCACTCCCAGCGTGAGTCCAAGGTGACAGGACATGAAGAAAACAAATGTGAATGAAAATGGGTGACAGTGCTTTCTTCTGGACATCATTGTATCCACGTGTCTACTAACACATATACGTCACCTGGAAACACTGAAACACCACAACTGATGGAAACCAAGGGCACTATACCCCTGTGTCTAGAAACTAGACAGGAAACAGTAGATCAGAGGATTGAGATTGAAGTGCTCGTAAGTTTGGTGGGAGGAATTAATTTTTATTTCTTTGTCTTTTAGTATGATCAATGGGGACATGCAATTGAATTTGATGTTTATTGACCACCTATTAAGGGTAAGCATTATGCTTACATGGGATATAAAGAGGAGTAAAATGCAACCCCTGCCCTCAAAAACTTACAAAGTCAGACAGGGGAGGTGTAGCAAACATACAAATAACAATTCAATAATTGAGTCTTAGGACCAAAATTCAGTTCAGGAAAAAGATTTAAAAAAAATTTTTTTTTAATGTTTATTAATTTTTGAAAGAGAGAGAGAGAGAGAGAGAGCGTGAGTGGAGGAGAGGCAGAGAGAGGAGGAGACACAGAATCTGAAGCAGGCTCCAGGCTTCAAGCTGTCAGCACAGAGCCCACTGCAGGGCTCAAACCCACAAACCACAAGATTGTGACCTGAGCCCAAGTCAGACACTTAACTGACTGAGCCACCCGACTGAGCCCCAGAAAAAAGAGTTTTCAAGAACATTTCATATAATTACTTAAAACCAGGTTTCTCCTGGCATCAAGACTGAAGAAAAGGATTTAAACCAAATCCATGAAACAGACGGCAACAAATGAGAGAGCCTGAGTCACAACCTAAAAAAAAAAATCCTATTGATTGGAAGGAATAGGGCAGTAGGGTAGCAATGTGTTTGTAAGCATAGATTTTGACTTCAGATAGAATCAGATTCAAATTCGTAGTTGTATTTACCACACATGCCACCTTGCTTAAGTCCTAGGCTCCTCATCTATTAGAAGGAATAGTAAGCAATACCCTACGTCATATGACTGGCATGTTAAAGACAATCACTGCAGTGACCTACTTGGTACCACCCTGCCCAGCACAATGTCAACTTGTAATAGTCATAAATATCAACTCGTAATATTCAATATCCACAAAAACAGGTTCTTTTCCTTGTAGAACTCCCTCTCACTAATTCCTTAAGATAACATCTAGGAGCACCTCGCTGGTCTTTATCTTCTTGAGTGATTCCTAGTCTGCAGGGCTTTAGTGAACACAGGTACACGGTGAAGTGCTCTCAGAATCAAAAGTCTAAGGGGAGAGCAAGCAACTAATCCAGCTCCACTCACTGCTTGCAGAGCAACTAGTAATGCACAGAATTCCTTGCTTAGGGGCTAAGAGGAGTCCTACTGAAAACATTACCTGTCTGGCCCTGTAGAAGGGCACATACTCTACCAGCATATCACACGACACAAATTTTGATAACCTGCTTTCTTTTGGTAAAAGCATGCACATCTTCCCTATTTCACGAGACGATAGGTTACACACAAAAACTTCTTAACAATCCATATTTCTTCTCAGCAATACAAATCTGTTTCTGGTCTTCAGGCCAATTTCCTTGGCATTTACTACAACAGCAACGGCAATAAGGATTAACCTTTGGTTCGGTGCATAATATGTGCCAGAGACTGTGTTGGGTGATTTACATATATTTTTGCTAATCCTCAGCACAACTCTGCATTTTACAGATGCAGAATCTGAGATGTTAAATGACCTGCCTGAAGTAACATCAGTAAAGAGCAGAATCTAGATTAGATGAATCCAGGCCAGTGTGGCTCCAGGATCTGTGGTCTTATCACTGTACCACACTAGCATTCCTGTTTCATGCACTAAAGAGTTTTTTTTTAATTATTATTACAGTCTTGTTTATTACATGGATCATTTTATTTTGAAACATTAAAAAAAAGTACTAATTATTACCCCCATAGGGCATGTTCATTGTAGAGAACTTAGGAAAGACAAAAAAAAAAAAAAAAAAAAAAGAAGAAAAGAAAAAAAAAGCAGCAAAGGAAAAACAAATTAAGTCCCAAATAATTCTTACCCAGAAAAGGCAAGAGGCATATTATTTTATGTCATAACCTCCCAAAACATATTCCACAAATATATATTTGAATTTATATTATTTTTACAAAAAAAATGGGTTCTCACTACATGTACTATATTCTACCCGCTTTTTAAAAAAATGGAATGAACATCTTCTCATATCAATAATTATACATCCCCATGATCTTTTTTTTTTTTAATTTTAGGTAATTTAATTGTCTTCTCTATGGCAACTAACATGATACGAGCTGAAGTCCAGGTCTGAACAGCAGATCTTAACAGATGTTCAGGTAAGTAAAACGCTTTGGTCCACCTATTATTATTTTTGATGGCTATATAATATTCCACAGTAATTTGTCCAATTTGTTCACAATTACTGGACAGACTGCTTCCAATGTTATGACTAAAATAAACAACAAGCGTAGTCAAGATCTACTTACATCTTTGCTTGTTAAGTCACTAACTTTTTAGGAAAACTGCTACAGGTAGAAATTTGTGATCAAAAGTATACTTTTTTTTAAATGTTTATTTCTTTTTTTGAGAGAGAGAGTGAGAGAGCAGGGGAGGGGCAGAGAGAAAGGGGAACAGAGGATCCAAAGGGGGCTCTGTGCTGATGGCAGACAGCCCCATGTGGGGCTCAAACTCAGGAACAGTGAGATCGTGACCTGAGCCCTTCGAAGTCATACACTTAACTGAATGAGCCACCCAGGCACCCCAAAAGTATACATTTTTATAGTGTGATTCTCCAGAAAGGTTCTCTCAAGGTAGACACTGAATCTCAAATATAATATGAAAGTGTCTCTCTCCTATATCCTTGCCAAATGTGGCACTATCATTCTTTTCGACGTATTCCAATCTGATAGATGACAATTTGTATCTTATTTTAATTTTTATTTCCTCAAGTACTAGGTAGGATAAATTTTTTTCCTGATGGTTACTGATCATTTGCATTTTTTCACTAATGAATTACTTACAGTGGAGTTTCATCAGATGCATGTTTAATGCAACTATTACACTCAGCCACATAATAATTTATATATAATTAAAGATATTATAAAATTATACTTTGCTTATATATAGTGCAATACACTTTTTACAATTTTATTTATTAATCTTGAGAGAGAGGGAGAGAGAGAGAGAGAGGAAGCATAAGGTGGGGAGGGGCAGAGAAAGAGAATCCCAAGCTGACAGTGCAGAGTCTGATGTGGGGCTTGAGTTCACAAACCATGAGATCATGACCTGAGCCAAAATCAAGAGTAGCATGCTTAACCAACTGAGTCAACCAGGTACCCCTCCAATCCTTTTGAATGGACTTTGTCATTTGTCTTATCATTTGTTTACGGTGTTTCTTGACATAAAAAAAAGCTTAATTTTTTTAATAGTCATATCTAATAGTGTCTTATGCCCCTGAGACCATGCATAGGGGGACTTCTTTAACTTAAAATTACACAACTATTTATATTCTATCAATTTTGTTTTCTCACAAATTTTTAATTCATTCAGAATCAAATTATATAATCTAGTCTGTCTTCTCCCAACTGAGATGACATCTTTATTTTACAATAAGTCCATTGACTGACGAACAGATAAAGAAGATGTGGTACACACACACACACACACACACACACACACACACACACACACACAGGAATATTACTCAACGATCAAAAAGAACAAAATCTTGCCATTTGCAACAACATGGATGGAACTAGAGTGTATCATGCTAAGTGAAATAAGTCAGTCAGAGAAAGACAATTATCATATAATTTCAGTCATATGTGAAATTTAAGATACAAAACAGATGAACATAAGGGAAGGGGAGCAAAAATAATATAAAAACAGAGAGGAAGACAAACCCTAAGAGACTCTTAACTACAGAGAACAAACAGGGTTGCTGGAGGGGTGTTGAGTGTAGGGGAAGACCTAAAGGAGTGATAGGCATTAAGGAGGGCACTTGTTGGGATGAGCACTGGGTATTATACGTAAATGATGAATTCTATTACTGAAATTATTATTACACTATATGTTAACTAACTTGGATTTAAATTTTAAAAAATAAAAAAATAAGACAAAAATGAAATAAATAAATTCTTATGTAAACTTAGCTATGGTTCTATACTTTCTCTCCTGCTTCACTGATAAGCACGTTCGTTTCTGTGCCAGTTCAAAGCTGACTTCATTACTATAGCTTTATAATGCGTATTAACTAAAGTAGGGCGATACCCTATTTTTGTTGCTCTTTAAAAAACATCATAGGGTAAATTAGTGAATTTATTCTTCAAAATAAAATTTAGAATAATTTTTGTGAGGCTTCTCCTCAGTAATTTAAGATTTTGACATGTAGATGGGGAAAAACTGGTATGTTTACAATATACCTCTCTGTCTAATCAAGTTTTCTTTCACTTCCCTCAGTTTTGCCATTTTTTTTTCAAATAGGAATAAAACAATATCTTTTGCAGTTATTATTTGATATTACACACTTTTGTTGATTCTTTTTCTTCTCTTATTGCTGATAAGTAAAAAGCTATTTACATTTGTAGACTGACTTTGTAACCTAATGACTTCACATTGGTTTGAATAGTTTTTCATGTGATTCTATTTCATTTGATTTTTGTTGTTGTTGTTCAGGCAGACAATACCATTTGCAAATTATTTAACTTTTTCTCTTCCTTTCTGGTATCTATGCTTCTGGTTTAGTTTTTACCTCCTGCTGCACTGATTAGAATATCCAGAACAACTCCCAGAAAAGCTAAGAAAGTATTGTTTCTTATTTATAGTGACTCTATCTGTAGAGGTTCCTTATTTGATATGATACCAAGTATTATATTCTGATATATGTTCTATACAATGTTAAAAATATCCTTTTATTCCCTATTTATTAAGAATTTAAAAATCAGAAATGGGTGTTGACTTTTACTAGCTTTTTAGCATTTAATATAATTCTCCTATATGTTTTCTCATGATCTATTGACACCAGTTTTATTAACGCATTTTCTAATGTTGGAGAATTTTTGTTTTCCTGGAAGAGATTCTACTAGATTCAACTGCATTTTGAAAACAGAATTTTGAGTTTGGCTTATTACTAGTCTACTTAGGACATTTGTATTTGTATTTATAAGGCATCATATGCGTTTTTTCTTTCATGTCTTATCTTTTTTCTGGTTTGATACTAGGTTGTATAAAATCAAGAAAATATTCAACCTTTTCTATGTTTGGCATTATTTATTTATTTATTTATTTATTTATTTATTTATTTTTTCAACATTTATTTATTTTTGGGACAGAGAGAGACAGAGCATGAACGGGGGAGGGGCAGAGAGAGAGGGAGACACAGAATCGGAAACAGGCTCCAGGCTCCGAGCCATCAGCCCAGAGCCTGACGCGGGGCTCGAACTCAGGGACCGCGAGATCGTGACCTGGCTGAAGTCGGACGCTTAACCGACTGCGCCACCCAGGCGCCCCTATGTTTGGCATTATTTAAATAGTGGGGAAATTATTACAAGAAACTAGGTAAATGCCACCATAAAATAGCCTAGGTCTATCATCTTTTTGAGAGAGAGAGAGGGCTTAATTTTTAGACAAATTTTTCATATCTTTTTTTATTGTTTAAAAATTTTAGATATATAGTCACATATCGTAAATTAAGCCTTTAAAAGTGTGCAATGTAGTTGTTTTTACTATAGTCACAAAGTTGTGCGACCATCATCAGTAGCAAATTCCAGACCATTCTCATCACCCCAAAAGAAAACCTCATACCCATTAGCAGTCACTCCCGATTTTCTCCCTCCTCCACCCCCTGGAAACTGCAATCTACTTTCTGTCTTTGTGGATGTCATTTCACGTAAATGGAATCATATAACGTGTGATTTTTTGTGTGTCTGGTTTCTTTCGCTTAGCATCACGTTTTCAAGCCTCCTCCACGTTGCTGTATAAATCAGGGCCTCATTCACTTTTATGGCTGAGTAATATTCCATTGTGGGTATACGCTTTTTGTTTATCCGTTCATCAGATGATGGGCATTTGGGTTGTATCCTCTTTTTGGTTATTATGAATAACGGTCTATAAATATTTGTGTATACATTTTTGAATAGACACGTTTTCAGTTCTCTTGGGTACGTGACTGGTAGTGAAACTGCAGGTTCATAAGGTAACTCTATGTTTGTCTTTTTAAGGAACTGCTATACTGTTTTCCAAAGTGCCTGTGCCATTTTACATTCTCATCAGCAGTGTATGAGGGCTTAATTTCTCCACATCCTCACCAACATCCACTCTTTTTTATTATAGCCATCACTGTGTGAATAACATACCATTAAAAAAAAAATCAGTTAAGATTTTCAAAACTATTAAAAGTTCGCATATATTATCTAATTGCCTCTTGTTTATCTACAGTTATTTCTTCTTTCTCATTCCTAATTTTTTTTTATTTTTTTATTTTTTTTTTAATTTTTAAATTTTTTTTTTCAACGTTTTTATTTATTTATGGGACAGAGAGAGACAGAGCATGAACGGGGGAGGGGCAGAGAGAGAGGGAGACACAGAATCGGAAACAGGCTCCAGGCTCCGAGCCCTCAGCCCAGAGCCTGACGCAGGGCTCGAACTCACGGACCGTGAGATCGTGACCTGGCTGAAGTCGGACGCTTAACCGACTGCGCCCCCCAGGCGCCCCTTTCTCATTCCTAATTTTATATGCTTGTAGCCATCTTTTATTCTTGATTCATCAAGGATTTCTGCTAATTCCAGTTGATATATTTTTTTTCAAAAACTAGTTCTTGAATACATTTTTTGCAACTTTTTTCATAATTATTTATTTTTCTCTTTATTAGTTTTTCTTCTTCTTTCCTTATGGAATCCACTTATTTTTATTCATTCTAGCTTAATAATGAATTATTTAATGATCTAAGTATTTTTCCAACTATAGCTTTGACTATATCTCTTGTGGGTTTCTTTGCAGTGTTTTCACTGTCATTTATTTTTAAATTGTAATTTCAATTTTTATTTCATTTTTGATGACAAAGCTGTTCGAGGGAAAGATTTTTATTATTATTTAAAATAACATGGATATTTGCTTTTAATTTCTTATTGTTAATTTCTCATTTTATTTTATTGTGCTCAAATAATGTGGCCTACTTAACCTTTGAAGTTTGCAATTAACTGAGATACTCTTTGAGGCCTAACATACATTCAATTATTAAAATTGTTTTACGGGGGCGCCTGGGTGGCTCAGTTGGTTGGGCGTCCGACCTCAGCTCAGGTCATGATCTCATGGTTCATGGGTTCAAGCCCCGTGTCGGGCTCTGTGCTGACCGCTTGCAGCCTGGCGCCTGCTTCGGATTCTGCATCTCCCTCTCTCTGTTCCTCCCCTGCTCTCACTCTGTCTCTCTCTCTCTCAAAAATAAATGAAGATTAAAAATTTAAAGAAAAAATAAAAATAAAATTGTTTTATGGATACTGAAAAAGAAAATCTATTATTTTGAGCAGACCATAAAAATTTGATAAAAATCTGTTAACTGAATTCATTTTTGGTCTGGTATTTTGGAAGATAAGTATTATTTTCATTCCTTTAGAAGTATATTTTCTGTATCATTTCTTAGGCACTATTTCTTCGAATCAAATAACTCTGAATTATATCTTTCACCTTTATCATATATAAAAACAAGGAGTTTGACACTTTGCACTATATCCCCTACTTCTCAATCTTTGCCAATATAATCTAGGTTTTTAAGTCAGAAACATTTTTGCTTCATTACCCCTTAAGGTATCTGCTTTTCATATTTTTTTCTTTTGAATTTTTACCACATTTTATGATTATTTAGCCACTTTTATTTTAACTGCTTTCAAAAAGCATTCTAATTTTAGATCATGACTTCCCCTTTCCTAAGTTCTTAACTTGGCTTTCTCTATTAGTTGAAATGTGTCTTTTTAATGTTTTCAAGGATACACATCATGAGTATGTGTTTTTAAAAACTGTATATCTGAAAATGTTCAACACCTTGGTTTGTATGATACAATTGAGTTACAATATTTTCTCCTTAAGTTCTGTAGCTGTTCCATTTTCTTCTGGTATTTTTGACAGGTTTGAGACCAGTTCGACATCTATCTACTTACTACCTACCTATCGTCTCTTCATTCCTTTGGTAAGTAGGCATGCTTTTTTTTTCCACCTGTATTTTTTCCTCTACATCTTTGTAACTCAATATTTGCTCACGAGTCTGTGGTTCTTCCAACTGGGATACATAGTCCTTTCTTCAATTTAGGGAAGTTATGGTTTATTTTCTGTTATATTCTTAACTCCCACTTTTATTTTACTTATACCTAGCTTTCCTTAAGTAAGAAGAGTTACCCATATGTTCTGCTCTTCTATCATCGCTTTCTCTCTCACTTTTCTTTTTGTCCTTCTCTGCTCCATCATGGGAAATGTGTTCAAATTTGCCCCCCTCCACCACGCTGTGATTTCCCACAAGACCAATTCTATTTTTGACTGTTCGCAACATGTTTTAATCTTATTCTTGTGCTTTTAGCTTCCTTTCAGTCTTCTTTCATCGTCCTGTGGTCTTCATTTCATCATCATCCTTTCCATTTACTTTTTCTTCCTTTTCCTAGAGGCCTGGTTTTCTTACAGGACGGTATTCTGAGGATTCCTTCTGGCTCTCAAATGAAAGCATCTTCAGATGTGTAATTTGCCCTGTTTGCAGTTGAGCACTGCACCTGGGAAACTGAAATCCACAGTCCGCAGAGCTAATATTTTTTCCCTCAATGTCCCACTTGTCACTGTGGCCTCCTCGTGAGGAACACACCTAGTAGAATGCCCCGGACCACTGTTAACATTCCCCTAGATTTCTGTCCATTTGTTTCCCAAGAATCTTAGTATCTGTTTGTTGTAGAAAAGTGGTAGCTGAAACGTAGGGGAAATAATGCTCTCTCAGAGCAGCTCCCAAGGGCTAGGCAGGGTCTCTGCTCAGATTTCTGGTTGGCACAATTCCGGGTCCCTGGGTCAGCAGGCAGATGGTGACAGAGCTGTAAAGCATATTCTTACCTCTTGCCACACTAATTCTTTTATGTGGGAAAAGTGGAGATATGCTGTGAATTGAAGCTCCATATGCCTTAGAAGTAGGGTCTATTCTTCCTAGATTCTATCAGTCCTAGTTTCTGATGCTATCATAATTTTTATTATTTCCTGGGTTTTCCTGGGTATTTAGAGAGAAAGTGGGGGGGGGGCGGGGGTTCATGCTGGGCACTGCCAGTTAGATCCATTCTGATGTGACCTCTGCTGCCACAGATTTTCAAATCATTGCATTACGGAGACGGTCAACTATTGCTGCTCCTTGGCAAAGTTTGACTCTTTTCTTTTATACTCAGGTTTCGCACTTCTCCCTCATTAAACAGAATTACATTTAACATATTAACTGAATATGATGTGTTCAGCTGGAGCATCCAGGGCAGGCTTTGGTGAGCTAAAACCTCTCAGCTCCACACTCTCTCTTCTGTCCTCTGCTTTGGGATGCTGGGCTGGGACATTACAAACTACATTTCTCCTTTCTCCCCAGGCTCCTTCAGCATTGCCATTAGGGAGCACTGGAAAAAGCCGGGAAGACAGGAGGAGAGAAGGAACTTCTTCCTCCTGTGCTCTTAAAGTCCCACCTGTACTTCCCTTGCAAGGGCACTTCAGTGTGGCAGCTACATGTGCCTCCAGTTTCCAGCTTCTGTGGCACTGCCAGAATCAACTTCCTTATGCCCACTTAGAGGTGTCAGGACTAGTTTGGCAGTGGCCCTCCTTAGAGATCTGAGGCCCAGCTCCCAAAGTACTGGTACCAGCACTTGCCGGATGAAGCCCCTTCTCAGAGGACCGAGTCCCAGCTCCGTAAGATTCTCGTCTTCCAGAGTGGGTCTTGGCTGACGGGCATTTTTGTGCTTTCGCAAATGTTGGTGAACGCACGTGTGTAGGCAGCTAGCCTGAGAAGTATGCTTGGCGGTGGTGAAGTGTGTGCCCCAAAAGACTTCGATGAGAAAATGAAAGTTTCTACATTATACTCACACACCCACCCCACACTCAGTGATCTGGCAGTCGCATAAACAATCACAGCAGTTATCTTAACAGAGAGAATTCAACATGGAGATTTGTCTCAGTGGGTGTCAGTACCCTGAAAAAAGCGACACAAAACACAATAGAAACACTGAGCTGACGCTTTAGACATCTCCTATCATCTCTTCAGTCCGTGGGGACAGACCAGAAAGGCTAGGGTCTGAAGATCCTAGAAACTGAGTGTTATATCCTCTAATTTAATCCCAGTGGTGACTTTGGGGACTGAATCAAGTGCTTGAAAGAAAAAAAAAAAAAAAAAAAAAACTGGATATAACTAAAATTCATTTCAGATCAGATGAAGATGATCTCTACGAACACAGTGGGGGACAAAGGACTCTCAGCCCCTCCGGTGACCTGTCTTTTCTTTGCCACCAAAGTTTTACCATGTTAATAAGTGGCCTGTGGCAGAGTTGGTCTCATTTCTAGTGACTATTTAGCCAGTTAGTTTTTACCATAACTTCACCCTAGACTCTGAGAAACACACTTTCCTTAAGAACCACAACCTAGTTGTAACGTCTCTTCAGAAAGTTCACAGCCAATGTCTCCCCACCCCAAGAAGGGGTTGCTCTGGGTAGAATTTCTAACTTTTAGAAGTCTACCTTTGACTCTACAATTGTCTTTTTCTCCCTGTCCCACTTCTTTGTAGGCACCCTCAGTTTCTCTGTTAAGAATACTTGTTGGGGCGCCTGGGTGGCGCAGTCGGTTAAGCGTCCGACTTCAGCCAGGTCACGATCTCGCGGTCCATGAGTTCGAGCCCCGCGTCGGGCTCTGGGCTGATGGCTCGGAGCCTGGAGCCTGTTTCTGATTCTGTGTCTCCCTCTCTCTCTGCCCCTCCCCTGTTCATGCTCTGTCTCTCTCTGTCCCAAAAATAAATAAACGTTGAAAAAAAAAAAAATTAAAAAAAAAAAAAAAAAAAGAATACTTGTTGTATCAGATCTACGCAAAATTTTAGCTCAGCTGTTTTATAATTTTTGATGGATAGAAGAGCACTTAAGAGCACTCGTTCACCTCACTGAAATACCATTTTAGGTATTTAAAGATGTCAATTAGTTACTATCTTCCAAATGGGTCACATTAGATTCTTTTTTTTTTTTTTTTTTTTTTTTTTGGACCGAGATAACTTTATCCTTTGAGGAATATCAAAGCAACATAAGTTTTCTTTGTCCATCAATTTCCCAACTGTGTTGCAAATACAAATTCAGTGACAATGGTTGTGAGCTGACATTCCTGTCATCTGGCTTGGGAAACCCTTTAGAAACAGCAAAATATTGTCATGTCTAACAAGTGTCCTTTCCACACAACTGTTATGACTCTACTTGTTAGAACAGATAACAGTTGGGAGGAAAATAGCTCATCTTGGCCCAGGACCGAATACTCCAAGGCATGCTATAGAAGTCACCTAATGGATTTGTGGGAAGGCAGAAACGAGTTTTTATTTTTATTTAAAAAAATTTTTTTAGTGTTTTTATTTATTTTTGAGACAGAGAGAGACAGAGCATAAGCAGGGAAGGAGCAGAGAGAGAGGGAGACACAGAATCCGAAGCAGGCTCCAGCCTCTGAGCTGTCAGCACAGAGCCCGACGTGGGGCTCAAACTCATGGACTGTGAGATCATGACCTGGGCGGAAGTCAGATGCCCAACGGACTGAGCTACCCAGGTGCCCCAGAAACGATTTATTAAAGCAGAAATTTACAATAAATTACCATTCACTATGGAAATATGTTAAACAACCATTAGCCATTTCCCCAAATGAAGACAACTCTTTTCTGTCTCTTTAATGAGATATTCAAGATTTGGCAGGTCCCCAAAACAACAATTTTGTATTCATATAAGCATTTACAAAGCATTTCAAGATTAATTCATAATCTTTCATAATATAATAATAAATTGTATATTTCTGGACAATCCTATGCCTCCTTTATGGAAAAAGACACCCAAGTAATATAGGGGAAACCTTGTTTCAAGAATGTGAAAGGCTCTGCAGGAAAAAAGTGGAGCCCCATTTTGTAGAGTTTAAACCTCCCAGTTAATGCAAAGAGAACTAACTCCTGTAAAGACATCTTTAACTAATGCTCTCACTGTCAAACTTCAAAACACTACCTTAAAATCATATTTCTTCTTATCTACAATGCCTGACATTTCCTGTTTACTCATTAACTATCAGAAAAAAATGCTTAAACACAAAGAATCATGCTACTTGAGAGTTAAACAAGACCGTATTTAGCTTTAAACTAAGAGGTCAAGTGACGAGTTAGACGACTGAGGGACAGAACCAAACTAGAGCTCATGGTTTGCCAATTAATTTGCAGTCTAATATTTCTGCTAGCACTGCCTCTACCCATCTGCTGTTTGATTACGCAGGTAAATCAACTCTGCCATCTACATGCTCATCATAGTATTCACCTTTGAACATTAATTATAATAGAATTAGGGTTGGCCTAAGTTCAGATTAGGGAGGGGGAGTAATACTCATCTTAAGGACTTTTCCTTTCAGTTTCAACTTCCTCAGATGCTCACGTGTGTGGCCTTCCAGCCACCCAGGGTTAGCCCTAACGGCAACTCTCTAAGGCCCAGACATACCCTCTGCCCAACCTTTCTTTATTTGCCTCCAGCCATCAAAACTGTTCCCTGAGATCCAAGTGAAGTGAATGTCGCCATTGGCCTAATCGTATGTATTTAACTGCTATTACAACTCTGCTGGTGTTACTATACGTCTATGGTTACTAATACTGGTCAACTCCTATTCAGAGGGCTATGTGCCAGTCACTGTAAGAAGTACTTTATATACTACATTTCATATAACAGAGTAGCTTAAATTGCTGCTTTAGGGGCGCCTGGGTGGCTCGGTCGGTTAAGCATCCGACTTCGGCTCAGGTCATGATCTCACGGTCCGTGAGTTCGAGCCCCGCGTCGGGCTCTGTGCTGACAGCTCAGAGCCTGGAGCCTGTTTCAGATTCTGTGTCTCCCTCTCTCTCTGCCCCTCCCCTGTTCATGCTCTGTCTCTCTCTGTGTCAAAAATAAATAAACGTTAAAAAAAAAAAATTTAAAAAATAATTGCTGCTTTATCAGCAGGCTATTTGGTGGTTGCCAGGTATTCACTGAATATTATATGGTTATTTTTTCTGTAGTGAAAACATGTTTTAAGACCAAGGCTGCGTATGTGTTGGGACACCCCCAGGCTATGGGACCTGAAGACAGGCACTGTAGCCTCACCTTTAAACAGAGGGGTTTTTTTGTTTGTTTTTTTTCACCCCCCCCAAAGGAATGCGGTTAGATTTTAAAATTTAAAATGGTTAGGGTGCTGGGTGGCTCCGTCAGTTAAGCGTCCGACTCTTGGTTTCGACTCAGGTCATGATCTCGCGGTTTTGTGAGCTCAAGCCCGGCATCGGGCTCTGTGCCGACGGTGCAGAACCTGCCTGGGATTCTCTCTCTCTCCCTCTCTCTGCCTCTCCCTGCCTCGCGCTGTCTCTGTCTCTCTCAAAATATATAAATAAACTTAAAAATTTTTTTAAATAAAATTTGAATCTATGGATTAAATGAATAAGTGCAATCACATTTTGTGAAATCTGTAGGGAAAAATTAATTGTCTGACACCAAATCAGCCAAAAGAGCCAGAGTGAAATGACAAGTTTGTTAATGTGAAAATAAAATGCCCATTTTTAGTGACTGAGCTGTAAATGCAATCTCTTGTTCACCTCAATCACTTTTTTAAAGTATCTCTTTTTTGACATATCTGGAAATTTCTTACTTGAAATCATTATTTCGGTTTGAATTTTTACCTATCAAAGGAACTAGTCAAAGAAGGACAAAAGAAGGCACTAACTGTATCAGCTTAACTAATGGACTATTTTATTATATTTTTATGGCTTTGAGATACATTTCACATGCCATACGATGCACTCATTTAAACTATATAATTTGATGTTTTAAGTATATGGTACTTTTTTTTTTTTTAAAAAGTGAAGACTTAATGTTTTTAGTAGAATACTTTAAAGTGTGAATGCCAGAGAAGGAGGTATGCTTTTCAGGGGAAAAATAAAAAAAAAAAAAGTCCTGATAGTCTGTGCTATTAGACAAAATTTTTTCTTGAGGAAGGATTTGAAGCCCTGAAAATCTAGGATATGTAAATCCAACATGTGCTAAACACAAGACTGTAGGATTTTCCTGGAATAAATAAATGAATGTGAGTTCTTTGCCTCTTTAATTTCCATGAACCAAGGGCCGTGTATAACTATTTTTCAGCCTTACCTCATGAAAGCTTTGAGCTTTCCCTTCATGTTAAAATATATTATTTAACATTTGAGTGTGTCAACACCACATTAGGCACTTTAAAAGAACAGAATTAGCCATGCTTCCTACTCAGGGGACTTGTCGACTAAGTATCAGACTAAAGCAAAATGCTATAGTATTCCCTCACATCAAGCAATCCATAGAGTGATATTTTCCCTTAATTCTTCCATAAAATCAATGAGATTTTTCTCTTTTTGTACAAACTCAAAGGAACACCCTTTGATTTAACATATACCTTCAGAAGTTCTGTTTGGGCACATTCCACGTCTTAACTCTTTTATCATGGGACAGAATCAGTGACTAGACCTCAAATCAGACTCATTTAATGTGGTTTTTGTCACAAAGCAAAAAGGATTCAATTTTCTTTAACTCTGTAATCATCCACTTTATAGTAGGTGGGACATTTAAACAAACAAGAGAGGCTATTTCTCACATGCACCTTCATAGTATGTGCTAAATAAATAAAGCTGATAGCACAGTGCAGTGAGAAAACCTGCCGAGAAGAAATAGAAAATGCTTCATTCTGGGTATGCTTTCACAGGGTAGTAACTAGAAGCAAAAATTTTCATTATGTGGTATTGTAGAACACTTTGAGTGTCACAACCATAACGCAAGTACAAAGCACAAAACCTGAAGGTTATCAAGCTATATAATCATCTCTTTATAAGATGATTAAAAGTATGTATTAAGGCATCCATTTTCAATCTAACTTGTTTAGTCACCGAATTACTAATTTGCTTCCCTTATTGTTTTACTAGAGACTCCTTAAACTTTTGGGTCTGCTAGATTAGCTCTGCTTGTATAAATATACTGTAATCAACTAGATTAATTAGTCAAATTAGCTCAGTATTTCTTCCTCTATACTTAGAACGTGAAAAGTTCATAATGTTCAAATTAATAATTCAGCATTGGTTCCTAGTCTGTAGCTTTTTAAAAACTAAATTTAATAGTGGCAGGAGTTACAAATTCAGAAATATTATAATTAAGCAAGCAGATGTACATTTTGAAACAGTGCCTCAATGGATATTAAAATGTCCTGAATAAATTCTTGCTACAGTTTGATTTAGTGATATAAATTTTGGAAAGTAATAATGAAATAAGACAACTATAAGCATGCAGAGTTTTCTGAAAGACCACAAATCAACATAATCTTTAAAATAATATTCAAAGTATTTTATGTGTTTCTCAGAGATTTGGAGCAACGTGCTTTCAGAACTCGACTTGTTGACATTTGTCATTTACCATAAATGGCATTATCAGTGTGCCGGTTCATAGCTACATTGGGGAGTGTTTGGCCTGGGATAGTTCTAAGTTCCAACCAAATCCAAGGTGGTATTTCATGGACAAAAAGGTCTTAAGATAGTGGGCTTTAAAACTGGGTCTCTGGATTCGCTCTACTCTAGTGCTTTCTCAGAACAAATACTCGTGAAATTAGATAATTTCATTTTGCAAACAATCTGGAAAAGATTTGGAGAATGAGGGCAAGGGGGAGAGAGGGGGGATGGTGAAAGGAATTGACTCAGGTTTTTAGCACGGATTTTGAATTTTGCCTTGAGATGTTTAGAACAGAAATAATCAAAAGGTAATCATATTACCTAACTTTGGATAGAAAATGTAAACTAACTCCAAATTTCCAGTACCTACCCTTCCTGCTAAAACTGAGTCTCCCTAATGGACAGAATATATAATGAAAAGTCAAATAACCCTACTCTGCCACAAAGTTTTGCAAATCATCTGTAGCTGAGGACTGTCACACGGTCACCTTATGTTCATAAACCTGCAGCGGGAAAATGTCACTGGCAAAGAGGTAGGCAGAGTCATGGAAGAATGGACACACCAATAAAATTATTCAAAGTCAGAGCTAAACTGTTGCTTGGATTTTCTTTCAAATAATATGGGGGGGGGGGACTCTTAGAAGAGGTAAATTCTGGAAAATTTTCCCACTTTATAATTATTTAAATGAGGCCAACCCCCTCAACTCATAGATTCAAGTATTTAAATAATTCATATACTTTGATTAAAAAGTATCACCCCACTTATTCAAAGTCTACTAGGGCAACCAAATAGGATAAAGAGCAATGTGATTCCTTACAATTCTGCTTCATTATCTGACTGGTAGATGGAACTCTGAGTATATTTCCTCCAGGTGAAAAATAAGTGAAATGTGGTTACACACACACACACACACACACACACACACACACACAAAAGTAAGTTAGGAGTGATGCAAATTTTGTGATCTGATGGTTTAAAAATATTTTAAAGAGCATCTAAATCTCTGGGACTGGTTTCCTAGATTTAACAAAAAAAATTTTTTTTTTAATGTTTATTTATTTTTGACAGAGGGAGAGACAGAGAGAGCACATGAGCACAAGCTGGGGAAGGGCAGAGAGAAGGAAACACAGAATCCAAACCAGGCTGCAGGCTCCACGCTGTCAGCACAGAGACCAATGCGGGGCTCGAACCCACAATCTGGGAGATCATGACCTGAGCCAAAGTCGGACACTTAACTGACTGAGCCACCCCGGTGCTCCTCCTCAGTTTTAAATAATGAATATCACCTCCTAGATACCTAACAGCAAGTATTTATATATTTGAAATATTAAAAGATAATGGCTGTATAGATGTGCTACACTGTCAGGCAGAATAATTTGTGGTTAAGCATTTTCAGCTATTTGAAAAGTCAAACTCAAGCAATCACATGTAACTGAATCTACAAACGTCCTCAGGTAAACTCTGAAGACTAGACTAGATCAACAGTTTTTCTGCCCAAAGGGTATTTTCTACTACGATTCTTAAAGAATGTCAGAGTGCTTTAAAGTGTGATGCTAATAGAGATTTTATAATTCTACATATATTTGTAACTGCAGCCCTTTTTTTACGAGCGAAAGTTTACAATGATAGTCTTGTCACCAGGATCAGATAGATGCTCATGCCATCTACGTCCACAGGTATGAAGCTGAGTTGGTTTCCAGGGTCACAACGAAACCAAAGTAATTTTAGGTTGAATATTTGGTTTTACAAAAGAAAAAAAAAAAGTATGCACATCTCTATTCATGATGTGCGTGGGGGTGGTATAGTTTTGAGAACTTAAGGAGAGTGGTGCTTGGTATAACCTAGTCAGTGAGGGAAAGCATTTAAAAATACTGTCAAGGACTCTGGCAGCAAAGACTGTATAAATATACTGTAGACTCAAACATGAGTGAGCTGGTTAAAAAAAGAAAAGAAACTGCAAATGAAAACTTCAAAACTACTACCCCCACGATGAAATACATTATATAAAGGAGAACATTATCAAGGGTTTTCATACCCACCAAAATACCTAATTTCAAAAGCCCAGCTCTTAGAGAATTTTCTCTTCAAATCTGGGGATTCAGTATTCAGCCAATATAATTGGTAGGATAGTCTTAGCATATTTTGTGAAATCATTTATAAGGCTACCAAATGTCTTGGGAACTTTTTCCTCTAATCACTCCTGAATCCGTCCAAATTGGTTTTAAATTATTCCATTCGTAATGGTAAATTTTTATTACAAACATGTTTTTTACTCCAATTTAAGCACAGATATGTCAGTTTGAAGTCGAAATAATTAGATCCTACATGGTTTTTCATGCTGCACATTATTATATCAAAAATCCTATCCCATCATGGAAAAGATGTGGAAGGTTTCTATAAATTCCAAGTTAATTTATTTCATTAAATGGCTTATACTGTGCATGTAGGTATGCATATATTTTCAAGTGCAAACACACAAATACACAGAACCATGAATTATACGCCACAACATCCCTTTTGAAGTGTTTTTCTTTTTAAAATCTTTACATGAATAATATCCAGCATCATGGACCTTGAACGCTGATGATTCTGGCTAACGCTTTTATCCTTTGCTTGAAATTACAGGATCAGTCTAGCCAGAATTTATGAGAACCAGACCCCAGACCTCACATAGCTCACATATTAGACCATTAGGCATCTAACTACCTCTGAACAATTTCAATGCATTATCTCGCCTTTTCCCTGGGGCACAAACTTCACTCGTCCATACTTTTAATATATTTTGTCTGCATGAAGCAGATCGAGTTATTACATGCCAGCAGATCACGACTTACAGAAATTGCATTGCTTCACAACGATGCAAGGAGCATCTCTGTTCTCCACCCTCATGTGGATCCATAGGGAAATGGTCAATGCTAGTGTAAAGTATCTGGTGGTTTAAGTAAAGGCTATTTGATATTTTACTTAAATACTTTAAACATTCCCATACATTCCCACCCGTAGACAACCAAAGAAGCCCATATCTGTGCATATGTTAAAAAATTGTATGCCACTTCCAATGGACTACTAAAGTACTTTTAAGATCAATGAAAACCACTCAAATTTACCTTCTCCAGTAGGATTTTTATATTCTCCACTGAATATCTCTTGTTTATATTTATGTTTTGGTTTGCAGACTACCAACTCTCTCAAGCCGGAATTTATTTGCTCTTCAGAAAAGAAACTGAGTGATCAAGATTTAAAGATTAATTGATCTTCAAACCGCACCCCCCACCAAGTCTTTCACCTGGATTGCAAAAACCATTATGTTCTTTTCCTTCAATAGGATTTTTTTTTTTCTTCACTAAGGCTGAACAGGAAACAAGGGTGATCCTATCCCATCCCGAGAGACAGTTCATCAGCTAGCTCAGTTTACAGCTATTTTTAAAAAGGGGTTGGGGTGCCTGGGTGGTTCAGTTGGATTCTACTCAGGTCATGATCTCACAGTTCGCAGGTTTGAGCCCTGCATCGGGCTCTGTGCTGACAGCTTGGAGCCTGGAACCTGCTTTGGATTCTGTGTCTCCCGCTCTCTCTCTGACCTTCCCTCACTTGCACTCTGTCTCACTTTCTCTCAAAAAATAAAAATTTTAAAAATTAAAAAAAAAAACTGCAGGCAAGGAGCACTTACAAATGCCATATTTTATTACATGGGACTATTATTATTTTGTGGTAATGTGAGCAAACAATGGACAATTTTCTCCTTAGCCATGATGCTTTTTGTTATTATCATTTTTTATTATCCATTCAGAAGTTAGACTTCCGGGTTAGTTAGCCACTTCCTCTAGTCTGTTACATATATATATATATATATATATATATATATATATATATATATATTTTTTTTTTTTTTTAATACTCGCTAACATTTGTGCTACTTGGCTTTTCCCAATAAAATACTTGGGAAAGGAAGGCCCAAGCTACTGTTATCTAAAACAATTTTCTCATTTAGTTCCAAACTAAAACAAACAGCAAGGAAAGGTCATTAGTCTCACAGACTAAAATTGTTTTGATAAAGGCCAGCTTTGCATTCTGTTGACAAGCGTCTCAATTCTTTTCAACAGCTCTGGGTGTCCACCGTGGAAGAATGCAAAGCAGTCATCAGCCTTGGGGAACCAATGGCTCTTGGTGACAATTTGCAGAACTACCACTGATTGAACTATTCATTCCCACCCCCTTCTTTTTATCACAAGTTAGCATATTAATAATGCAAATGAGTTCTTAGATTTGGAAGTAAACACTGCTTGGACTTCTGCTGTTGTACACCATTTAGCAATAGTGGATGCTCAGGCTTATTACGTGTCTTTTTCAGGGTGAAGTCAGGGAATTGAAAAGAACCTGCAAAACTGTACCAAAATTCCCACCAAGAAGGCAGACTGTGGTATATTTTTCTAAGCAGGTCAAGTATTGTGCCACAGAGTGCCATCAGTAAATAAGAGGGGCAGATGGAAAAGGAATGAGCTTTTTCCAGTAGATGACCTGACTTTCATGCTGGCTTGGGAGCTGAGGGCCAACCCGCTTTGTGATTAATGACCAAGACCTCCAAACTGCATGATTTCATCCCATTGTCTTCCTAGCTAAAAATAAGGCTTGCCATTTCTCCACCCAGAAATGGGAGTAACCCTTCCTAACACATCTTTGCATCCAGGCTTCCCTGTGCTATTTACTCGCAGAGGTTCCACTTGCCAAGTCCTCTCACCTTTCTGAAGCTGGACAGGCAAACAGAGTGTGGATCACTGCAAGAAAAGCCCGCCAAGGACTAGAAGGGTGAATTCAAACAGCCTCTAGAAAGTTCAGGATAAGAAGTGCTGTATAGAGATAGCCCAGGGATTTACAAGTTGGGAGATTTAGGTTCTATTTTGAGCTATGCCTTGAGCATGTTGCTCTCTTTATAAAAATTGCCAGATGTGAGAGGAAAGACTGCTTACTTTGTGGAGTGCTTGAAGAATTCTTAATCAGAGAATTTGATTTAGGCTAGGAAGGAAATTCAGTTAACGGTTCTTTTAAAACATTATAAAACAAACAAACAGTGGGCTGAAAAACTCTTTACTCTTCTTGGTTAATTTTTATTGTCTTCCTGTAAACTGAACTGTATTCCACCTTTTTTGAGGCAAAACCAGCATTTTGCTGTGTCTTCATTTTGACTTAGGAAAGGTATGGGAAATCCAGGAACCATGGGGTTGCATGGCCCATGGGTGATACATAGTCGAGTCTCACAGCTAATTCTCAATTCCTCTCTAACACATGCACCAAGGAACACACATACCTGTCTTTTTTTTTTTTTTAATTATTTATTTGGAAAGACAGAGTGCAAGGAGGGGAGGGGCAGAGAGAGACGGAAAGAGAGTATCTTAAGCAGGATCCGTGTTGTCAGCATACAGCCCGATGCAGGGCCTGATCTCACGAACTGTGAGATCATGACCTGAGCTGAAATCAAAAGTCAGATGCTCAACTGACATGAGCCACCCACGTGCCCCAAACACACCTGCATTACCCATGCTTAGGAAGGTGAAGCCCTCCATCTGCACGGGTGGTTCATTCTGCATTCTGACAGCGGGTGCTTGGGAAGTGCTGACTGAGGTCAAGCTGAAATATGCCACCCTGCGCCTCCACTGATCCCTGTCCCAGTCCTTGGTCAGGTCACACAGCAACACTAGTTACCTTCCTCCCCATGGCAATCCTTCTGACCATAAAGGCAGCTGTAATGTGCTCTTAAATGTTCTCTTTTCCAATTCACACGTGGCCTGCTGCTTCTGGTCATTTCTTACATGGTACTTTGAAGCAAGATCACCCCCCACTAGCCAATGTCATCACAGTGGGCTACCGGTTGTCAGTGTCTCCCTTAAGGGGTGGACCCCATAACTGGTATACCATAATCCAAAGCCAGTTGATCAGTGTGGACTATACTCTGCATGACATCTACCATTCTGGTTATTTTGTTGTATTAATACAAGGCATTTTTTTTTTCTTTTTAGCTAAATCATATTGTGCTTACTGTTAACTAAAATCTCTCCTTCTGTCATATAGCTCCTGTCTTATATTTATGTAATTGAATCTTGGTACTTAAGCATTCTTTACATTTATCTTCTTTATAATTTCATCTTGTTAGAGTTGGCTCATTGTTGCAACAGATCCAAATTCTTTTTGGCAGTAGGAAATAAGCTAAGTGATTCCTACTCTGTGTCAAGTGCACTGCTCTGAGGGTTTCCACATTGCACCGATATATTTCACCCACACAAGAGCCCCATGAGGTAGTGACTCTCCTCCTAACTTTGCTGACGAAACTAAGGCTGAAAGGCTAAGTGAACTGCTGATGGTCGCACCCCTAGTTCATGGTGCAACCAAGATTCAAACCTAAGCGATCTAACCGTTCATGGACTGTTCTTTCCATTTGCTATACTATTTCTTAGGATTTCTTCGGATTCTGCTCCTGCCATTTAACATATTGGCTCTCTCTGCATCCAGCACAAATTAGAAAGAGTCATCAATGTCCCCAATCAACTCATTATTTTAAAAATAACTGCACATCACTGGACTGAAGACAAAGCCAGCAGAGCTTGGGTGCCAGACATCTATTGGTGGTGACTTTTCTTAACAAAGCCACCTATCCAAACTCTCAGCAGCACATGACTTCTCATCATGTTCACAACGGCCTCATTGATTTAATTAACAAAAAGTGTCCAGTGTGTCCCAGGATCTGTGTCAGGCATGGGGCATACAGGGATGGACAGACATGGGCACCACAACAACTGTGTCAGAAGCCAAGATGTGTCTGGCCAAGATGGGTTGAAGTCACTCATAGTAAACCCATGCCAACTCTTACTGAACAATGGCCCCCTCTTCTAATAGAGGGGAAATGTCACAGTGACACTTAGTGTGCCTGCCCCGGGGGAAGGAGGTTAGCATTGAGCACAGCAAAAGAAGCAAAGCAAAGAACACACAGACCAGTATCACTGAGTAAGGATGCTGCTGCTCTGGGAACTGTAGACCCCAGCCTATGATAAGCAACTCAACCTAACTATGGGAGTTTTCATTTTTAAGAAAACAGGGCCAAGGGTTTCATTCCTCTAACCATGTGACAAATATTGCCTTTTCCTTGTCACTGTTAACTTACAGCAAATACACTTTCCAAAAATCAAATGCATACGGGATTCATTCAAAAGATAGTCCGTGAAAACCTATCCAAGTAGAATCTGAGAGTAACTATGGAAAATAATTCCATTTATTGAACAAGTACTATGTACATGGCACTGTATTGTACAACTTAATTCAGTCCTCACAGTAACCCTACTGGGAATGTAATTTTTAAACCCCATGTCTAAATTTTTAAAAACATTTTTTTTTTTTTTTACAGATGAACAAATAAAGGCCTAGAGGGATTGTGTCATGTAGGACATCAGACTCCAAAAACAGTGCCTTCCCTGTTTCCTACACGGAAATAAGGTGAACCCTTGCTTTTTGTCTAATTGTTCTGTATTCCAGCAAGATAGTGCCTTAACTGTCAAGAGGAAAAAGAGGAGTAAAGTTGGTAACCCATAATTTCTTCTTGCCTCAGTGTATCAAATGACTGCATTTGATTACTAGGACCCACCCACTGTCCTTACCGCAAGGCCTTGAAAATGACCACAGAAGGGTACAGGGGTATTTGGAGAAACAGAAGGTTAGGACAACCTCCTCTACAAGCTGCTTGATGATACTTAAAATTAAGTAGAAAACAAGGTCTTTAGATCCTAATCAGGACAGAGGGCTCTTTACCTCCATAACGCAAACTCACCAGCCTGTACTCCAGCGTTGGATGGCTAAGAGCTGTTGAAGAAGCTGTCTCTGCGGCCTTTGCACTCATGCTTGCTGGTTTCCTCCACATTCCCTGCACCGAGAACCACCAACCTGCCTGTGTCTCTCAAGGGACAAACCCCCATCCTGCACACTTGAAAATGATCTACCTACATATAGGAAATAACCAAGGCCATCTCATACAAGCTTCCTCCCTTTCTCCCCTCCTCATATCACCAACTGTATTTATTTCTCAACCACAGTGCCAGGGCTACCTCTCCATGTGTGCCTTTCATTTCTGCTCTTCTTTCCTTCTTCATTGACTTTTCCACCAATCTGCCCTCCCCCTCCATCCCTTGAACTTTCAATCGCCTCACTTCTACCAGATCCTTTTACTTTGCCTACAAATATGCTTGAGCATACGCTCTTCTTAAAAAAAATCCTTTCATGGGGTGCCTGGGTGGCTCAGCCGGGTGGGCATCCGACTTCAGCTCAGGTCATGTTCTCACAGCTCGTGGGTTCTGTGCTGACAGCTCAGAGACTGGAGCCTGCTTCAGACTCTGTGTCTCCCTGTCTCTCTGCCCCTCCCCTATTCACACTCTGTCTCCACTCTCTCTCTGAAAAATAAACAAACATAAAAAAAATTGTTTTTAAATCCTTTCAGGGCGTGTGGTGGCTCAGGAGGTTAAACGTCTGCCTCTTGATATTGACTCAGGTAGTGATCTTGTGGTCCTGAGATGTCAGGTTCCGTGCTAGCATGGAGCCTGCTTGGGATTCACTCTCTCCCTCTGCCCCTCCCCCACTTGTGCGCACGCGCCCTCTCTCTCTCTCTCTCTCTCTCTCTCAATAAATGAATGAATGAATGAATGAATGAATGAATACATAAATATTAAAAAAATCCTTTCTCTGCCCTGCCACTCCTCAAGCTAGCATCCTTTCTATTTTCATGTCTTGAAAGGAGAGTCTACCTCCAGACCCCCTGACTCTGTCCTTCCCTCCTTGCAATCTGGCTTCTGCCCTTTCACTCTGCTGAGACTCTACAGACCCAAAGGTCACCAGTGACTTCCTCATGGCCAAATGAAATGGTATTTTCTCCCTTTTGCCCCTCAAATTCTCTTCAGGTCTCAACTCTGTTGATTATACATTTCTTTTGCATTAGTTTTATTTAGTGACTACCTTATGCTAACCAAAGGGCTACCTTTGAGGCTCAGACTTGGAATGCTCTTTCAAGATCCTGTGTGTTCCTGCTTCTCCTGCTTGGCCCTCTTCACTTCTCTGTAGTCCCCAGTCACAACCTCACAACTTCAGCTCTTACCTCTGGGACCGCTTCTAAAGCTCTTCCTATGCCAGCTCTTCAGTTCTGCATTTCTAAATGCTGAAAGTCTCCCAAACTCTTAATTGCCATATACTGAACTCTTTCTTACCTTCTCATGAACCTACTCACCTTTTATGTCTTTCATGGGTTTTGGCATTTTAATAGGGTCAGGCTCCAAACCTTAGCCACATCTTGGAATGCTCTCTCTCTTTTCCTTGCTCATCACAAGTGAATTGCCAAAATCTGCAGATTTCCCCATCAAACAACTTCTCAAGCTTCCGTCCCCCTAATGTAGGAACTCGTGAACTTTCACTTAGATTAGGGTTCCCCAACCTTTAGCCATTCCCCTAAGACCTTCAAGGTTTGAATAATATGGGCAGATCATACACACTGTACTATTTAATATGTTTAAGTTAATAGACCTATTTCTCCCTCTCAGACTTGTCCATGGCAATAGTCTATGGAGTCAGAGGTTTGATGTGCAAATTATGTTTTTCTAATACATATTTAGGCTATGTTATTATCAAAATCTGAGTATCACTTAAATTCACCTTACATACCAGAAATCACACCCTCCCCATACTTTGGGAAATATCTGTTTTGGTTACACAAAAGCCTTACAACCAGTATTTCCATCTCCAGTCTTCTGGCATTTCAACCTATTTGATTTAATTCTCCTTAACTCACTGTGCAGAATTACAACCATACCAGGTCAGTTACTTGCACAAAAACTCGGTCTCTATCTAGTCAGGTCTACAATCACTTAACTAGTGATGTCTCCAGTCTGAGTGGACTTGCCTTCCCAACATCATTGCCTGTTGCTCTGGCAGCCTTATCTCAGGCTGTATGGAACCAATCCCTGCTAATCACTCCTGGCCTTACACCCCCTGCACTGTCCCTGCTGCCCCCACTCCCCACCCCTGCCCCCGTGCCTGCCTTCAAAGTCTTCTCTCCCCTTCCCCCATCTGCAACCCCCTCATCACACCCAGTAATTCCCTCAGCTGGGAGTAATCTTTCCTTCCTCCATCCACCCCTCCCCTTGCTTTTGACATTGTTACCAATACTTCTACCCATACCGCACTTTTGACACTTTCCACCTGCTACTTTTAACTTTTGTTAGACATCCCCACTTTATCTCTACATGTATTTAAATTCCATGAGGGCAGGCCCTCGTTCCTCCTATAACTTAGTGAAGTTATTTGCTCAAAGGTAGGGGGGAAAAAGGCCACCAAACATGGGTTGAATAAATGAATAGATGAGTCAGGTAACATTTAGGTGGAAGTGAATGTTGATTAAAGTAGTTTTCTCATCAAGTAGAAATTTTTTTCCCCCCTCAACAATTCATCTGTATTTTGGTGGTAGCAGGGATTAGTGCATGTTGATGAAGAAGTTTCTTACATGTCACATCTTAATCTAACTTTCCCTATATCTACTTTCATTTATTTTTTTTTTAATTTTTTTTAACGTTTTATTTATTTTTGAGACAGAGAGAGACAGAGCATGAACGGGGGAGGGTCAGAGAGAGGGAGACACAGAATCTGAAACAGGCTCCAGGCTCTGAGCTGTCAGCAAAGAGCCCGAGGTGGGGCTCGAACTCACGGACCGCGAGATCATGACCTGAGCCGAAGTCGGCCACTTAACCGACTGAGCCACCCAGGCGCCCCTATCTACTTTCATTTAAACAAGGCAAATGAAAGAGCTGTCGTATAGCTGTAGAAGAAGAGGGGCTGTTCTTGGTGACAATTGAGGTTCTGATTAATTTTGTTTTGTTTTCAATGGACTTATTTCTGAGAAAACAGTAGTACGTGGAGAACTTTTAAGTGTCTTAGGTTTGTTTGTTTTTTTCTTTTTTAGAGCCTTGCTCCCAGTACCTACCGAATATAAAAATTGTATGAAACCATGTCTCGTAGAGGGCTCATTCACCTCCGGAAAGACATTTCCTTGAATGGCTGACCACAGCTGGAGGAGAGCCTGGAGTTGAGTTTGACAACCCCTGAGAGCCTGAAGCAAACCAAGCTGCTAAGTAGTGAGTAGAAGAGCAAGGTCCTCTGATTATTCTGCCCTCTTGGCAGAGACCCTCCCTCCAGCCTTAAGTGAACCCTGTGTGTTCACGCTTCCTTGGGCCAGAGACTCTGTGTGACGCTCCAGAAAATAGTTGTCAGAAAGCCAAAAGCTTTGCGTGCATTAGAACCCTCACTTTTGCTCAAATATAATACTAGCAATGATTTCAGGGTAAAAAAAAAAAACAGTTGATGCTAAATTTTTTACCTGAGAATTGTTAATCATTTTAAGTTTCATAGATTTTTTTTCTTTTAAATTAATGAGAGAAGGAAGGCAAACATAAAATGAAAGCAAGAATCATGTCACCTGGAGACAAGAACATCATCACATGCTGAACTCCCTAAGATACCTTATGCGCCATAAGATACTACAACTAATCAGTATTTCATACTAGCATCAACAGACTCTATTATGTATTAAAAAGTGATCCACAGGGGCACCTGGGTGGCTCAGTCAGTTAAGCAACGACTCTTGATTTCAGCTCAGATCATCATCTCAGGGTTTGTGACATTTAGTCCCACATCAGGCTTCCGTGCTGACAGTTTGGAGCCTATTTGGGATTCTCTCTCTCTGTCCCTCTCCGACTGGCGTGCAGGCATGCACACGTACACATACATGCGCGTGCTCTCTGTCTCTCTCAAAATAAATAAAAAAAAAACATTAAAACAAAAAGAAGTGGCCCACACTTTTGGAGTCTTCTCTTCCAAATTCCTCTCTAGAATATTGTTCCCCATGATAAAGTGTAAATGAGTAATTCTCAAATTGGCCTTTGGGTCTCCACAACTACTATATAACTTTAATCGTTGGTCATGCCTGACAATTTCTACTTACTATTCCAAAGATAGAGATAGAGAAAAACACTTTTAAACAAATACATTAAGTATCCCTTTCTCTACTCAAAAGAGACAATTATCTATATCGATGCTGTAGAATAACTGAGGGCTCTCTATTCAGAGAGTATGTGAACTCTGTCACTCTCAGCCAGTAAGTGCTGCCATCTTGAACACTGTGCTCAGGATTAGAATTCTAGCAGTAAGTCTCAGCTGTGACACTGAAGCACAAAACTCAGTCTGAGCAGGATAGGGCCTTTGTTGCTCTAGGCATTATCAGACAATTCTACTTCCACAGGAAAATGAAAGTAGTCTGCTATGATGGCAGGAAACTTTCTAGACTCACTGAATAAGAGAGCTGGAAATGGCCTCAACAGTTGATTCCCTCGGATGTGTCGGCACGTCCCAGGTAGCCCACAGGCTGTATGTCAAGCTGCTTGCTCTTTATACGTGTCCACACCTCTGCCTCAAGGCCTGTCACTAGCACTTGTGACACCAGGCAGGATACCCATGGAGATTCAAGAACAAGACCCAGACTCAGTCAGAAACAGCCCAGCAAGGTCCTTCGCATATCACTAAAATGGTGTCTTGGTAGGACTTATGAGACAGCAGCCAACAAAAACCTCTATTCCAAGAATTGTGAGGCACAGTAAAGCCATGTTGCAGCCTCCGCGTTCTCAAAAATCCCAAGGAAAGGATATGTAAAAATCACGTTGAAATGCCTTGCGTCAAAAGTTCAGTTCATTTTATTTGCCTTGTCAACATCACTGTTACATAAACAAATGGTTAAAGAGTCACTGTTAATTAATGTAAGTCCTCACTGTGATTTTATCCAGCCACTCCTGGGTCAGGGGGGCTTAAGTTCTAAATGAGATATGAAGCTGATATGAAAAGTCAAAGGACATTTTTAGGAGAAATAATAAAAAAGATAAAAGAGGAATGGGAGAAAATTGAAGTCTGGGACTTCAACAGGGACTCCATGGGCTGGACTGAAAAAAGCAAATGGACAAACCAGGACTACAGTGCCCGGTGCCCTATGAGGAGCCCGCATGCCGCATGACGCAATGGCAGCAAAACCTGTCCCCGCTCTAGAGACTGGTGTGTGGTGATGCCTTTCTTGCTGACACTCTACATTCTAGGTGTTATTTACTGATTTGCTGCCTTCTGCAAACCAGCTCCATACGACCCCTACCGATGATGACATACCTTTTGAAAATGAGCTCCCTAACACTAATTTGATCCCCGTAGGAGAGGGATTTCAAAGTCTTGACAAGTTATTTCTATGTATATAAGTGAATGAATCTATTATACATCTCTCAAAGAAATGGGGGGCTCTGTAAAGCACTTAGAGATCCTTTGGGAGGTAAAAAGCTGCATTATTACTATTGTTATACAATTACTTATAATCTCCTTTCCTTGTTTTGAATAATCCTTCATATGAATTTTTAAATAAATAAATCTTGCCTGTTCATAATACATATTTTATTCTTTACATTCTTATTTTGACCACTGATGTTTTCCATTTAATTTTTTCAAACACCCACTTTTGATAGTGATTCAGCATCACTACTGATTTTCATACCAAACAACTCAATCACATTATAACAATTTTGACAGGAATAAAGATACCTATAAATAAGTCTCAAATTGAGCCATGATTCGGCAGTCTCTTCTTTTTCTGAAGGGTGCAAAATTTTACCTGGCCACTGTAACAATATAAATGAACTTAACTTTATGCAAATGGATATTTGAGAAGCTTATCTAATACTTTTCTGGGGTGTAACCTTATAATCTTCTCCATCACGGCCTGATCTGTGGTCTATAAACTAAGCTGCTAACTTTCATTGTATGCAAATCTACCTTAAGTCACCCCTTCCTTCATTACTCACCCTGTCCCTTTCTCTATCACATGGATCTTTGATAGTATTTGTCTCTCTTGATCACCCAAGCCAGTGCCAAAGAGATTTTTTTTTCCTCAAAAATTCCCCCTTTTACAACTGACATAGCTCACTAGAGACACAGAGCTGTTAATTGTTCACCCGAGAAAAACTGATATCCACTTCCTCATGGATAAGCCAATGACCTCGGATTGCTAAATGCCTGAATAACAGTAAAAACAAACTCCTGCTGGTTAAAGTTTCTGCAGCCATTCTGATGTAGCTTAGTGAAAACAGGTACTGTTTCATGTCCTGTTTCCAGACCAGACCATTTTTGGAATGTACATTTTTTGAAAGGAGGAGGTTGGAGATTGCTAGGTATATATGAAAGACTAACTAGTCTGTATCTTAAAATGGTAGCCGCGGCTTCAGGACTCTTTTGCCTCATATGTAAAATGGGAATAACAATATAAAGTCAGAGGGCAACAAATGGAATCTTGAGAATCCTTTTAACTTTAAGGATGGGTCAACTTGTCTAAGGGCAACCCTATTTCCTTGCCGGTGTGACTAAACTCTGGCCAACATAAAAAAAAAAAAAAAAAAAGATGTTTGCTAGAGCCTTCTGGTAAGCCTGGAGACCCACAAGGAGCCACTTTCAGCCAGGGATCTGAGTGAGGCAGCCTTCAGCCCTGGCAGCCATGTTATTACTACCAAGAAACCCTACCTGTGGGCGGAGCCAAGATGTGGATGGGAGAACAAAGATACTCTGGGTCTCTGAAGACCTCCCTGGACCCTTGAGCTCCATTTCCCTTAAAGTCCACTATAACACGTACCTTGGAACTTTCTCATGATCATTTAAGACCGTTTGTGAAGCGGTTTTCGGTTATTTGGAGGCAAAAACATTCTAATACAGCCTCTCAGCATCTCTTTGTGAGTACACCCTTGGAAACCACTAATTTATAAAATTCCTTGTTCTTCAGTCCAGTTCCTTAAAATTTTAGTTTATTAAAAAAAAAAAAACTAAGATCAGAAATCTCTGCTGGGTTAGGAAAGATGCAACAGGAATTTTTGATAAACATCCTTGATGCTTCATCAGCACGCGAATACCCAGCACAAGGCTGTCTCCAAGATGTCTATATGCGCCTAGATAGCTACTTTTCATTACACAGCAAACCTCAATGATTTTTACAGCTTAACATTCTCTTCTTCACATAAGAAGTATATGGGTCAGCCTGAAACATCTGTTATCGATAACTATATGTTTTACAAAGTGGTAAATTGAATATAGAGAATTAAACACTGGAAATTTACATGTGACCATTATCCTAAATAAAGCAAGGCAATTTAAAGAATGCTTACAGTAGGGGTGTCTGGGTGACCTTGGCAGTTAAGTGTCTGATTCTTGGTTTTGATTCAGGCCACGATCTCGTGGTTTGTGAGATCGAGTTCCATTCTGGTCTCTGTGGAGGCGGCACAGAGCCTACCTGGGATTCTCTCTCTCTCTTTCTCTCTACCCCTCCCCTGCTCCTCTGTCTCAAAATAAAGAAATAAACTTAAAAAATAATTTAAAAAAATAAAGAAAGAATGCTTACAGTAAGAGCATTTCAATTTTACCCCTAGATTATTTTTCGGTATGTATACCAGTGGTCTTCTATACACACACACACACAACACATTTTTTCTACATATAACACGTATATATTTTGTTAAATAATCTCTAAACCAGTTAATTTTGTTTTTACGTTTTTTTTACTGTTTTATAAATTAGCAATAAAATCAAACCAATGTAAATTCAATAAACCAAGTATTTATAAAACATACTTCTACCCATTTCCCACAGTTGGAAGTTCTGCATTTCCTCTCAAGTTTCACAATAACCTGTGACCCATTTACATGGGTTTGCAAATGCAGGTAGGTGAGTAAAAGCCAGTTAAGACACAAAATGAAGTATGCAATTTGAATTCCTTCACAAAAGAGTCCCTTTTCTTTCAGAAAATTTATTCATTGAAGTCTACTTATATCTGTAATAAGTCACCTCCTCAATTTGCCTGTAATATTTTAAGTACATGAAAAGTTGAGTGGGATCTTTAGATAAAGACTTCCACTCACTTTAATATACTGTCAAAAATGATTTTTAAATATTTCAGAAAGTTTTTAACTGCTAAAAGGCAAAAGTTTGCCATTTGCTAGAAAATTATCAAAACTATTTTAGCTTATTTGGAGCAGGCATTAGAGTTATTGATTTGGGGAGGGGGAAGCTAAAGTATTTTTAAGTGAAGCACCACATAAGTGCAAGAACGCATTATAGGAAGAAACATAAGAATGGCATTCTGTGCTGTACACATTTAGGTATAAAGGAGAATTTTCAGGCTGAAAATAAAGTAGAATGGAACCCTAACTGGTGAACATATCCCCTACCTCTTATATTATTTTTTTTTTCCTACTGATTGGGTTCCTTAGGAAAACCCATGAAAGTAGAACACCTGTAACCACAAAAATAAATTTCAAATGCAATGTCAGCTCAAGCATAAACCCAACATAAATTTGGCCTCACTTCCCCATTAATAAATTTAGAGTTCAGGTTTGTTTTGTTTTGGGTTGAAAATATTTATTTCATCAACAAACAATTCCAGAGTGCAAACATTTGTCCTGTTCAGCTGAAACCAATGTTTATTTTAGCACTGCTAGGATACCTAAGTGTTGTGTAAATGGGAAAATACTGGCTGGAGAAACATTTACACAAAAGACTGTGTCTATTAAGACAATGAAAGTGTTTTAAAATATATCCTTTGGGGTGAGTTTATGGCAGTGAAGTATACGCTTTAATTATTATGCAGACATGCAATTGGGAAAAAAGTATTTTAGAAAGTTACTTCCCAATCATTTTGATGCTTCACAAAATTATCCTTGGGATACTCAAAAATTTCCTCAGTGACAAGGGTCTGGAAATTGAAAACGAGGGTCTGGAAAATAGTGACTTCGTAAAGATATCTATGAATATGTACAATCGCAAGGTATGTGTAAGTATACTTAGATACCGAGTGAGTATGGATATGGATAAACTGAATCAAACCAGCTCCTAACATATTTAGTAACTGCTCAGTAAAAGCAGAGCAAATGAACATTGAATTAAGGACCTACCAGAGATAGGAGTAAGGGAGATGTGCAGACTGCATTTGGCATGCCCTAACCCATGTTTTTCATGGCCTGGAAAATCCGGGAAAGCACTGTTTCAAGTCAATCTCCAAAGTTCCTTAAGTTAGTTGTTTAAAATGGACAAAAGAAACCTTTTCTGATTGGACGGCGGGGGTGGGGAGTAAGTTATGTTTGATCTAGCTTTATCTCTTGCTCCTTTCAAACTCACACTTAGATCTCTACATCTCTCCCTCTAGAAAAACATCTAATTCATAATACTCATTGAATCCCAAATTATCTAGGGAACACAGAACAAACTTGGTCTGAGTCCGCAAATGCTGTCTTTCTTATCATAGCTCTCTCCTCTCTGCCTACCTCTCTGTATTTGGCTTTAGGTTTAGTCCGTTCCGCAAATGAAAGAAAACAATCGTCTATTGCTCCCTGTGAAGACAAGGGGAAACAGATTTATGAGACAGAAATGTATCTGGAATGTCACCTAGTCTATAAACCTTTCTCCAGATGAAAATACATATAAATAGATCTACCTGTATAAATTATATCTCTGTATGTATATTTGGAGGTTGAGGCATTTGTTGTACCACAGAGATAGTAATAATTAACGCCAAATTTAGAGGCATAACTTTTCAAAGTAGCTACCTCTCATGTCTACCCATAATTCAGTCATGCAAATTTCACACATTTACAAGTTAGTCACCTTCAACAATGACCAATTTCGGATGCAGTTGAATTGTACAGGAGTTTCAAGTCCATGATACTTGAAATTTTCCAGGAGAGTTCAATTATCCATGGGACATTTCAAATAGAAAAAAGAAAATTCTTTATTAAAATGTAAATTTTATGTAAACACAGAGTCCTAAAGAATTCTTTTTCTTGGCTAATGAAAGTACTTGGTACTGACAATGTAATCGAGGCTGAAAAGAGACATGCACATTTTCAATAACTGTATTTGACTTAAATTCTGTGAGCAGTATGAAAGAGGAATATGTATATAGACCAGCCTCTATCAGTGGTTTTACAGTCTATAGATCCCTATGTGAATAAAGATAGTTGCGGTTTGATTCATTGCCATGGATTTATTAATACCAGGTTTTACCTGAGGCTATTGGTTACAAGCCTGTTTAGCAGTTTTTATTCAAGGCAGATTAATACTCCTGACAGAGGGCTCTACTCATTGAGGCAGTTCTGTGGCATCTACACAATTAACTTTCCTTCACTGCACATCAGTGGCATGTTAAGTTTTTCCTAACAACCTCTACGGATGCATATAATCTCATCACAATATATGAAGCATGTCCAATAAAAGGAGCATTGATGGGTACTTTGGCTCAATATAGCAGGAAGATTTTATAGAAGCTGGACCAAAAAAGGTGGAATCTGATCATTAAAACCTCTCCCTCTTCCTCAGTCCTTTCCCAATGGTATGGCCATCTTGGAAACCATAGGTTGCTAAGAAAGATGTGAATGGGCAGATGCACAATTTGTTTGCAAAGAAAGCACGCTAATATTTTTATCACTAAGTGAACCACAGAATCTAATCATACAGCCTCTTTGTAGGCCAGTTACAAAGTACCCCACAGGTGAAATGTGCTCACTGCAATGCCCCATGAATTTCACTGAGAAAATGCTATAAACCTTTACTTACTTTGTATGGGTTTTACCTTTCCATAATGTGATTGTATGTGCACGGCACACACGGGCATGTGTGTGCATCCATATGCTGTCCTACGTATATTTGTATATCGATACAAATATTGTATGTCGATATGCTACACAAGCTATATCGTGTGACTACTTCCGTCAGTATGCTAACTAAAATTGCCCCCGTGCACACGAATTCAATTATATTAAGTTGTTAGAATACCTTTAAGTAATTCACTCATAAATCCTATTTGGACTTGCAGACTGTTGACTACATTTTCAGATGGACATGTGAGAGGTTAGAATGATCTTTCTTCAACCCAACTTGTATGAGCACTTCTGGGGGTACATTACAGCACATGAACTTCTCTACCAATCCTTTTCTTCCGTAAATGTATGTTTCAATCTCAGGGGCCCTAAAAACCTGGCAGTATTTGGTTTTGAAAAGGCATGAAATGATGTAGGCAGAAAAAAAGGAAAGATTTTGTTCTGGAGGAGGACACACAGGAGGACATAGGGCAACACGTCGATGATTCTTCACGAGGACAACTGGAGACACGTGTACAAGAAAGAAAACTGGTATGGAAGACTTCACTGAGTCCAAAAGAGTCCTTCCACTCAGGATGCCAGATGGCAACTTACAGCAAACCTCAGCCAGAACTTGTGAATCAGGCCTAAAGAAACAGGGTGATAGGATCTTCCTTCTGAACAACAAAGATGAGCAGAAGAAAGGGGAGGGAAAGGGATGGTTTTACGAGAAACTCAGCTTGATGAGCTCAGAGCTTTAGAAATGGAACAGAAATAACAAAAACCACCACCCCCTACAACTTAACATGTTAGGGGAGAAATGAGTTTCTCCATTTTACAGATGAGGAAACCAGAACTCAGAGAGCTTACGTGACTTGCCCATATGACCTGGTAAATACCGGGTTGCTTCACTGGACTAACCCAGGACTGAGATTCCTGACTAACTCCTCTTTCTTGTATAAACATGCTACCTTTCCACAGACCTATAGCAGTAGAGACAACATAGCCTCAATCTCCCCTTAATCGATGCTTTCAGGGAAGAGAATGGAGGGAAGAATCCGGGAAAACAGACTTTTCAGACACTGAGTTGTAAGGTGAAACCCCTCAAATCTCTGCCTGGTGGTAGTACAAAGTTACCAACAGCAGAGCACCAGGAAGCCCGTCTGAGGGTGCCTGGGGTTCGTTTTGTCACATCGCTTCAAAAACTACTGTGATCTGCTTCAAAGAACTTTTAAAACCACACTGCTTTGATATATGTGTAGTGTAGACCCAGTTACAAGAGACAAAACCACAAGACCTTTATCTGCACTTCAAAGTCAGCAAAAAAACATAAGTGCAGGTAATCTCCAAAATTGCCAACCTAATTCTCAAATCCCAAGCACTTCAAATCCTAAGTGTGGATGCAACTCTGTATCTGAGAAACGAGGAAGAGATAATGACAGGAAGGGGAGGCAGGCGGGGGTGACATAATAGCAAAATGATTTAGCCACACATGGAAAGATGAGTTTTCTCCCAAAAAGGAAAAACGAGTGATAATTCAGTATGAAGTTTTGCCTGAAGAATGAGACAGAACATTCAAGAACACCTAAAAATAGGAGGTAGAAAGGTGCATATAGTGTTTGGGTGTCTTCCATCATTATTCTGAACCTAATACATTCCCATTTGAACTCAGTTTTGTAACTTTTATCATTTAGACCCAAGAGATTTCAATGGCTGATGAGAACTCTGAAGCAGGTTTCCTGAACCATCCCCCTTGGAAGCCCTCTAAAGTTTGGTAACATAAAGCCCAGCTTCAGATCACAGGTTCCTTCAAGGATTGACCCTAAGCAGTCACCAGGTAACACTCAATGCCAAACAGGAGAGCCTTAGAGGGTACTCCTCAATGCTTTCAGGATGGGGAACACATCACTCCCTTAGGCCTACTGAGGCCTTAGGTCCAAGGGGTTTTGCTTTCTTGTATCATTGATTTTAACTACAAACCTCAACAGACTGGGATGAAAGGAAATACAACTGCTCCCAAACTCTGGTGCTTTTTGATTATGAAAGTATCTGACGTACGAACTTTAGGGAAATAAATTCTTTTCAAGAATGAGAATTTCACTTGCGTCACAGCCCAGCATGTTAATGTGAACACAAGCCCACGCCAACGTGAGTGACTGTTGTCAACAGTCAAGTGAAATGCTATGCCAACGTATAAGGCAATGTCAGCTTCCTAACGCCCAAAGAAAAGCCACGTAACACGGGGTTACCAAGATGAAGTAACGCACAGCCCCAGAGGGCACAGATTTCTGCTTTATGTAAATCAGAGCCTGTCACGGCATGCATGATTCACTGCTCAGGATGTACTCTCCTGTGACGAATGAGTCCCGCTTAATTTGGCAGTGATTATGCGGGTTGCTGGCCCTCTAAACCCCTTTGAACTTGTAATTGCTGCTGGTTTAAATAATGAACATTAAGGGGAGTTGGATTCATAAAACTGTGGATAATTACATTTTTTTTCTTTTCTTCCCCTTTGTTTTGATGCAAGAGTATATTCACACACACACACACACACACACACACACACACACACACACACACTTCTAAGGCCACACCGATCACTGTATCATGCCAGGCTGTGATCGAAATAAACTGCAATCTTGTTCAAGGGTTGGTCAGGGAGGGCAGATTTGAGGGTGGGGGAAGTGGAGGCGGGGGAGCAGGGGGAGCATCTGTGAGCTGCGCAAGAGGGAGCTCAGAAAGGCCTGGATGCTGTAGGAGAGGAGGAGCAATGGCACTCATGAATATTCATAGCTAGTCACATCTGTAGCAGGCTCGCTTTCTACCTTTTTTTCCCCCCTGTGCAGTGCAACATAGAACACTAGTGCAAACAAAAGGAGGGGATTTTGCAGCTCCATCAAGCTCCAGATTTGCTCATGGCGGTGAAGTTTCTTCCTCTACGCTTTTTCAATTCTACAGTTGGATTTCAATTTGTAGGAGTAGAGAGCGAGAGATGGTATATCCCTTTTCCTTCTATTGAGAAAGAAAAGCGCCCCAGCTCCACAGTCATGAGTTGGAAGACATCACACAGTTACACAACACACGGCTGACTCCAAGATCTGTCCCCCTTCTTCTCCCTACAGTTGGTCAAATCCCCAGTACCCTTTGATCCCGCAAAAGACAAATTTTGATTTTATTCTGAGAAAAACGAAGTGGTATTGGAAGGGGGCAGAAACCAAAGTTGGCCAAGTCAGCTAGCTGCTCCCCTCCCTGAAACAACAAAGAGTGAATGATAAATTTAGCAGCCTCGTGTTCAGTTTTCAAACGCTGCTGAGATTTATAGCTTCGCTGCTCCCATGGCAAACTAAGCTGCTCACAGAAAGCTATCTGTTTTTGATTTCACTCTGTTTTCTCTAGTTTTTGTTCTTCTTTCTATTTGCAGGTTTTTTTTTTTTTCAACTCTGCATTTTCTTTTTCCTGGTGTGAGTCGAATATCAAAGGCCAGGGCTGTTGGTAAGCCTCCAGCTTGCAAAAGCCACTCAATGGGATGTTATTAGAACCTACGTCACAACACAGTAGACAGTGATTAATAGCAACTGTATCAATGGTAGCAACTTTTCAGAAAAAAAAAGAAAAAAAAAAAAAGGATGCCCCTCCAGCAGCTGAAAAAGGGGTCAGTGCAGCAAAAATAAGAAATGTCTGCAAGAACCCAGGGCCCATAAATATTCTTTGGAGAGTACAGTACGCAGGAATTGTGTTTGACAGAAGGAAAAAGAAATTCCTACTATGCATATAATAAGAACTTTTACCTTTAAGTCACTTATACTTAAAACAGCTACACATTAATTTAAAATGAAGTCTGTGTACAACTTTGGAATCATTTTATTGATGTAATGGTGTCCCCCAAAATAACTAGCAGATGGATTTCCACCCCCTCAATGAAACACTGAAACAAACTGCAGAATTGTCAAAATTTTATCGTGAAGGCACACACTCTATAAAAAGGTTGATTTTAAATGAATTGTAAATTTGCTTCATTGCACAATATTTTTCTAAAATTATAACCGGAAAGTATTCTCTGTTTAATTTTTTAGCATATCCTTTCACAAAACACATCTGCTGTGAAGTATTTCTAATTTGTGCTAACTGCTTTTTAACAAACACACAGTTGTCACTATGCCATCTAATGTTATTGGGGCAAAAAAGTACATTCTCCTTCACTCTCTTCCTAATAAGAATCTTGAGCTGTGTCCAGTGGGGCAAACCAACAGAAAATACTACAATTATCTGAACTCCAGATGCGAATGGCATAGAGGGGATCAAAGAAATGAGGAAAGATGGAAATGCAGTCACACCAAATGCATTTCCATCCAGTATAGGAGCTGGAGGTGGTTGAAACAGCAGGAAGGTAAACATGTACAGAAAGCTTGCCAGCTTGTGTCTAATTTTTAGGAAGATAATAAGCAGACGAAAAGAAAAATACCACTAACTAGGCTATGTCAGAAGGTTGGTTGACCACAGAAAGGACAGAACATGCACTCTTAGCTTTGAAGAGTGAAAATGGAAATTACCTAGTTACCATCCAGTACTGTTTTGTTCCCTATTTATTTCTATCTCACACCCCTCTAATGGACTTGTGGAAAGTGGGACTCCATGGGGTTTGGGACAGAGGCGAGCTAATGACACCAAGAAGTTTGAAATTTCGCCTTCAAAACAATTATGAAAACTAAAAGACACATTCCCCCCCTTAAAGGGCAAACAAAATGATGATAGCTAACTTTTCTCAGTACTCAATACAGACAATGTAGCAAATGCTTTGTCTGCACATTATCTCCCTTCTGCACTCTTGATAACACAGGGAGGAGGCATTATTATTACCCCCATTTGACAAAGGAAGAAATTGAGGCTATTAAAAGGTCAAATAACTTGCCCAAGGCAACTCAGCTAATAAGAGACATGCTTTCAATCACTGTATGATCACTGAGTATTTTCTTTATATTTAGAATTAAAAATCCACACACACTATCTTGCATGGTAAATTTCATGAAATCAGAGAGAGCAATGAAAACCAATGATTGGGCCTAGCTTGTATCTTAATGATTCAAGGAATATTTTATCATTTCTTCATGATATAGTATCTTGTAGATGTGCCTTAGAAGAGGAGAAAATGTGGCTATCTAGCCAAAAAGATCCACATCATCTCATCAGTATTTTAGATTTATTATTTTGTGCAATTTCAATTAACAGGCTTATAATCTAAATCTTTCAAAGTAGTACTGATTTTTCCAGAAAATATAAATAACTATATATGCAAAATATCTTATTTCATTAACACAACTGAGTTATAAGAATAAATTTATACTTGTGTAGTCCAACCTTCAGTCTGAGTACAAAAAGCAATAAATTGTACCACTAGAACTTAGACTTCTTGAAATAATAAGAACCCAAGCAGGCTTTTCATTCATTCATTCATTTATTCATTCATTCACCAGTACCTCTATCCAAAAACTCCCTTATAATGTACCAGTACAAAAGAAGAAATTTATATCATCAGGATGAAAGAAAGATGATTATAATTTGCTTTTAGGTATCTCCACCACATGGCAGGGAGTAAGGCACACATAGTGCCAAACTTTAAATCATCCTCTGCTTCTTTCCTTAAAAACAAACCAAGGAACGGAGAAGGAAATCTGGAGTGCTGTTGCCCCTCCTCTAATGACGAAGTAGATTCTGGGTAATGACTATCACTCAGCACACCAGGTCAGATGCTGAGGGTCCCATATTAGGTTAACTGCAGTTTTAAGCTGATGCAACTATGCCCCAGACCACCTACAGCTATACTTCATATCATGGTGTGAGGGGTAGAGGAAGAAGGGCAAGACTAATTACTGAATACCAACCTCATTTGAGGCACTCATAAGCTGTTTTACACATTCTACTTCATCTGGCTCCCTCCCACCCCAACAATCCTACCCATTTTACAGATCAAGACGTAGACATGTTACATAGCTTGCCCAAAGAAACAGTGCTGATAAGTGGCCTCCTGTGAGTTACCAAAGCCCTTCCCACAAGCCTCGTGAGTGTTACTAACCCACTCTATCTCCTATTTCACCCCTGTATGCAGAGGAGTCATCAAGACTCAAGTCCCAGAGCAAGTCAAAACTTTAGTTATCTTTATGTCCCTTTTGTCCACTGCCCTCCTTCTCATTCATCTTTTCCCAACTGTGTCAGTGGAATATATGCAATGTACCTACAGTACACGAATGACAATTCTATTTTTTTAATGTTTTTTTTTTTAATTTTTTTTAAGGTTTATTTATTTTTGAGACAGAGAGAGGCAGAGCATGAACAGGGGAGGGGCAGAGAGAGAGAGGGAGACACAGAATCTGAAACAGGCTCCAGGCTCTGAACTGTCAGCACAGAGCCCGATGCGGGGCTCGAACTCATGGATCGTGAGATCATGACCTGAGCCGAAGTCGGACACTTAACCGACCGAGCCACCCAGGCGCCCCAATGTTTATTTATTTTGAGAGAGAGACAGAGAAGAGAGAAAGAGAGAATCACAAGCAGGCTCTGAAGCGGAGCCCAACAAGGGGCTCAATCTCACAAACCGTGAGATCATGACCTGAGCGAAATTCAAGAGTAGGGTGCTTAATCAAATGAGCCACCCAGGCTCCCCACGAATAACCATTTTAAATGAGTATCTGGTCGTAGTATTTCAGGATAGAAGCATCACAATACCATTTATCCAATTAAATCGTACAGCATCTAGGAGCTTAAAGGACCCTCTAGATGACTCATGGAGATAAACTGAGCGCTTCGAGAAAACACAATCTCAGGCTTGTGCGTATGCACATGGCGCTCCTGAGGGTAGGGAGCGTGTGGGAAGTGCGGGACGAGGGCTGCCTGTGGTAAAGGGCAGGGCCCAATCACAGGTCCTGTCTAAGCGCTGCCTGGTTCATCTGATTGCTCAGTGTGAATTTCAGATATAATCCAAACAGGAGTGACAAAACCCAAAACCACAGGAGCAAACACTGGCTTTCAAGTGCTGTGGGAACAGAGACATTTGTTTAAGTAACCACTGTTTTAAAATTGCATACATAGTAACACCAAAATAAACAGCTTGCGATGCTGTTTATTTTAAGATACACAATAGTAATGTAAAGTGCGGCGTGCCCCAGATCCGGGGAGCCCGAACATAATTTACAGTTGTAGAGAGCCCTAGGAGGGCTCCACACACGCCAGGACTGTCTACTTCCTGATTAGATAACAGTGAAGGTCAGAACGCATTGCTTTTTGTGTGTGCGGCAAAGAGCAAACAAGCCACCACAAAGACCTAGCTCCTCCTGCTCGCTGTGAATTATGAATTGAGTCCTGTGGCGAGCGGGGTTCGCCAAGTCTCCTCTACAAAGCGTGTATTAATCACAGGTCCTGAGGAAGGGTCAAGAGCACAGCCTGACAAACCAGGGAATGAGCCTGTCTGCCGACCACTGGTCACCGTTCCTTTAGTCCTTCCCCTTCCCTGATCTAAACACCGAAGAAGGAATAGAAAAAAAAAAAAAAAATCTTGAAAATACACAAGCTGGTTGGGGCGCCGAAACATATGTAAAACTGAACTCTAAAGAAAAACAGCTAGATCAAACAAACCTTAAGCACGATCAAAATAAGAAGCCTATTTGTGGTTTATTTTAGGCGACTGAGCTGTCCTCGCACTGCCTTCTTGGCTCCTCCTTCCCTCCTCTACCCAGGTGCTCTGGGGAGACGTTTTAGGGATCTTTATTTTGGTCCCTCTACCCCAGTCTTTGACAGTATCCCAGACAGCTTTATTAGCAGAGGCCTGCAATCCTAACTCATGAGTCTTGGCATTGTGCTCCTTTTGTTTGGTGTCCCCACGTCCTAAGTTAACTTGCCTCTTTGCCCTCGCCCTTACCTGCTGTGTCACTGAACAGAAATAACTTTGATCTTTGCCACAGACGTAACTTCCACATCCTTGACTTTCTGGAACTTGAGTTTGGCCTGAAATAGGATTCTCCCTAACAACTCTCTGCTATGACTGAACTGTGTCCCTGCAAAATTCTTACCTTGAAGCCCTAATCTCTGCTGCCATGATGTTTGAAGAGCTTTTAGGAGATAATTAAGGTTAAATGAGGTCGTAAGGGTGAGGTCCTAACTTCACAGAATTGGTGGCCTTGTAAGAGGAGTAGAGAGAGATCTGGCCCCCCGCCTCACACACTCCAAAGAGTGTGAGGACACAGTAGGAAGGGAGCCACTGGCCACCCAAGGAGAGAGCGCTCGTCAGGCACCGACGCTGCCCAGCACCTTGATCCTGGACTTTCTAGCCTCCAAAACTATGAAAAAATAAATTTCTGTTGTTTAAGCACCATCCCCACCCCAGTCTGTGGTATCTGTTATGGTGGCCTGAACTGAGACACTCTCTCACTGAAGTTACCCATTTTTCCTCCTTACCAGTCCCTCTGGTATCAGGGAAGAGAGGCCGGACCTTCCTCTCTTCCGTTCTCTTACTTTCTCTCTCAGCCCCTGATCTAAAGCTTTCCACCCACTTTTCTCCTGAAGTCCATGGCATTTGCTGTCACTCTTCTCCATCACTTTTGCCAGAACAATGTTCGCCTCTAAGACACCTCCCCTTTCCCCAATGGCTTCCGTACAAGCTAGAAGGTTTCTCTTCACCCCACTGCTTGCCTCTACTTTTGAAGACTTCAATATATATGACAAAGACCTTTCAAACATCTTGCCTCTCATAATTCCAATGTCATCCGTCTCTACTCCATCAGCCCTGGATTTCATCAAGCAGAGATACTGCATTTCCAAGATCACAGACCTTAAAATGCACCTGCCCTGCTTCTCTATTCTGCCTCTTAATCTTCATCTGGACTTGTAACTTCTCAGTGGGCTCCTCGTGTTCCCAATGTCATTAGCCTCCCTGCCTAGTATGGTTCTTTATTAGAATAAATGCATTGTCTTGTACCATAAATATAGCACACATTAAAAGAAAATTTAAAACACACAAATAAGTGTAAGAAGAAACTAAAAGAAGTCACCCACACCTCACTACCCAAAGATAATCACTGTTAACATTTCATTTGCTCTTCTGTGTGTATATCCATATATATTTGCATTCGCAAAAGAACAATCATACGATAAACACTGCCTTATCTGTTTTATTTTACCTGATAATACACTGAGAGATTTTTTCCATACCTCAAAATATTTTTGAGAATGTAATTTTTAATGATTACATAGTAGTCCATAATATTCCATTATGGTCTCCTATAGTTGGAAATATAGGTGGTTTTCAATGTTTTATTGTCATAAATAATATCTTCATACCTCATTTTGCATGATTTTGTATATGTTTCTTATTACTTCTTTATAATAAACTCCTAGAAACTGAATTACTGGATCAAAGGATAAGAACATGACTAGTAATACATATTACAAGTTTAAATTCCAGAAAGGTTAAACAAATTTTTATTGTCATCATTAAGGCAGATAATTTCCTTGCACTCCAGACAGTGCTGGATATTGTTTTGGGTTTTTCTTAATTTGATAGAAAAAAACCCCGATATCATGTTGCTTATTTTTAAGTTGATTTGGTTACTAACTACCTTGAACATGTTTCAAATGCCTATTGGCCATCTGTATTTCTTCTTTTGTGAATGGACCTATTCATCTGTGCCTTCATTGTACTTTTTTCCTTATCGATTTGTACACTTTATTTATGAAGGAACTAATAATCCTTTGCCTGTTATATCATGCCACACATATATTTGCCATTTTAATGTCTGCTTTTATGTCATGCTCTTTCCTTGACATTCAAAAGCTCTTAATTTTTATTTTTGTTTAATTAAACCTACCACCATTTTTCTTTATAATTCCTTTGCTTTTATGCTCTGGAAGGATTTTACTAAGTTAAAAGAAAGAAAAATAATTATATTTACTTCAAAGAACTCTTAAATGCAGAACTTGTTTTGATGGAAACTACGAATTGTTTTTTTAAAAACAGTTAAACCATTAACCAACAAAACACGTACCGACTTACTTTTTTTTCCTCAATTGATTTAAAGGGATGCCTTGAAAATTAATAACTATCTATTTGGATTGCTGTGTGTACTCTTATATAATTGTTCAAATGATCGTTCTGCCTATTATGGTAGCTGGTACCCTATCACGCAGCTTTACAATCTATTTTAATAATAGTGCAAGACCTCCCTAATTTTTCTTTTCCAAAAATATCTTGACTTTTCTTAATTATTTCATTATTCACATGAACTGCAAAATCATTTTTCAGACATGATCCAAAAAAAGAATAGCTCATCAGAATTCTGACTTACTAGCCAGCCATTCAGGAATTCGCTAAAACTCTCCTTCTCACTCAGATGTAGGTTTTTCCTGTAATCTGCTCTCCCCCTCCTCCCCCTCTGTGCCTGAGCTCTGCCTGTGGAAGGATGAAATGGTGCAGAGAGGGTCCATTCCGGCCTGGCCCTCTCGATCCAAGACCTCACTGCTGCACCTTCCTAATTCACTCCTGATCACATTCTCCACGTTTCCTTCTCATCCAGTTAGAGAAGCTCATCTCTGAATTCCCTCAGCTTTCTTCCTATTCTTTACAGAAGGTGTCTGTCTCCTACCTACCTTTCTACCTGTGTTTTGCCTTCCACCCTCCCTGGCTTCCTCTTTTGGAACCTTGCATTATCTGTTGTCATTCTCTCCACCCCTCCACCCCTCCACCCTGGCTCCCTTCCCATTGCCAATGCAACACCTGATTCACCTACCACACCCCTGCGGCTAAGCCTGCCACTCCCACGGCTGTCCTCTGTCCTTCCTTTGTTCCCTTCCAACTTTGCCTGCTCCCTCCTCAGTTTGTAGAATTCAAAGGTAGACCATGACTTCCAAGTGCCAAATCTGAAGGCTTATTTTTAGTCACCACTGTCCTTGATCTTTCTGCAGAATCTACTTCCTCTACTTTGAAACTCTTTCTCGTTTCACATGATCTGATTATGCTCCTACTAATCTGATTTCTTTATCTCTGCTCATTGCTTTCTCTCTCCTTCCCTTTAAATGGCGTTTTCAAAAAGATTCTATCCACTAACCCCTTCTTTCTGCACTCTTTTCCTTACTTATCTTTATCCAGTGCCAGAGTTCCAAGCATTGCTTCTGCAAAGATCAACCTCAACTCTTACCACAGGTTTCACCATTTCTAACTTCCACAGAGGCTCCCCACCTGGATATCTGGGCTGTGGGTCTAAACCTGGGGCCTCAATATACCTTTCCAAGCTTTCCCCACTATTCTCCCATATATATTCTATGCTTTAGCTAAACAGGAGTCTGTCTTAGGGGCTGTGGCATCGACAAATCTCTGGATGTAGAATCAAAAGTAGTCTGATTTACCATCCAGATTGAAACTATATTAGGGAAAAAATAAAATAAAATAACCTCTCTAGTCTCTTCTTAAAAAGAGATAATTCTATGTCTCTCATAGGATTTAGAGATGCAAAGCTGCTCATCCCCACCAGCTTGGCCAGCATGAAAAGTGGCAGACTGGTGAACCGGTTAATTCTCAGGATGAAGAGTTTATGGACAAAGAACAAAGATGTCCAAATCCCCAAGGAGCTTGTTCCAAATCTGTAATCATACAAGTGGGAATAAGTTCATTGTGAGGTTTCTTTGCTATCATTCACCCCATTCTTTCTCTCAAGTTTGAGTTTAGAAATTTAAAAAATTACTTTCACTCACAGTGCCATTATAACTGTGCCATTATAACAGTATGAATGGCCCATAAGGCTTTTGTCCTTTCCTTGTACATATCATGCTAACTGTAGCATTTGATTCCCATTCCAAACAGATTTAGGGCAACAGAAATAAGTACAATATTTTCCTTTGAAGAGTATTTCAACCCCTGCCCAAGTTCAGGTTTCATGGAGCTAAGACAGAGCAAATTAATTATTTCAGGGGACTATATGAAAACATTAATGAATATGCTTGCGTAGTATTCTTCCCTTTTCAAAGGCCTATTTCTAATCCCAGCTAACTCTTAGAACAACAAGGTGAGAAAAGCACGCTCAGAAAATTGAATGACTTGCCCAGGATAACTCAGAGAGCAAAAGGCTGAGCTGAGAATAAGATCGTATTCAAGTGACTGCAAATTGATCCTAACTCTGCTGCCTCTGGCGTGCATGTGGGTGTGTGCACGTTCTTCTGAACAGTAGGAATTTCTTCCTCCTTGCCCTGAAATGTTTGTCTTTTTGTAAAGCACAAAAAAATTAACAGATTGTCTCCACATCAAAGGTAGGGAAAGCACCGATTCTTTTATTAATTCCAAACGTTTCCACTATCTACCCCAATCAGGCCCAACTATAGATTGAGGAGTAAAGCACCTCCTTTTTGCTTAACTATGTACACATTTAAAATAAGTGGAGGGAGGGTGGCATTTGGGATAGACAGTGACAAGAGAGTCAAGCATGTAAGACCCAAATCACACTTTTCTTTAAACTTGCTCTGCAAAAATAAATAAGTAGATACTTTCAAACTGAGTAGATACTTTCAAACTGTTTTGAAATGATTCTCAGGCTGGTAACAGAGGTCATATTAAAAACTGATGGCTTTCACATGGTCATATTTGATTATCACTTGAGCAGTTCACCAACATAAAAGTCTCAGGATTAGGCGGTAAGAAGGGTCTTCATCAAAGTGCCATCGAGCAGTTGGGGGGATTTGCCATACAGGTCTAAACTTATGGTTTGCTAGAAACTAATGAGAAATCGACAATCGACTAATAATGATCTCATATTGCCCATGCCCTCTTACCACTTTTTTTTTTTTTTAATTCATCGTGAGGGAAGGTTTAAAACAAGGGTAACAACTCATGGGCTGCCTGCAGGTATCTTGAAACACTGAAATGGAACCTATAACTTTTCACCCTGGGGAAAAAAATAAGGCTGCTTTTATAGAGTTCCAACATGTCACCAAACCTACAGGGAATAATCCAGCATTCATCTCTTCTATTGATAAAAGCTTTTTTCTTTTTGAAAGACTAGAGTAACACCGCCCCCAGTATACTTGGGTTATTTATTGTCAGCTTATGACACAGTCCCACCACGTGTCCAGGGTAAGAACTAAGCCATTTTACAACTGTAGTATGACTGGAGTCATGGGATTATCCTTGCCTAAATTATTAGTTATGGAGTTGCCAGATATTTCCAATTCAAAATTAATTCTGAAATAAATGTAAATGTAGGAGAATGATTCAAGAAGTAAACATATCTGGGGTGTCTGGGTGGCTCAGCTGGTTAAGCATCTGACTCTGAATTTCAGCTCAGGTCATGATCTTGCAGTCATGAGATCGCGCCCAGCGTAGGGCTCCATGCTGGTGCTGGGCATGGAGCCTGCTTGAGATTCTCTCTCTCCCTCTCCTTTTGCCCTGCCCCTGTGCTCACACTGTCTTCCTCCCTCCGTCCCTCCCTCTCTCTCTCTCTCTCTCTCAAAAAAAAAAAAAAAAAAAAAAGGAAATATATCCTGATCTATATATCTATATAGATATATATATACAATACCACGAAAGCTGAGGTATTAAAATTAAGGGCAGCAACAAGATTTGGTGGATGAAGAGTGGCTCTTCATTACCTGGCTATGGTAAACAAATCATCTATCTGTAAATTGAGAGGCTGGTGGTTGGAAGGGGACAGATTAGTGGCTCATGTTAATTTTCTGTAATGCTCAGAGTAACGAGAGAATACTATTCTCTTCATTTCTTGTCATCTCAGAATCCCACAATAATAATCTCGAGTTGTAATTTTTTCTTTTTGTGGACAATCAAGTCAAATTCAACAAATATTCATGTTACCTATTATAACCAAGAAGTAAAACTATAGTTTAAGAAAAATTATCTGCCATTATATTGTGTCTTGACAACTTACCCACTATTAGATAAAAACAACTTAAATCAGTTCTGGCAGATTTGGGACTTGGCAGTTCAAAATATGAATAGCAAATGTAAAAGCATGAAAATGGCATTACTATTATGTTTTAAGAGGATAATACACCTTTAAAGGGTGCCAGTGATTATTCTGCATACTGTAAACAACGGCTGCCAATCAATTTAGAAAGTGGTGCGCAGCACATAAATGAAATAAGGCAAATTCCACTCAACCAACCTAATGTTTCCTACCCAAGTCACTACTTCTCAACAGGAACAGTAGGGCTATGTATCCCTTTTACACTTCATAACCTGGTCCAAATTGCAAAAACTGACTCCAGCACAGAGAAGGGAAGGCATTTTCAGGAGTCCTCTGAAGTCTGTGCAGCAGTGGTCTCTAAAATCAAAATTAATCCTGAACACGAAGGTCACTTTATGACCCTGTCCTGCAGCAAAGCTGAGGGATGGTGAGTGTGCTCATAACCCAGTCAACTTGGCCTTGAGTTCTAATAACTCCACCTCTCCACAGAATATACTGGTAAATGGTGGTGGTGGTCGTGTGGAATGAGGAAATGGAAATGTTCCCTATGATCTGAATGAATATTCACGGGTTTCACTAACAGCCTTTAATGGCACTCTATTCTTGGAGGTTTTAAATAGCTGAATATTCAGATATGCACATGCCTTCTATTTTCTTTTATTCAAGGGTCCTCAATTCTCCACCTCTTTGAATTCTGTAACGTATTTTTAAACAATTATACTTAGAGTGATATTTTATGAAATTGGGTGTTAAACTTTGAGCTAATAATTATTTTAGTGTCTTTTTGATGGTAATTTAATAAGCATTTCATTCTTCAATCTTCTCACTCAGTCGCTCATTTTAAAAATGTGTCTGTCAGCTATTCGCTCATAATCTGGGACTTGATTTTCTTAATCTATCTCAGCTGAACTTTTTTTTTTTAAATGGGATTGCTTGATATACTTTTGAAATATCTTGACCAGATGCTTGTGCATCGAGGAGACCACACACCTCATCCACTCCCACAAAAGGCCACTACCACCACCACTGTACTGGGGACCTGACCTCCGAGTCACTCAGAATGTGGACAAGGACCGCTGAATCCCGGACACATCAGTCTTTACGTGCAGGATCCCTGAGAATCCAATTCCAAACACTAAAGTGGGGACTCCAAGTAAAAGGTTCTGACACAGCAACATGCAATTTTTTTTTTCCCTCAAGAGAGATAAAATAAATTTAGTTGCAATTTTATTTCTTCTAGAAGGGCTTCTAGGATTCAACACAACATTAAATTTTTGGCCTGTCTCTTTAATTTGAGAAATTGTACAAACGGCGACAGATGGCACACAGAATTGACTTATGTCCTCTATTCTTTACTGAAGAAGGGAGTGCATAGAAACTTTGATAAAGACAGAAGCTACAGTATGCAGGTCACTATTAAAATTATCTGGTGGCTCTTTGGACAGCTAGGATCAGAACATTCAGGCTTTCTTTTTTAGGCATTCGTTAAAACCAACCAACACTGTTGTAGGTTGACACTGGTGATCACAGCCCCGACGTTCAGTACCCTCCCTGTCCCAATAAGGACATGATGGATGTGCCATTAGCTTTGAACCTCGGCAACCTCTGAAATTACCACTCTTCCCACCCCCATCTCCCACCCCCACCCCCCAAAATCATTATGAAATGGGAAGAACACTCAAGCTTACAGTTAATTGGAAACATTGCAAGGGAAGAGGAATGCTTAGGACAGCATGTCCATGGGAAAATAAATCACCCAGCATTGTTATTTAATGCATTGTGACATCATTTCCTGAAATGAAACAGAGATGACACCAATTCAGACGATCTCCAGTATAAGGTTCCATTCAAATAATTCACAGATGTTTTCTCCTGGCAAGCAGAAAAACAATGCAAAGGCAAAAACTAGGGGCAGCCTCACTCTGCTGCATGTTTGTGGGAAGCCCTCTCTGCTGGTGTTTTTCAGCTGTGTGTTCTGCATATGCATTTCCGCATAAGTATTTCCCAGCCCAACAGCCCCACTTGCATTCAGCGCTCATCTGTATCTCTCAATGTGAGACAGGCCATCTCTCACTGCATAAGTAAGTCCAACATTTCATATTTGGTATTAATGTGGCCTATAGCAATTGGTATTAAGTAGCTCAATCTCAGAATCATAAAGGCTCGAATTTTCAAGGAGAAATAACTAATGTCCATGGAATACTGATTCAACTAACCATTCAAGGCCCTTCGAAAGGTATCTAATGATGGCGATGATCAGAGAGAGTCTCCACGGATGCCCTTGTGGAATGAACAAGGAGAGAAACCAGGGTAGACATGAACGAGGTTGGCAGCACCAGATCTCTCATCCTGGTTGATTTTAGGAGGTACTTACTACTAGAGGCCTTAGGCAGCTGGAAACCCAAGCACACAGTCAAAAAACCAAAATATCCAAAATCTGTGCAGCACATCACAGTTCCAAACTGACTATATCGTTTGAACCACACAGCAACCCAAACAGCTAAGTAGGACACATATTTACTGTTTTAGTTTTTAGGTAAGGAAATCGGTTCAGACGTTGACAAGCCTACCCAAGATTACAGAGCTCAAACCAAGTCTCCTCGTTTCACATTCAGTGGCCCTTTAAAAAAAAAAAAAAAAAAAAAAAAAAAAATATATATATATATATATATATATACACACACACACACACACACACACACACACACACACACACACCAGGCTGTCTCTTAGACAGCCTAGACTTTAACACTCTGAGGAACCAGGAGACTCTAGACTCTGTTCACATACTGGACAGTGAAAGGGAGCATTTATGCTATCAAAACCAGGCCCCAGATAAGACATTCTGGACTGTTCCATAACCAGTTTCTTCTTCACCTCTATCACACTCTATCTCAGAAGGCTCACCAGGATGTTCAGTTCATTAGTACCAGTACTCTCTGATGCTATCATTTAGCAGAACTGAGCAGTTGTCAAAGGTTTATATGGCTCTAGAAAGCATAACTTAGATGATGTTCTCTCCTGCTCCGGGGCATTTGGGATCTGTTTGGCAAAACCTGATTTCCTCATCTCACACAGACCAGGAAAGTAAGCGGTAACTTTGGCTGCCCAGTTCCATTGGTCAAAGCCTCCTGCTAGCCATTCAGCTAGATTAAAATAAGAATTATATTACACATTTATTCTAAGAGTCAGGCATAGGGTTGAATGCTTTATATTCCCTTATTCAATCCCTGCAACAACCTAAGTTGGTTCTAGAATTATCCCCATTCTACAGATATGGAAAACGAAGCTTAGAGAGGGTAACTGCTCAAGATAAAAAATCGACTGTGTTGCTGATTCCAGGCCCTGCGTTTTGTTTTGCTTTGCCCCTGATAATGAATAACTGAGAGTCATGACACAGGCAGAATCATATGCCTGGAAAGCATATGAAAGGACATGTATTGTTTCCCTTCCATTAGAGTGGGACACATCTAACTTCCCCCAGACCCAGGCCCTGTGCTGCTAACTTTGACACTGGATCACCTCATTGGAAAAAAAAAAAAAAAAAAAAAAAAAGCCATCTAGGTCTACACGTGATGAAGAGAACTAATTAAAAGGCAGAATAGTTTAAGTCAGTGTCTCTCCTCCTGTCTCTCGTGTGCATGTATGTGTGGGTACAAGAAAAAATTTGAGATGACTAAGTTAACTGTCACATGGTCTTTATGAACTCACTGGAGAAGAGATACGCGTTCCTCTAATGTAACATGGAGCTGTATTTACTCATAACTTGGGTACACTGTCTCTGCAGGACGATAAACTTTAAAACTCATTTTTACTACCAGAGACATTTACAAAATCCCATAAAACAATCTCTAATGGACGAGGAGCCAAATGACTGAACATGTGAAAGGCAGGTTTCATCACTCTCCCTCACCACCAGACACGGAGAGAGGAGTAAAGCATTTTGCCATGAACAAAGGGCACAGTTTTTAGACCCTGCAGTTTCAAGAAGGCTGTGTGATATGACATCACTTTAAAGTAAATTTGCTTCTGATTCCGTACACATATCTTTGAAAGAAGTCCCACATCCCCTAAGTGTGAGCTTTAGCCCCGTGTTTTCAAATAAGAAAACCTTTAGTTAGAGACTGGTATGAGCAAGCAGTGTCTTTGTATAGGAGCACTTCCTGTTTTCATTCCGTGATCAAATATATTCTTTGCAGCACAACTAGAAAGCTCTCGAACGTGGCAAGTGGAGGTGCCTGAGAGCCTAATTGAGCACACTAAGGGCTTCTTGGCGTGGAGGAGTGTTTCATGGTTATGAATAAACCGTTAGCCCTGGTATTATTTCTTGCTGTTTTCTTTCTTTAACTATCTTTGAAGTCAAATAAAAACAGTTGTAATGGCAGGCTTACTTTTATGATACCATAATCTCCATGTGTTAGTGAAAGGAATATACTTCCCTAGGATTTCCCTAAGTTCTTTTGCCATTGGGTACTTTCCAGCAAAAGCACATACATTTCCAACAGATTCTTTCTTCAATCTTCACTAGATTTCTTAGTCTGAGAAGCCAAACAGAGCCATCAACCAATAGAGGAGGGGGGTAATAGTATACACAACATTTTCAGCAGGTGAATTGCTATATATATATATATATATATATATATATATATATATATAGCTAAATATATATATATATATAGCTAAATATATATATAGCTAAAAAATATACATATAGCTAAAAATATATATATTTATATATATATTTAGCAACACAAATATATATGAGCTTACTTTTTTTAACGTTATGATGAGTGTTTTGAAGGGGATTTTTAAAAGACATTTTGGAAATTGGGAGTTAGAAACCAGAAATTAATTATTTAGACTCAGATTAAATTTAAATTCAAAGTGCTTAACTCCGAATATGGAAATTGCTCAATTCATCAAATAGTTTTTTTTTTAATGCCACTTTGGATTTAGTTTAAATATTTCCTTCAATATAATCAATGAGCCTCAAGTTTATTAGTTTTTTCCTTAAAGTCGGTGGTGCTCAGGAATTTGAGACTGTTTTAACTGTTACAGTTGTAGTGGAACTTGTTCTTCCAAGAAAACTGAAGGTTAATGATTTTTGTCATATTGAGACTAAGACTTAACAATTGCTACAGTTGGCCTTTGTTGAGGTGGGGTTCTTTTTTCTCTGGGCCTTTTGAGGTATTCAGAATAGGTGACAATAGCATGCAGTTGAGAACATATGTAGAGAGACCCCTGTGGCTTATTGGAAAAAGTTGCTCCGTGCTGGTTGGGTGTTTGGAAAAAAAAATACAACCAGAGTTCTTTTATGTTCTGCTAGTTAATGAATGCATGAATGTCAAAATGGGCCAATGGCCCATTCAGGGGGCAAAGCCTTAGCAGCCCCCTTCTTTAAGAACACATCCTGAGATGCAAAATACATTTGCTTAACAAATTAAAATAATGAGATAATTCAATTAGCTTCTTTTTAAAAAAAGAAAGAAAAAAGGGTACATCGGGGATTATTGTAATACAAGAACAGGTCATACCGCACAAAAGAGAACAAACCAGTTTGAAATAATGTTAAAGAGACTAATAATGGAGGAATGCACACTGAATCATGCACTTGTGAAGAAATTTACATGAAATAATAATTTAGACTACATCTATTTTCAGTGAGCTAGAGCCAACATTTCACTTTGAAAGTTGAAATTAATTAAATGACAGAAAAATATAGTGGGCATCTCTATTTCCAAGGACTTCCTCATGCCTGTTAGTGCATGTAAGAAAAGAAGTCTAAATTAACATGTCGCTAGTTAGGGGTCTCTATTCTTGGTTTCTGAGCTCGGAATTATAGCTGAGTAAATCTTTCAGCTCATTAAAGATTGGAAAGTAAAAGTTTTACAGGACCATCCTCATCAAAGCTACTGAACCTCTTCTCTGCAGTTGGGGTAAAAACTGGATGAAGAGGGAAAATTTGTTCAAAGAGAAAGCCGAGGAGAATTTCCTTATGATACAAGGGAGGTGCAGGAAAGGCAAGGGAGGGGAGCAGAGAGAACGACTGGGAGACAAAGCCATTGGGAGAAACTAATGAAAGGGGCATGTTGTGAAAGAAGGTCATGGGGAGGAGGGAGAAAAACAGAGCACTTCGCAGAGAGTAAAAAGAAAGGGGATGATCTGAGACTGGGACAGAACAGTGTTCTGGCTACGTGCTCCAGAGCTGAACCAAGAGCTGTGGATGCAGGAATGGAGGCCGCAGTGTGGAGACCCTGCACTGTGTCCCTCTCGCTTGAAAACTGGGAACACGTAAGGTCCGGAGAACTTAATGGACTCACTGAGGTTCAGCTAGCACAGAGGAGAGCTGAACTCAAAATGCGGGTTTCCCGACTGCTTGGCTGAGGCTATTTGATTCTTTTCTCCCTGCTGCAAAGACATTCGTTAAAATTTTCAGTTGGCTGGAGAGTTCTGCACAAAGTCTTGAGTTCCTTTAACTAGATGAAAGCACTCTCAGTGTGGGGACAAGGTCTTGTGGTCGGTCTGTAGCCCCCTGCACAGCCAAGCCACCAGGGGTGCCCAGCAATCCCTGGCCACCCACAATTTTTCACCAGTGGCCACACTGCATGGTGGGCTCAGTTCAGGACAGGGAGGTGGGAGGCAAGGTATCGACAGGACAAAGCAGGAGGTCCAGCAAGAGCTGTGGACACAGCGTTGGAGTTTCAAGGCACAGAATATAGGTGGTGAAGGAGACAGTCGGCTTGAAGAGAAAGGTGCCAAATCTTCTCTACTCGGAAAGGCTGGGGGAGCAGGAAGTTTTAAAAACAAAGAGAACAGCACTTTGCTTCTCCATATTTCCTCCCCCTCTGATGCTGGGTATACTGATGGCAGAGGTTGTGTGAGATTTATATGCCACTGGTAGAGGGGATAATGATTTTAGCAAAGTCTTCATAGTGCTGTGGGAAAAGCACAGCGCGGGGGACAAGCAAGGTTGGGTTCTGGTGGCAGGCTGACCTTGAGTTAATCACTTCCCTCTCTGGGCCTCAGTTTCCTCACTGGTAAACACAGCAGCTGAATTCTCGCAGGTTCTGCTGTTCTGTGGTGTTGACTTTGACTACTGAGGGGCTGCAAATAACATGGAGAGGCCTGCTTGTAAAGCAGTTGTTGAAATCTTTATTTTCGTCCAGGAGGGGCTGGGCATGAAGGAAGACGGAGGGAGGAAACCAAACAGGTGAGCTAGTGGGGAGCAAGCTGTTTGCCTGCCATCCATGTGCTCCTGCCCTGCCTTTCTAACTTGCTACTCTAACCAAACAACCCTTCAGTTAAAAATGAGAAACCCCTCCCCTCACACTCACTCGACTTCCAAATTAAAAACATTTTACAGGTTAGTAAATCTCCAGCTGAGGTGATGTAGCAAAGAACAGCTGTGAAGTAATTTTGATAATGATGAGAATAATAGCCGCATGGCAAGGTTCAGGGCTTTGCTGTTGCAGCTTCAGTGCTCCTGAATAGATAAAAGTGATTAAATACTCCTGATTATCCCTGACCAATATGTAATGGATTTACAGCCCTTTCAATTAGTCAGTATTTGCTTAGGACTCATTATTTTGTCTTTGGTTAAGTAATCAGCCCAGAGACTGCATGTTCTGTCTAATTCCTCTGAGCCGAGTCAGTGCAGGGCCCTGACCTTTGAAATGGCCATGGCTGCAAGGCAAGAATAACCACTACCACGGCAGCCTCGTTGGTTCTCCCCTCTAATCCTGACACCACGGGCCAGATCGATACACCTTAGTTTGCTACTAATGTCCTTACATCAAAATGGCCGATTTAGGAATGTGAATTTATCTCTCCCCCCTCCCTGCCGCCACTCCACCCCTTGCCCTTTGTAGCCCAGCTGGAAGAGCAGATCAGCAGTCACCACCATAAATAAAAGTGGAACCTTGTCCTGGACCCATGACACTGTAACTAATGTCATTCAGCATGGCAACACACAAGTTAGAGAATCAAAGAAGACCTTCGGTTTTCAATGCGCTACTCTATATTTAAGCATTTACCTAAATAGAATGGCCTGAAAACAATATCATAGCAAGACACTGCCTCTGACGTCTTTGCCACTTTCCCAGAATCTCCAAACGAACAGTAAAACAGGAGTGCCTAGTTCCCGTGTAAAAATACATCGTGATTTTTTTGTCATGAGAGTCTTAGAGTCAATAGTGCACAGGGACACGTAAAACCCACTGCAGACAGGAGGACAGAGATAAACTGTTACTTTAAAAACGTTGCATGGTTGATCTCTTCCCAGAAGGGAATAGGGTTAGCTTCTAAGAAAAGGGACTTGAAGAGCTAAAAAAGAATCCTTAACCTCCACCTTACAAACAAAGGCTCTGGAGCACCTATAGCCCTTCTGTGTTTGTCACATAAACACGTGCCATGTTTGCAAGCTGCTCCAACGATTACACTTGCACCTGATACCATGAGCTTGGACATGCACGTGGCAAGGTGCTTTTTTTTTTTTTTTTTTGCCTCCTAGAGGAGATGGCTTTCGTTAAGACTGTAATCAGCGGTGTGCATGGGTTTGTGAGCTCCTTACAGCCATTTTCCTTGTCTGCAGTTGCCGTATCTGAAGCTGCCCTCACACCTTGTAGCATAAATAACAAGTTTGCTCACATATACTGTTGAGGGCCCTAGACCATATTGAATAAGGTCTGTGCCTGGCTTAGGAAAACCAAAATCTCCTCCTTTCTAGAGGCTGTTCTTTGGATAGTGAAGGCTGACAAAATCTTAGCTGCTCTGTTAGTCATCAGATTTCAAGAAAGGCAAAATAGGCACCTGATTTTTAAAAAATCTGTATCAACCTGTAAAGTTTGCTAGGAGAAGGCAAAGCAAGCAAAAACGCTTTCATCTTGACTTACTGTGAGATGCTGGAACAGCCATGCTCTCATGATATTTGTTGCTACTTTGGGGAAAATGCCTCTTTTCTTCTGACGTTTTTTGTCCTTGTCTGGATCATCATCGTCACCTGTGCCAGGTGAGGCTACACTGTTGTCTAAACCATCCCCTGGCAGAAAAAAAAAGAAAAAGAAGAAAAAACACATTAGAGGCAACACAGAAAGGGTGCCAACAACAATGTGCAGCTGATGATGAGCTCAGCTCAGCTTGTTGAAAGAAATCCATTAAGCGGGTATATTCTCTTTCATTAAAGTATAATTGGAGACACAAATATGTAAAAGACAAAATTAAACCAGGCCTCTTCAAATGTTAATTTTGTGTGTCTCACACTCGCCCATATCATTAATTCAATTATAATTGTGCGCTTGACACAGTGCAGTAGCTCTTTGTCAATTATGGAATCCAATGTGGGAAAACCGCCATCAGAAAACCCATTCGGTGAAAATCCACTCCCATGCCCATAGTGAACACATACTGTAGGGTAATCAAGTTAAATGTTCTGTAGTCTATATATTCCAGGCTGCCTGCATAGGTGACAGTAACTGTGTCACTGTTCATTGCACATAACACACTGCCTGCTCAGCCCCTCCTAGAACTGTCACCTCCTAAGCACGCACATTCACACACTCCTCAGATGACCCTGCATTCGGCATTTGCATGGCATGAAAACTTTTAGCTCTCTGCACCACTGATCATGATCATTATCATTTACACACACACACACACACACACACACACACACACACACACATATGAAGGTAGGGTGCTCACTTAATCAGAAGTTTCTATCAACATCTTTCTCTTCTGTGCTTTTCTCCGGCATTAATTGTGCATTAGCAAAAATCATTTACTTTTAACAGTCATAGTTATTTTTTCTTGCCCTCCAGCAAAAATGCCTTGAAAGCCTGCCTGGAGGGCATCTAAATTATGTATCTGAAAAACTCTTCTGGCAAGGCATTGCAGGACCCCTACTTTCTTAAAATTCATACGAGCACGTCTTCCTGTTTTTGGGAAGGCATCAATCAAGAGCAGCAATATATGCCATATCCCTACATTAATATTTGAACTAATAACTTTAAAAAAAGGAAAGAAACAAGATCCGACTTGTGGCATAATCAAATGCAAAATAAATGAAGAATACGGGGACAGCGCTGGGGCTTTATAGATGGCTGTGTTTTCCTTGCACATCATTAGCCTGGAGCCACACGAAAGAGGAAAACAGAGAAGTGGAGAGTTTATGCTCCCTGCTGGTGTTTAAGAAGCTGGGGTCCTGGAAGGACATCTGGGAATTGCACTGAGATGGGGGTTTTTGTAATTTAAGAATAGACATTCATTAGCAGTAAATGCCATAAATCCCATGCTAAGTAAAAACCTTGTCCAAGAAAGCCTAAAACAATAAACTCTGTGCTCAATGTAGCCTGAGCTAGACGTTCCGCAGCTTCCCGGGGAATGTTATAGATCCACCAACTCATTCCCAGACCTGTTCCTTCCTCTTGGACTGGGCCACACCAGCACGTCCTGCCCACTGGGCCCCTCCCCTTCTAACTTCTGGGTCTGCTCCGTGGGCTTCCCTGTACCTGTTCTTTTCCTTCCTCACCAAAGAAAAAACAAAAACAAAAAAAACAAAAAAAAAACCCTTCAACCTTCTTTGACCAGAAAAGCAGAAAAGCCACAGCAAAGAGCTGGCAGATTAATTTTATTGACATTTCCATTTTCACTGCAATGTGATACCCTCCATCACATGGAAGAGATGACCCTCACTATTTACAGACTGACAGGCCACTTCATTACAACCACCCTGCCCCAAGGCAAAGCAGCTCCCTTCCATCTGCCCAAACACTAGAGCATGACCCCGAAGTTGCTGTTCTCTTTTTCTTTGCCGTCTGTTATGATAAAAAAAAAAAAAGAGTCAAAGGGACCCCAAATAGTCAAAGAACTAATCAGAGTACAAGGAAACAAAAGGCATTTGACTTTTGAATACTGAATATATGGAATCTAGTCTTCACCTACATCTGTCTTCATCTGCACACCCGTGTATACTAGGGGTCGCTTGCACAAGGAGACACACACACACACACACACACACACACACACACACACACACACAAGCTTGAGCAGGGACACACGTACATGCTTTCCACCATGCCAAGGAACTGCTGCAAGGCAAATTCTCACCCACACTAATGGCTTCTGACTGCTCCTTGGCAACCCTAGCATTTTAACCTGGGTGGATGTGCTCTCCAAAATACAGACGCTGGAGCGATCTCATCAGCTGTTCATGTGACACAGATGGAGAGTGGCTATTAGGAGCCAGGCAGTGGGCCTTGGGGATCTGAGGTGCTGTTCTGTAGCCCGAGGCAATTTTGAAAAGCAGTACCCGGAGATGAGGAAAAAAAAACCCACACTGCAAGTCCAAGTTTGAAGTCAGTCAGTCTGTCTGTCTACCTACCGTGGATAAAGATATCTTTGTCTCTCAATGTAAAAATCTATGTGGGCTATCTGGATGTACACTGTGGATAATGTATGTATGGAATGGCTCTTCCTTCAATGTCTTCCAAATATAAAAACACACACTGTAAACAATGCCTGTGTGTATATATTTCTTCCTAAGCACATATGGTTTCTGTGTATATGTTTAAGCTGAAATTGTCAGGATTTTGTTAAAATCTCATTTAGCTTTTTTTGATAGATTTTTGAATATACTTATTTTAAAAGGTTAATGGCTTAATTGAAGGAAGTTCAACCAAAAAAAAAAAAAAAAAAAGGAAGAAAGAAAGAAAGAAAGAAAGGCATTTGTCTTTTTAACCCAATCAATGACCTTAAAAATGAGAGACGGAATTTCCACAGTGCATTTTCTCCTGTTTAAAAGCAAAGAGGGCTGGTAACACCTTCAAACTATCTAGCTAAAGAAAAAAAAATATATAGCTAGATTGAGCATTCTTTGATGACTGAAACTGGAAAAAGGCAGGAGCATCACATGAATTTTAATATAAAGCAGTCCATTTTATGTATTGTAAAATATTTGAAATTGGATCCAGTGTTAACAAATAATTGTAAAGAAAAATGTGTCTGTTTTTATAATAAGTAGGTACTAGACATTAGATTTTTTAAATTAATATTAGTGTCGGGGGTGCCTGGGTGGCTCAGTTGGTTAAGTGTCTGACTTTGGTTCAGGTCATGATCTCGCGGTTCCTGGGTTCAAATCCCGTGTCGGGCTCTGTGCTGACAGCTCGGAGCTCAGAGCCTGAAGCCTGCTTTGGATTCTGTGTCTCCCTCTCTCTCTGCCCCTCCCCTGCTCACGGTCTGTCTCTTTCTGTCTCTCAATAATAAATAAACATTTTAGAAATAAATAAATAAAAATAATATTAGTGTCTATACTTCCTTAAAGAGCAGAATTTCCCTCTCCAAACAACACAATAAATAACATTTTTTTTTTTTGCTCCAACGGACTGTGAACCAACTCCAGTGCGGAGGAATAAGAGCATAAAGAAACAGTTCAAAAGAAAACTGTGTGATCTGCAACCTAAAATAAAATTGTGCAGATGATGCCCGAGTTAGTAACTCTTAAAGTCAACATCATTTTCTTGTTTTAAGGCTGTGTGTAAGATAGTTGGCAATCCTTGGCACCTGTGCCACATGAGTTTCTGTGCCGAAAAGGCTATATACACCAGCACAGATGTGTGAGTCAAAGGAGGTGTATGAGGTGATAGCGTCCATCTCAGCATCTGAAGTTAAGATTCAAAAGTGTGGAATCCTGAGGGCAGGAACTGTTTTTTGTTTATCTTTTTATCCTCAGAGCGCACCTCTGTGTCTGACCTGGAGCAGGAACCCAGTGATTGTCTGTTGGGTGAGTGAACAGCTGAACTCACACATGAGCTTATTCGAGGACCCTCTCCTCTTTCTGACAATCCCAAACTGGGGCAAGTGCGCTCATTATAGTGCCTAAGGGGCTGGGTTGCCTGTGTGCACACAGCCACTTCTAACATGCCAGGAATGGTGCTTCTCAAAAGAACTCCGGGTGCATTGGGGCCTTTTTGAGGGGCTGAACCACCAGCCATCCCACTAGGATTGCCACCTCTCTGATTGTGAAAAACCACAGCAAAAAATAATGTAATTCTTCTTCTAAAAGGTTGCTAATCCCTTCTCTAAGGGCACAGTCTAAATCGGGGGCAAAGATACTCAAAAAGTGGTGCATTACTTCAATGTATTGTGGGTGACCATGGAAAGAAATATTTAAGGCCTATAGATAGACAACTCTGAAGTGGATTAAACCATCAGGGGAGATTGTTAAAAACACAGGTCTCTAGGCCTTATCCTATATTTATAGAATCAAAATATCCCAGGGCAGGGACAAGGAATTTATATTTTTAACAAGCTCCTTGGGTTTGTTTATACAACCAGCCTAGCATTGGTTCTCAAACTGGCTTTTGGAAGCCACTGAACTAGATGACCTTCTAATTTGAAAGAAAATGCAACCTAAAGGACAGGTAGGTAGTCACAAGTCTATTCTACTCCCATACATGGGGTCAGTGGTCATGGGGAGCAACTACAGTGTGGCCCAGGCCTTACTCACTACGGAAGAGTCACTATGTTCTCTATCACATCTACTGGCCAACAGAATGTAGCCCCATCCTGACCTTCTGGTGATGAGAGATAAAAAGGAAGAAAAAGCTCTAGAACACTGGCTCTCAGAATATGGACCGGCAGCTTTAGCACTGGCAAAGAAATGGTGAGCAATGCATATCCCTGGACCCTCCCAGACCTACTGAATTTGAGTCGCCGGGGTGGGGCCTAATAATCTGAATGTTACCAAGTGTTCCAAGTGATTTTAATGACCACCCAAGTGTAAGAAGCGCTGCTGAAGAACACATCGAAGACCCCCTAAACCTGCTACCCTTGGCGGTTGCTGTCTGAAGGCCTGACTCTCATCCCTGGGTCTTCTTCCTGTTTTAAGACTCTGAGGTATTTTGAGAGCATCTGTGGCTGGATTTACACCCAGGCTCTGGAGGAAATCACACATACTTTCCACAGCTGAGCATACTGTGCTCGGAACAGGGCACTGCTCTGGAAAGCAGCCCCAATCTACACCTACCTAAAGACCAATACTGAGACAGTTTATTAGTTGTAGGAAGCTAAATCCTGGGATATCCATGGTAATGGGTATCCAGGTATAGGCAAAATCCATATCCATAGCTGTGTATCCAGTGAATCCTCAGATGATTCTAAAGCAGAAATTCCCAATCCATACAACTGTAGGTCATAAAAACTATGCAGGCAAAAGGACATCACTTCCTTTCATTGGCACATTGTCTTATTCCATTTAGCCAAAAATCTATCTATATTTTAGGCATCCATTTCTTGGCTTGGAATAAAGCAATGATATCAACAGTGATGATGTGCCATGATGAGTCTGATATCACCAGGATGTGGCCCTCTTGCCCTATCAGAACTACAATGCAGCAACCAAGAAGGTCCATCGTCTTGTACCTTTCTACCTACTCCACTCCTCTCCATAAACAAAACAAAAACAAAACAAAACAAAACACAGACTTTTGCCAGTGAGAAAAATGAGGCCAGGAGTTTAGGTGGTGGCTCAAGATTCCACAGCTATGTGTGGTCTAGAATGAACTAGAATCCAGGTAACTTCAAGTCCAGTATTATGGCCACTGGTATTCTCACATTAATATTGTAAGTTATCTTTCACTTTTTATTTATTTATTATTTTTTTATTTTTTTTTCCAACGTTTATCCATTTTTGGGACAGAGAGAGACAGAGCATGAACGGGCGAGGGGCAGAGAGAGAGGGAGACACAGAATCGGAAACAGGCTCCAGGCTCTGAGCCATCAGCCCAGAGCCCGACGCGGGGCTCGAACTCACGGACCGCGAGATCGTGACCTGGCTGAAGTCGGACGCTTAACCGACTGCGCCACCCAGGCGCCCCTATCTTTCACTTTTTAAAGCATTACTTCATTTGAACCCTGTTATCAGTGACAGATCTAAGCAAGGTTTGATCCCACAGGTAAAATTCTAAGTGCAGAGAAGAGATTAGATATAGGGCCCAGGAGTTGGGACTGAGCTAGAGTTGGTCTGGGCTAGTCCAGGTTCAAAGAGAAATGTACAAACTTTTCTCCCAAAAGTAAACCAGTGCCTGAAGGGCTTTGGATATACTCAGTAGAGCAACAGACTTTGGGACGCAGGATTTCTCCGAACAGGTTTCTTGTCATCCGAGTGGAGACACCAGACTGACCTTCAGGGCTTAGAGATGGCTACAAATATTTGAGAACTGACTGTCCACACAGTAAGGATCTCAGGAGCTCTGTGCAGTGCTATTAAACACTTCACAGAACTGTGATTAAGACAATATAGCCCCCTGCCTCAAAGTCACTTTTTTAAAGCTAGAATAAGGTTGCTACGACATTTGCCGCAATGTCAATTGACAAACATCTAAAACTGACCTCTGAATCTTGTATCAGGACAAGTAAATACGCATGTTGGTTGGTAGCATTTGGAGCTCTTTTGAGTAAGTTGGTGATGCATTATTTAATTCTCCCTCCACCAAGTTTTAGACCAGGTTTCATAGTTAAATACATTCACACAAAATATATACTGTAAAAAAGAAAGACGTCTCATCTGAAAGAACATGGCTTCACACCCCCTATTTTGCTAAACAGAAATGCACTACGTTCATTATCATTTTCATTGTGTGCAATGGAAATCCACTAATTTCATACACACACACACACACCCTTTCTAAACAATCTATTTCCAGGAATTAGGTATATTCATGAATACATAGATATTTATTTATGTGATCATAAACCTATATGTATATAAACTGTATTTTATCTTTTTCAAATAAATCACCAATTTGTACACAAGTGTCCAAATATATTTATAGATGAACTGCATACTTTGGCCTGTAATGATACACGTGTGCGTGCGTGCACGCACACACACAAATTTACAGAGTTCTTAAGATGGTGTTATTTAATGTTAAATAGAGTGGTCTCTTTTCTACCCATTTCTCTATCTCTAGAATACAGGCCCCTCTTCTTTATCAATACGGCTGTCGCATTCATTATCTTCATTATCACAAGTCCCTCTCATTGAGCACTTGCAGTGTTCCAATCCTCATGTAATTTTCACAGCAAATGAATGAAATAACTATTACCAATTCCATTTTACAGATAAGAGAACATAGATTCAGAGAAATTAAGTGACTTGTCAAAGGTCACATAGTTAGCATGTGGCCCAGCGTGCTAGTCGTCCAAAGCCCACACTCCCGTCTTCTATCCTCTCCCTCAACCTGCTCAGAGGACGAGAGAATGAAAAGGGAATCTTGCTTCTGGATAAGCACTCACTGCCCCAGAAACAAACTCCAAGGGTAAGGCCTTGTATATGTAACACTGATGTTCCAAGGGGACAGTGGGTGACAGCACATTTAAAATATAAATGGGGGCACTGGGTGGCTCAGTCAGTTAAGCGTCTGACTTTGGCTCAGGTCTTGATCTCATGGTCTGTGAGTTCGAGCCCCCTAGTGGGGCTCTGTGCTGACAGCCTGGTTGCGTGTCTCCCTCTCTCTCTGCCCCGCCCCTGCTCATACTCTTATCTCTCAAAAATGAAGGTTAAAAAAAAATTAAAAGTAAACGTGAACCACGAAACAAGCAGATGCATATTTTACCCAAACAGGTATAGCCATTATCTATAGATAGGATCGTTATTGATCCCTGTGGATGTAAATGTCAAATTAATTATAACTTTGAAATAGAAGCATCTGTGGAATTTCAAAGACTTCTCTGAGCCAAGGGATCATTCAAGATTCCACGCCTTCAGTCCTTTCCCCTTGGCTTGGGTTGTCCTTTCTCTTCATTTTTACTCCCCCTCCTTCCCAGTCTTGTCAAGGCAAACTCCTAGTCAGCCTCCACAACCCAATGAAAAAGGAACCTCTTTTGCAAAGCTTTCTCCAGTTCCCAAGACAGAGTTAGTACACTATGCTTTCTACTTCTTCAGCAGTTTGTTCTTGCCTATTATATACACTTTGTCTTTTGCAATTTATATTTTCAGTCATTTCTCTGTCCTCCTTGACTGTGAACTTTCCCAAGGCAGGGGCTGTGTCATTTCTGATGCCCAAGCCCCGACACGGGGTAAACACTCAAATGTTACTGGAACGGACGCATGGGTAGCAAGATCCTTGAGACATCTTATTAGGACCCGATGAGAATGTAACCTTTGAGGAAACTATCCATGAAGGAGATCCCTTGGCTCTGGTAACTTGTTCTAGGAGCCACCATGCCTTGGGCTCCATCATTCCCTGTGAGCACGGGGTATCATGGTAACGTGCCCAGTGTTTTACTGTTTGCATACGTGTGTGGTCCTCCTCAGAGATGCTCCTTACGTGTCTGAGACATGCGTCAGCTACTATTTATGAAAACTCCATCTCACACTTGCCCTATTCCAAACGGGAAGAGGGAGTGCTGGGAGATAGCAGGCTGTGCACTGCCCAGGCTGTTCAGATTACTCAGAGCGTTACCGCTAAAGATGAAGTATTAGGTAGCTGTGGAACTGTAACACACAGTACTTTGTGAACCCATTCCCTATGGTCATTTCTTTATTTTTTTTCTCTCAATATAATACTTTGGAAACAGGATTAAAATATTCGGAGAGGCACAAAGTTATTTTCTTTTGGGGACTACCTTCCAGGAGTTTAATTTAGGACATCCCACTGAGAAACCTGCATCAGGGTTTCAAATGAGGTGAAGAAGAAGAAGAAAAAGAAAGAGAAGGAGGAGGAGAAGGAGGAGGAGGAGGAGGAAGAAAAGCTGCCTTTGCCTAGTTCTGTTCTCAATGAAAGCCCTGCAAACCTCGCTTTCCAAGAACCATCCACAAAGTCTATCTTTTCGCACATGCCATTTACCTTTTTTCACGTCAGATCAGGTTGGGGGAAGGGAAAGCTGAAGACCCAGAAATGTGGGGAGGGTAAGGGGCCAGAGGTGGGGTGAGGGGCCAGTAGTGAGACCTGCTAATTACTGATCTCTTTTACTCTCCTGCTGTGCTTAACTGTCTGGACACGTTAAAGTGAAATTTTTCTGTGATTTTTCAAGTGACTAGTTCATGGCCCACTAGCATGGAGGGAAGCAGAAGAGATGAAATGCTTTCGTTTACATGCAACATTTACTAACTGTGTGGGTTTCTGACATTAAAGAGAGGACAGTGACCCAGGCCACCTTTTTCACACTCAAAAGAGCACTGAAAAAACAAGTCTTCATCGGCTTACCTCAGGCTTCCCTGGTCCTGAACACCCTCCCCCCGGGGTTGGAGCAGAAAGGGGAAAACAGAGGGGATTTTATGCTCCTTTCTCTTCAACTTTTCAGGCGGTATAAGCAGCATTTAGCAAATTCAGCCCCAAATGGCTCCAAATGCTCAGAGCTGCAGGGGCTCCTTCTTTGTTATCCTCCCTCTATTTACACAGGATTTATGCAGGCTCTCCACTGAAGAGACCTAAAGCACTTCCATTCTCACCGGCTCTCCCCCGCTTGTGGCCCCAGCGGCTTCACCCAGGCCTGCCCCGGGGGATTTCTGTACCCTGGAGAAGGCCACAAACTGCTCCCTAACTGGGTGATCCGGAGCCGACCGGGTGGTGGGGGCAGCTGCGGCGCGGGGGCCTGTGAACAGGAGCTCACCTTCCAGCAGAGGACCGAAAACCCAGCCAAGGCTGTGCAAACGCGTGTCCAGAGACAAACAACATGCACTTTAAAATATGCATCTATACGATATAATGCAAAGTGGTGGGTGAAAAAAAAAATTCAGACTGCAGCTTGGATGAAAACCACTTCACCCACTGGTTGGAAAAATAAAGTGTAAAAACAGACAGATGGACACATATGTAAATGTGGCTGTGTTTTAGGCTTTAGCTGGCAACGTGAGTGTCGTAGTATAGTTTTGCACGCCTGTATTTTCCATATCATGTTGAATCCTGTTAACTGTTGAACAGAAACATCCTCATACTGGTCCTTGACCAAATCAGTCCCCTCAATTTACCCGTCAGGAGCCATAAAATGGCTTTGTTTATTGACTGGAACCCTCTAATCCTTGAGAGAGCATAAGTGAAAGAAAGCTTCCAATAGTCTTTGCCTATGCTTCACTTAAGTTGGTTCCCCTCGTTCGAAATATGTAACTTCACTTGAAATTTTTTGAAATGTTTCAAGAAAGGACATTTATTCTCCTAACTTTCCATAGAATTCTCTAACGGATATTGACTGAACCCGGTAAGAAAGTATATTCTTTTGCCATTATAATTCAGCAGATTGCTTAATCTCTGCGGTAGAGCACACAAGAATGTACTTTTTACTCAGTTACCGGACAAGCACATATAAAAATACAGAGTAGGTTCTGAAGTTATTCACAGTACATCGTAATAAAGCTCTTCTGGGCACTCTAATGATTCATTTTTAGTGATCTCTCCAATGCCCTTTCCCACAGTGAACACTCAGATTTTATTAAGGTGGAAAGCAGGGACAAATGTCCACTCGAGTCCCAGCTCTCAAATTTGAGTCTCCTTGCACTAACTACCTACAGCTAAAGCTTTTCTAATGTTCTGTTCACCTCTCTGGAGTGGTGTTTCAGCTAACAGAGTCCACAATCTTTCAGCCCTGAACACACAAGGCTGCCATCTTCAAGTCATCCTGGGAATGTGCCAGATACCATCATCTCCCTCCTGCCGTACAAAGAACCAGAAAGAGAGACCAAGAGAAGACCAAGCTGATCATGTTACCGAGAGCCCAGAATGCGCCTCTCAGAAGGTTAATCTTTGAACCAGTAAATGTTATAATTAGGAGCCTTGAAGTCGGGCTGAGGCTAGCCACTGAAAGAGAGACCCTAAAAGAGAAAGTATGAACGGAACACATTTCTTTCACCTAACGGTTGACACAAAGGTCATGATTTTTATGGGAAATGGCACAAAAATGAGTTGTTATGATATATGACTCCCTTTCCCACATCTCCTACAAAAGAAAAAGGGTGTCTGGGGAGAGATGTCTTCCCAATTTCACTTAGCTATGTTTCAGTACAAATTGTGAAAATTATGCAAATAGCTATTTTGGCACCTTTGCTAGAGGAAAACATTATTAAATTATGCTCTAAGTATTTTGTCTGCGTTAGTAATTACTCTCATGTAACTGTAAATATAAATAGCTGTTATTCTGTTTAAATTTTTAATCATGCAAAATATTGTCACACAAAATGTCCTTCTGTTGCAGTCTAACTGGGATTTTCTTTTTTAAAATATCCATATTTAACTGAAGTGGACTATTTTTAGCATTGTAAAGTGTTTTCGTAAAGATAGCTGGCTAACATCTCTGAATCAACAGGTCTTTCAAGGAAAGATACGGCCTTTGTATTTGCGAAAAGCGTTTCCTACGAAAGGCCTTTTATGTAAAACACACGTTCAACATTTTATACTAAAACTAGAATATAGTTAGTCTGCTTCCAAGGATGTATTGACCACATCAAGCCTGTATTTTCAGTACATGCCGCTAATATCCTCATCTTACCATTAACTATAGGATTTTATCTCTAATGGTCTCTTTTAGCATACTTTAATATGAACTGAAATGTTAAATATCAACCAGTAATAAAATCTGGTAGGAGGAATAACAAAAAACATAATTTTATGTGGCAGAAGTGATTTCATTCAATTTTTAGGATCCGTACGCCAATATCTCATTTGCTGTCCAAAAGAAAAATAGGGACAATGCGTTTTTGTGATGTCAAACAGTTGATCAATTTGAATTCTTACTCTGCTGTCTCTCTGTGAATTTCTATCAGCAGACACTATTTTCAAACAGCCGGACAACCAAAACAAAAAGACTGATTATTTCCCACTTTCGTGATTATTATAAAATGAAAACAGAATATTTTAATAAAAGTGCAACTTTGCAACTGATATTGTTAATGCAAAAAGAAATTCTTTACCTTAAGAGAAAAGAGAGCCATCTAGGTAATAATAGCAGTAATAATAATAATGCTCGCTGAGACCACTAGATTCAGATACCTATCAACACTCCCTCGGGGATATTTTTAGGAAGCCAGTCATAGCTACATATAGAAAAAAGAACAATAGTACCTATGAAGTTGATAGCTGGCGTTAGGTGAATACTTTTCAAATCATCAACACATCAGAATTGGAGAATATTTGTTAATTATTTTTAAATTGCATTTTTATTTTTCAAAGAATATTTTCACACATCTTTGGATTTTTGCTTAAGAAGTTTATAAACTAAATTACTAACATTTAAAAAGTAGCTCCTGTCCATTTAGGCATTCCACTTATTTTGATTTGATGGTTTTAAATAAATCTATTACTATGATTTGAGAACAAGCAGATAAGTTTTTGTAATGTAGTGCAGGGATCTACCACATATATGTAATAGCCCTAAAGGAAATAAATAATATGCCTGCTTAATAAAAATAATCTAAAATAGTATGAATTGATTATTTTTCATATAGCCTATGTACCAAAGAACTACAGACACAGGGTCCTTTAAAAGTGTACTAAAATAAAATAAAATATCTTTTTAAAGTAGGCTCCACACCCAATGTGGGGCTTGAACCCATGACTCTGAGATTAAAAGTCACATGCTCTACCAACTGAGCCAGCCATGCGCCCCTAAAAGTATACTTTGAATGGAGAATGACTACTACCGGGTATGGGGTTTCTTCAAGGGTGATAAAAATGTTCTAAAATTGGTCATGGTGATATTTGCACAGCTCTATGAATGTAAATTATATAGTATGTGAATTATATCTCAATAAAGGTCTTTTTTAAAAAGAACACATTTTTACCCCCTTATACAAAAAAAGCATGCCGCAAAAGATATAAAATCCTCGCAACAGAGTTTTGAAGGTGTCATATATGTTTCTGAATTACTTTAAAACAATGTGATTTTAAGGCTACTTACTGATGTCTTCTCAGCACCTTGCACGTGGACAAATGTATGTACTCAAAGACACTCGGGGTGAATTTTATACTGTTTATGTTTCAAAGATATCCTTTAATGGAAAGTCAATTGATCTTTTTTTGTAATTTAAAAAAAATTAAGTTTTATGTATTTTGAGAGAGAGGGAGGGAGGGAGAAAGGGAGACAGGGAGGGAGAAAGAAAGAGAGTGCACACGCACAAGCAGGAGGGGGGCAGAGAGACAGAATCCCAAGCAGACTCCACACTGTGCGCACAAAGCCTGATGTGGGGCTCGATCCCACGAACCATGAGATCATCTCATGAGCTGAAATCAAGAGTCAGACGCTTAACTGATTAAGCCACCTAGGTGCCCTAGAAAGTAGATTGATATTTATACTGAAACTAACCCTCTATACTGAAATTAACTACTCTCAATCCATTGCATTATAGCACAACCCTAGCTCAAATTATTTACCTCTTTCAAAGCTTACTTTAACTAGCAGCATAACTCCAGATGACTTACGCACATATACACCATTCCTACATTTCTTTCACATTTGTTCTACATAAACTTCTTCAAGTCAGGAAACCACATTTTTTAGTTTTTTCATATTATTCTTAGAACTTGGGAGTATGGTACGTGTCTAACCTTTTATTGAATGAATGGATGGATGCCTTTCCAATCCCTTGGAATATGCTGTATTCTTTGTAAGTTTGTATCTAAAACTTGGAAGTAGAAACTACTTAGCATATTGGTCTCTAAGAGTTGAAAACTGCCCATAGAGTTGATGTTTCATAAATTTCTTTTCTTTTTTAAAAAAAATTTTTTAAATTTCCTTTTTTTGTTGTTTTTAAGTAATCTCTACACCCAACATGGGGCTCGAACTCATGACCCTGAGTTCAAGGGTCACATGTTCTACTGACTGAGCCGGCCAGGTGCCCTGATGTTTTATAAATTTCAAAGGCACTAACTTGTAAGAAATGCTGTCTGGAAGAAGCAACTTTACTGAAATAAACAATTAACATCAGAGGTAACCCACATTTGGAAAAGTAACGCACACACCTGGTTCACCTTTCCTTTTCTGAATTTCTGACTTTGTTCTATTTCCTTGGGCAGCTGTACTATTTTGTGTGTACATTAGATGCTCATATCTGACATATTCCTCATCCCTCTGTCCCTCTTCCCCTCCCTGTTTAACCACAGAGACACATGTCCTTGGGGAAAAGTGGTGACGTGATCAAAGAAGCATGAGTTGGGGAGTAACAACAAAGATTTTGTATTGAATTTTCAAATCTATTTCTTACAGGTTGAATGTGATCTTGGTCAAGACATTAACCTTCTGAACCTCAGTTTTCCTCATCAACGAAATGGGAAGAATTACACATACTCAATAGGTTAATTGTGAAAATTAAATAGTAAGTAATAATTATTTATTAACTCTCTACCTCGTACCACATGCTTTACTCTTAGCGACCAGCTTAGAAACTTTATACATGACATCTAGCCTCACACAGTACCTCATATGTTCAAGGAGCATCAACAAATGTTAGTTATTTCTTAAAGTGAACTAGTATGAAAGGACAAACAAAATGTGGTATATCCATAAACTGAAATACTACTCAGCAATAAAAAAGAACAAATGACTGATACACACAACCTGTTACATCACATTACGAGTCATTAAGCCAAATGGCGGGAGCCAAACAAGAAACCACATGCTGTTTAATTCCAAATGTACTAGGTTCTAGAAAATGCTAACTAATACAACAAAAGCAGATCAGGGGTGGCCTGAGGACAGGTACAGAGGGAGGGATGGATGAAAAAGGAGTACAGGTAAACTTTCAGGTGGTGATGGAAATGTATAGTATCTTGATTATAATAAGTGCTAGTCTCATGAATGCATACAACTGTCAAGACTTGAAATTGTATACTTTAAATGAGTGAAGTTTTTATATGAAAATTATACCTCAATAAAGTTGACAAAAATAATGTGAGGCGGATTATAGTTAAATCGCCATAAACCTGTTATTTGGCAGAGAACGGATTTTAGTGGAAAGCACAGCATGCAATATAGAGAGATGGGAGTGAGGATCCTCCCTGTTACTGCAATAAGATGCTGAATGGATGAAATGATTTAGGGCAGCATTTGAAAGACGCTGTTGAGAGAAGCTCAACATGATATTTATAAATCTATAGATTTATACTATTTTTGTAAAACTTCATGAAGATGTAAAGCAGATGGCCAAAATGCACTTTGTAGATTTTATTCAAAAATATTTTTCTCCAGGGGCACCTGGGTGGCTTAGTCAGTTAAGCATATGACTCTTGATTTTGGCTCAAGTCATGATCTCATGGTTTGTGGGCTCGAGTCCCATGTCGGGCTCTGCGCTGGCAGCAAGGAGCCTGCTTGGGATTCTCTCTCCCTCTCTCTGCCCCTCCTGCATGTGCATGCGCACCCTAACTCAATATAAATAAACTTTAAAAAAATATATTTATCCATTGGCCAAACCTCATTATGGGAAATACTGTTAAAAAACTATTCACGTTTCAAAAAAAAAAGAAGTACCAATAATAATCCAAAAGGTAATAGAAATAATTATTATTAAGCTACTTTTAAAAACTCTTTTGGGGAATACAGGATTAACCCATTCCTCCTCATTTCAAGAAGGTCTCACACTGGAGATCTTAGTCAATCTCAGAGGAAAATGACACCACTCATGAGAGACTCTGAGCACCCTTACAATTAAAAGTGAATGGGAAATACAGAATTAATATTAACCCTTGCCAGACAGCTCCATACCTTGAGATAATCCCTGAACCCCTCATACAAATGGAGAAAGGAAGTAACATTTGGAGAACACCTAGTACGTGCCAGGTACAATAAGTATCACCACATCCAAACGACAGTTCAGAGTTCAGTATTTTAATTATTATTATTTTCTGAAAGTGATGCCAGACACGATAAGAAACTTGCCTAAAGTCACATGGTTAGTCAGTAACAGAACTGGATCCTCAGCTAAAGTCTATGGGCTATACTTTTTCTTTTTTTTAAATCTATTTATTTATCTTGAGAGAGAGTGTGCATTCGGAAATGTGGGTGCACAGGCAGGGAAGGGGCAGAGAGAGAGAGAGAGAGAGAGAGAGAGAATCCCAAGCAGGCTCCAGGTTGTCAGTGTGGAACCTGACCTGGGGCTCAATCCCACGAACCATGAGATCACAACCTGAGCTGAAATCAACAGTCATACATTTAACTGAATGAACACCGCCCCCCCCCCGGGCACCCCAATGAACTATACTTTCATAGTTTCTTTTCCCATATGGAATGGAATTCATATTTTTACAAAGTAGAATGTGGGGGCGGGGGGGAACAGTGTCTTATAGCTTTGCCCCTGGGTAAGTGGTGCTTACTAATGCCTGACCACGGCCAAGTGACTCATGTGAATTTTGAGATAAGTGGTATTTGGTTCATATCAGATAACCAAAAAGAGTTAGTTTCATTACATTCTTACTTTTTCCTTCCTTCTTTCATTTCTTTTTAATGACTCATTCACATGAAAATAAAATATGAAAGTACAGTCACCACTGGCTGAAAAACACGTTTGCTTAAGAAAAGTAATTTCTCCCTCAGCCTTCCAGAACTCATACTTCAAAATGGCACAAAAGCAAAAGGCCACATTTGCCACCACAGGGGAAATACTACCACACCTGATTGGCGTCATCTCATCCCAGCAAGGCAAGGAGCTGTAAACCACACAACTGTTAGTTTACCATTGTACCCGCAACCCCCCCATGCTCTGTCATACAGACAGACCACTCAACTGGAGGGGCACCCGTGTGAACTTTATTATTTTCACTGATAAAGCAGAGTGGTAAAGATCATTGTTTAAGAGGAAGAGTGGCTCAACCGTTTCCCAGGAGGAAAAGGCAAGGGTCTGCCCTCTCACTAGGTTTATGCATATACCTGTGCAAGTCAGCCTATGAGAGAACTGGCCTCTTTGCTCTCAGACCAGATCTCAGAGCCGCCAATCGAAGAGCGGTCCCACCTTAATATGCTGATGCAGCGGATTTCCGGATCTTGATCACACTAGGCTAGGGAGTCATTCTTCTCCGTGATAAAGGCGGTGAACGCACTCTTGAGAAGATAACAAATTAAAAACCAGCTGACTCGACACCTTTTGAGTGAGGAATTCACTGCTGACCCAGTACAACACAATTTCTATCAGCAGTCAGTAATCACTGAAGAGGTGACCGACTTCATTTCATAATTGTAAAACTATTCCTAACAGAGGGTCTTAGCATCGCTAAATGTCCGACTTACATCACGCAGATCTACCAAAACTGGTAAGGACTTCCTCAACTGTCTCTACCCTGAGTGTTACATTATATTAAAATTTGAAGATTCTAAAGCAAATGAGAAATTCTCAAAAGTAGTGTATTATTTAAATGACCAGAAATAGGAAAAGAACTATATAACTTATAGGATTGTTCTATTTTGAAAATATATCTTATATCCATAGAACTCCCACTAAAAAGTAGTTTTTCTATAGTTAGTGTAATATTCTGGTAGAAAGTAAAGCTGACACCCTCTATACATCATCCACAAATACTAAAAAAATACCTACTAGTAGCTGTGAGACTTGTGTCCTAAAATTAGAAATGTGTGATCTTCGATAAAAATATCTTGTATTTACATTAGGGTTTTTCAGCTTTCAAATTACTTTTTCTAACTTTTGATCACCGTAACAAAATATAAAGGGTATATATACTATTATTCCCACTTAACAGATAAAGCAAGTATGGTTAATAACATTTTGCTAATTCCTTGCTTTACCTAAAGTACTTTGCATTACTTAAGGCCTAGGAATATTCGGTTGAACCACCTGAAATTGCTAATATTTACCATTTTTAACCTACCAAAATGGCAATTTCATAAAGCAATATTCCCAATTTTACTAGCAATCCTCACTTGGTTCTTTTGTTTCTTCTAGTCTTCAATTTGTTTTTAGCAATATGCCTCACTGGTACAAATCCCTCCAATTATTTTTGTCTTTTCATATCAAATAGATAAAAAGGCAAAGTGGAAATAAATACTAACAATGGAAGCCCTAACATATGAGAAGCCAGTAAAGTTATACCTTAAAACGTACCAACAATTAGGATATGGGAGATTGCTGTGTTTTTAAATAGGGACCTGGCCAAAAAGCCCGTTTGTACTGTTCAGAAAAAGGAACTTGTCCTTTTTCTGAGGACAAGAGTACTTGTCCGCTCTCATTTCAAACTTCAACAATAGTTGTTAGCATTGAGAAATGATTAAACTATATTTTATGTAGAGACGGTGAAGAAATGTTCACTGTCTTTCCTATAATATCAACTGCAACGTTAATAAAATACGTGTCCTGAGCACTTACTCTCTTTCGGACAGTCTGCGAAGCACTTTCCATGAATTACCTCACTGAATTCTCAGCATCCTATCCGGGTTGATTTTCCTTTTCCAGATGAAGAAACCGAGGCTTAGACAGGTTGCATGATTTGCCCAAGGTCACGTGAGTGATAAGTGGAAGAGCCGGAGTTCACACCCACGCCCTTCACACGCAACAAGAGGCTGCTTCCCCTGACAGCTATCCCTGGGACTTCCGAGCCCACCTACCCAGAATCTCCTGTCCTCATAAAGCTTCTCCACATTCCTATGCCCTATTGAATCACTCAGTTAGCTAAAATGTTTGTGGTCTATCAAGCTAAGATCGCGGGAAATTAACTTTTTACCGTGGCCGGGAGCGCAACGCCGTCAGGCACTAGGGCCATCCTAGCGCCTGGTATTCCCAACGCTGATAGAGCAGCGCCCGCCTCAGCACAGGCACTGAATTAGTGTTTGTTCAAAGGATGACAGGGGGCACCTGCGTGGCTCCAGCGGTTAACCGTCCGCCTTGATTTCGGCTCAGGTCACGACCTCTCGGGTTCTCGAGTTAAAGCTCAGACTCTAGTGCGGAGCCTGCTGGGATTCTGTCTCCCTCTCCTTCTGCCCCTCCCCCTCTCTCGCTCACTCTCTCAAAATACACTAATAAACTCTAAAAAAAAACTGAAAGGAAAAAAAACAAAAAAGGATGACACATAATAATTCTTCCCTGTGTTTTTTGTTTTTGTTTTTGTTTTTCATTCCGGAAGACTTACCGTGCCTTGTCTTCCTTGTGAAAAACTGGAGAGCTCTTGAACAATCCCGATCTAGACATTACTTGACTTTGGAAACCTTTCACCAGCGGCACTGCCACTAACCACCTTCAGCTTTGGGCAAGTGCTAAAATTGATTCATCTCGCTGACAAAAATGTGATAAAAGAACCCCGACCACAGAGGTGGAGAAACCACTCCTTCCCCTTGAACAAATGCTGCTTTCTGATGCCCGTGATTGCTTTTCTTCTCTCGCCAAGGTTCAGTAAGTACTGAGAGCTCAGGCCCAGTGAGTTTGGGTCAGGTTTGTAATGCAACAACTCCGCCCCTTGTGTTTCCAGGACTCACTAACGCCTGCTAGCTCTACAAAAAAAACAAATAATAATAACAACAGTAGTAATAATAATAATTAATAATCATAAAGTATTTGGCCCAACCAGTAATTTAGGTGCTGCAGGAGTCATAAAAACACTATTATCTCCCGTAGTGATTTGCTAGCCTCTCCATACTCCAACCAGCACATTGGGACTTCTAAATTACATACCATAATTGACATAAAATATCTGTCCCATCAGTGAATATCTTTATTAGCATCAAAATCACTCACAACTAGTGTTCCTCAGTGTTATTAAACATAACTTGTTCTAGGTGTTGCTTTACTAATTAGTCAGGATGAGCCCGAGGAAGAAAATCTGGGTCATGTTAAATTAATTGGAATGAGCATGAAAATTAGCAGAGCAAACTGCATCAATTTTCTATAGAGAGTCTTTCTTCATGTTGAGAATAAAAATGGATATTATGAGGCATTAACCAAACTGCCTTCTGTGACTGCCAAGAGGTGTGTTACAGTAGCCCAAAATATCATGCTCGCAGATTTTCAGAAGTTAATGAGACATTTCCAGGAATGGTAAATACATGGTGTTAAAATGGGTGTGCCTCTGATGGGAAAATGCCAAGTCATTTCATGTTTATTCAGGCATAACAAGCTCTTCAAAATGAGCATAATTTAAGAGGTGAATAGTGCAAAGAGGGCTAACATTCAACTAATTTTCCTTCAGAAAGAAAAGATTAAATTGAACAAAAAAAAATGAATTAAGAGGTTTACAAATCAACAAGTCAGCCGCCAGGACGGCAGCCTCTGCTCAGCACAGGCGCGGCCGCCCCCGCCGCCACGAAGTTTTCGAGAAATGTCCCGAAGGCAAGGAACAAAGCGAGCAGAACTGATTACTGCCCCGCTCACCGCCTCGCCGTCTCAACTCTGTTTGGCTTCCTAATGAGCTCACTAAAAACCTAATTCATCTCCCATAACCCTCCTCAGCCCTCCTTGAAATCCACCATTATGGAAATTATAGATGAAACATTTCCAGGCTGGGTTCAAACCAGCGCGTCTTCAACAGGCGGGGCCCTGACCCCCACCTGGAACACAATGGAGCGGGTTCGGGCTCCGAACCGCTCCTGCCCTCCTGCCACAGCTCTGGAGAATCAGGAGGCCGGGCAAGGTTAAGGCTCTTTCTCAGGGTGACAATGATTTCCGCCTTCACGCGCTCCCTCCCGTGAATGTGGGAATTTCGTGGGTTCCACAGTACATAAAATACAAATTGTAATGCAGGAGAGGAGAAATGAGTTGTACTCATGACAAATAGCTGAAATAGGTTAATGTGAATTCCCAGCCTGTTCATGAGGAAACTCCCCGGGTTCCTCATTACATAGACTCAAATCCTCACGGCACCTAGCCTGTAACTGGAAGATTACTGAATTGATGGATCCTTAGTTTAAAATGCAGCTGTTTTATTCTGCTTTAGTAATTAATTCTTTTTCCAATACTCTATTGATTAAGCGTAGACCCTGATAAAGTTCAAACTGAGGAGAATCTCTCGTGGCGTCCTTAGTTGCTCAGGAGAGTCAATGAAAACTTCCTACAATTCCACCTGCCTCCTCAGAGTGCTGATCCAATGAACAGAACAGTTTTTTTCTCATAAATTAGTCAGGCCATGTGGAGCTCTATTAGCTGATCGCTGCTTTTGTCTCTCTACTTGCTGACTTGCTTTTCAGTTTTGCTGGCCTTTGTGCTGTCACACACAAAGTCGGAGTGCAGCTGCTATTCTGAACCCAAACCAAGGTAAAGAACAATTCATACAAACTACATTTTTTTCCCCCATTTTCTACAGCTGCAACTCCCTGAGCTGCACAGGGCTCAATGGGGCCTCCTGGGACCCAACTAGCTGAGAAATCAGTGCTAAAGCATGCAGACATATTGTGGAGCTGGGGGGAAAAAAATAAAATGAAGTAACCTATTTTCTTCAAGGCTTTTGCCAGGCATTTTTGTCCCCCCTCCCCCCCATTCCACCATAGAATTTGTGCTACCCTGTTTTCAGCCACCCTAAGCTCCCTATTTCGTTCTCATAGAGGACATCAAGGAACGTCAGAAGACAGGGCAAAGAGAGTAATCGAGAGGCCAAGGTCTATATGCTGTGCCGGTCAGGTGGCATGAGGGAGTTTGGGAACGCCTATTAACCAAACGGGCGTGGAGTGTAACCATATATAAATGGCCATTATAAACACAATGGTATTTAGTAATAAGAGGAATCGCCAACATGGTGCTCCTTTTCAAAGGGTCACATGTACTGGGATCAATGTTGGTGAGTAGAACAAGCGTGATAACAGAAAGTTTCTCAGATTACAGCCCCGCACAATGGATTTTTGTTTCTACGAAGATCGCTGCTACTGAGAATGCTTTTAGAGCAATGGACTCATTCTCTACCTGCCCCGCACCCCCTGCATCCCCACACACTCATCTAGGCCCCCACACCAACGTGCATAGGCTTCATTCCCTGCGTGAAAGCAGGTCAAAGACATATGTGCCAGCCATGAGCTGGTGGAAAGAACACAGGTGATTTCTCGACACACTTGCAATATACATTTATAGGGGAACGCCTGTCGTTTGCTGCTTTTAACTCTACTTCAGATGGTGTGAGTAATAGTAAAGGTCTGGACCAATTTCAGGAGAATCCTTCAAGTTTTATCATCTAATAGCAAACTCAAAACTAAAACTAAGCTAGGATCCTTCCTGGGAGCTTAGTGGCTGGGACTGTTTTCCATGTTCTCTCGGGGCCTGAGCTGAGAGTACATTCCCCACCTTCACAGCATTCCTTCCTAGGTCAAAAGGTCATCTCTCACAGACGTCTCCAGCAGACACTCGGTTGTCAAAAGGTTGCATCATGTGATCTGGGCAGTCACTGCTAACAAAGCTCTTTCCTCATTGGGAAACAAACTTTGCACGTCTAAATAATTTCCAAGTTAAAAACGTGCTTTCCTCCCTCCACCCCTGTTCTTCTCTTCAGTTTCAAAACAATGAGGGCAGCAATGGGCACCAAATTCATCCAGCAAAGGGTTCACAGATCATTTGGGTCAAAATTCCACCACTTTTACTGGCCCATATTATGAGGAAAGATAACTGCCAGGGGTGATGTTGATTTCCTGCATTTAAGAGAAAACAGAGATGTTCCTTTTCCAGGGGATTTCTTTCGAAAGGAAAATACCATTTTTAAAGCAAACACATGTATTTTGAGTGAATAAGAAATAACGCATAGAGAAATCAATCTAGAAAAACGTCAGAATCCTTTGTAAATTTATATTAAAATTTAAGATGTCTTTTTTCATTAATGTACATTCAGTTACATTCAAATGACCAACAGTGTACATAGTATATGACAAGGTACAAAAACAAAACGTGGGGGTGAGAACTATGCTTTTTTGTTCAACCTTCAGAACTCACGCAAGCCTGAAGTTTGCCATCAACATTATAAATAAAAGGTCTCAGTTACTGGGGAAGCAGGCTTTGCTTTTTTTTTTTTTTTTTTTTCCCCTAAATTTCTTGCTGCCTAGATGAATAATATAACGATTTTCTCATTGTCACTGATTGTTACTTAGAGCAGCTTGAAGCTCTCACATGCAATCCAAAATGAGTCATTTATTTCTAGAAGGGAGTCAAACAAGTCTATCAACATTGCTTCTATTTATAAATTACATATTTAAGAGTAAAATAAAGTCATGGCTGAAATGTTACATATGGGAAATAAAGAATTAGAGATACTTTCAAATTATTTGGCCTAGTCCTAAGCAATAAAATCGAAAGACACTGATAAATTTTTATAAGAACTAAAGAATTGGGGGGCCTGGGTGGCACGGTTGGTTAAACGTCCCATTTCAGCTCAGGTCATGATCTCACAGTTCGTGGGTTCGAACCCCACGTCAGGCTCTGTGCTGACAGCTCGGAGCCTGGAGCCTGCTTCGGATTCTGTGTCTCCCTCTCTCTCTGCCCCTCCCCCCACTTGCACTCTGTCTCCCTCTGTCTCAAAAATGAAAAAACATTAAAAAAAAACAAAACTAAAGTAATTTGTGCACAAAAAACTTAACTACCCTCAGAAGTGGGATCCAAGTCCTCACATGTCTTTAGGATACTAAAGTTGGCAGATATACAGTATTTTCCGAAATGTATCATCTCTCCTTTGTTGTTTTTAATTATCAAACTTTCCAAAAGTACATTTTTCAAAACTCCTAGTTGGGGCCTTTACATGTCCCCTTTCAGCTGCCTTGGGATAAACGGGAACTGACAAAAATGCATATTCTTGAGAATGTGTGTACTTTTACTTGGTATAATCTACTAACTTTAAAGACCCGAGTTTTATAAGCTTTCCTTAGGGTAGGTATTTCAGTGTTCTAAAAACAGTGTTATGGGCTGTTAAATTAAGCACATGCTCTACATTGACATTTTAGTTCCTGGAAGTTACTGTGTGCCAAAGTTGCCAGTTTAGTATCTGTAACCCTGGAACACGTGCTTTATGCCTTTTTCTTGGGGTGTTTGGAAGGTAACTGAAAATACATCAAACAATTATGACACAGACTTGAACACGAAAAAAATAGATCATGCTGGAGAGGAAACTGGCATCTGAACTTTTTATAGAAGTTTGGGTGGGATCCAATGAAACAAGGTGAATAAAACGAACGTGTTTATGATCTTGTAATGACTTATAAGCTTATCACCATTTCTGGGACTGTATCTGATACTTAGCATTTGACATCAGCTAGAGCATGCAAGGATTCCATACAATTCTAATAACTGCAGTGAATGGCCCTAAAAATAGAAACTTTGGGGCCAGAATCATGTTTTTTTTTTTTTAATGTTTATTCATTTTTGAGAGAGACAGCGAGAGAGCACACAAGAGGGGTAGGAACAGAGAGAAGGGGAGAGAAAAAGAATCTCAAGCAGGCTCCACAGCTGTCAGCGCACAGCCTGCTGCAGGGCTGGAACCCATGAACCGTGAGATCATGACCTGAGGTGAAGGCCAGATTTGGACGCTTAACCGACTGAGCCACCCGGGCACCCCTCAGAATCATGTTTTATCTACTGAAGGAATCTGGGAAGAAAATAGGTGCCTAATAATGAGTGGCATGAATTTAATTATCATCTGTTTTGAGAGTACCACACAGTTTGCAGTCCTATCAATCGAGAAAGGAAATTAACCAAAGAGTTAAGAATTACCTACAGAGAATATATGATGCAGTTAATTATTTATTTAAGTTTATTTATTTTTTTTGAGAGAGACAGAGGGAGTGCAAGTTGCGGGGGGACAGAAAGAGAGAGAGGGAGAGAAAGAGCATCCCAAGCAATCTCTGTGGTTAGTGTGCAGAGCCCAGCAGGGCTCGAACTCACGAAACCGTGAGATCAAGAGCTGAGCAGAAATCACGAGTCAGCCGCTTAACTGACTGAGCCACCCAGGCACCCCCACAGTTAATAATTTTAAATAGGCATGGTTAGACTTGTGCACAGACATACAGCTGACCCTTTCTGGGGGTGTGACTATCCACACCTGCACTTTTCACTCCTGTTACAACTTTACCTGAACGTGGACTCCAGCTTCAGGCACTCCATCACTAAAGCCAAAACAGACCTTCTCACTGGGTGTACACAAATATTTTTCTAAGTGTAACACTGAGCAAGGAATCCAACAGTTGGGAGATGGGGGCCGAAGAGACTGGGGTGCCTCATTAAAAGAAGCTATGTTATAGAATCACAATATATCAAGACGTCCTAGGAGAAGGTCACACGAGCCCACGGTGGAAGTGTTCAAGGGCAGAGATGGCTAATTTACATCTAGCCCAGGAAGTAGACTAGAATCTAAAATCCATAAAATTCTACATCAAATGATGATTGCACCTGCATCTGTGAAACATCTTTACACACAGGTCTTCAGGTAAAACTACCCAACTACTACATATTAGAGTTCTTAATCTCAAAAGTATCCACACTCCAAATAACACGAAGATTTTTCAGAAGTAGCTGGTCACCACAACTACCTTGTCAAATCACTCATCAGAGACTCATTTCAATACATGCAATTAACATTTTTAAAAATCCCAAAGTAACCAAATCATTTCTCTGAAAGAAACGATACAAGGCAGCAACTCTGGGCCTTTTGGGAGATGGCTGGAGAAACTAAGATTTATAGTCACCAAACCAGTTTTTCTGAAACCCTTTTCAAAAGTGTAGCATTTCCTCTTAACTTTTGAAACCTGGATCTCTCACTATAAATAAAATAGCAGCCATAAAACATCTTAAAAGAGCTTTGAAAAAATTTTAAAACCGCTTAAAAGAAGCAGGCAGGATATAAAAGGAATCGATACAATTTTGTATATTCAAAATAAGGCATTTTATTTCTCCAAGTGAACTGCTTAAGATCATAAAGGAAATTACAGCTGAGACTAGAACTTGTGGTCCCTGACACTCAGTGTCAGCAACCTGCTCAGAAGCCTACGAAAAAAGCTTTTTACTCTGCCTCAACAGTAACAAGTTAAAATAAAAGTCACAAAGAATTTCCACAGACCCATATGCCCCAGGTAAGTCAGTGTGACCTATGAGTCAGAACTGTGTGATCTCCAGCACACTTTGCATGTGGCCTTGACCTGACAATGTGGTCTTCCCTCCCACTGACACCCTTGGGATAATTCTGATGCCCACCCTACATAAGAATGTCAGGGACCTGGGCTACTGAGTGGCTCAATTGGTTAAGTGACCAACTCTTGGTATTGGCTCAGGTCCTGATCTCACAGTTCATGAGTTCGAGCCCCACATCTCTTAGCACAGAGCCTGCTTGGGATTCTCTCTCTCCCTCTCTCTCTGCCCCTTTCCTCCTCTCTAACAAAATAAATAAATAAACTTAAAAAAAAAAAAAAAAAAGAAAGAATGGCAGGGACCTAAGTATCATTACAATGTGATATATTCTAACCTCTAATTTATCTTCTTAGAGAAGAAGTAGGATTGCTAAAGTAGGCCAGGAAAATTGTTGGAGAATGTGTCCTTTCTTCAATGTCAAAAGTTGTAATAATGAGCAGCAGAAATCAACAAAGAGCTTTAGTTATAAAAATATAAGACCACGGAAGGGAAGGTAGACACCAAGGATGGGGTCAAAGAGTCAGAAAGGGATACTTTTCACATGAAAGACTGAAACCTGCAACTTTAAGCTCTTCTTACTTTGTCTGTGATCTTGTCTTATGATTATGAAGACTTAATGGGTCAGTATTTAAAATCAAAATAAATACCCACGTTCTGGGGGTGCCTGGGTGGGTCAGCAGGTTAAGCATCCAACCCTTGGTTTCGGTTCAGGTCATGATCTCATGGTTCAGGGGAGCGAGCCCCACATCAGGCTCCATGCTGGCAGTTCGGAGCCTGTTTAGGATTCTCTCTCTCTCCCTCTCTCTCTGCCCCTCTCCCACTTGCACTGCCTCTCTCTCAAAATAAATAAATAAAATTTAAAAATATATATACATGGGGGCACCTGGGTGGCTCAGCTGGTTAAGCGTCCGACTTTGGCTAAGGTCATGATCTCATGGTTTGTGGGTTCAAGCCCCACGTTGGGCTCTGTGCTGACAGCTCTGAACCTGGAGCCTCACTTGTTGGGATGAGCACTGGGTGTATTATGGAAACCAATCTGTCAATAAATTATATTAAAAAAAAAAACAACCTGGAGCCTACTTCAGATTCTATATCTTCCTCTCTCTGCCCCTCCCCCACTCATGCTCTGTCTCTCCCTGCCTCTCAAAAATAAATAAAAAACATCAAGAAAATTAAAAAAAAAAATTTAAAAATACCCATGTTCTGTAATTACCTGGAAGAAATTCCAATCAGATCCTTCACAAATTCCAAGTTTATCCTAACTAAAAACAACTATATGGTATGAAAGCTACATATAAGAGCCCTTGAAGAAACCACCCAAATATATCTTCTTCCATTTAATTCTTTCATGCACCATACTGATTTTCTACTAAACATTAGGTTTTTAATATAACTGATCTAATCATATGTTTATTGAAATATATGAGAAATTTGGGAACCAGTGATTTTTGTACCTTCATCATCATCCTAGTCATTAAGATAATGGCTTAGAAAACTTTGATCACTAGACTCTTGAAATAATATCAGAAAAGGGGTGTAGGGTTGTGTGTGGCCTTCAGGAAATGCGGTAAGATGCCAATTCTATATAATATCAATAATTTTCCAAGATTATACATGGCATTAGAAATCTGCCACCAAATCAGAATTTATAGGGTAGATTTCTAGAAATGAGCTTTATCTCCAATACTATTCTCCAATACTATTATGCCCTATATACACAAAACAACTTCAGGGAAATGTCTGGGTATATGACAGAAAATATCAAAACGCACCTGAAATTTTCAGAATGGTATAAAACACCTCCGGCCCTAATTTCTGGGCTGATGACAGGTATCTGATACAACTGATACCTCTTTTTATAGACAGGGTGTGGCCAAGTGATTAAGTACCTGGTTTTGGGGTCAGAGAGACTGGAGTTAGAATCTTGGCCTGCATACTTTCTAGATACTCAAAGAAAGGAGAGTTACTTAGTTTCTCTAAACCTGAACTGAAAGCCTACACAAGATAATGAGTATTAAATTATACTAAATACCCATAGCACAGTATCTGGCATAAAGTAGTTGTCAAACACTAGCTGTGATAATGATGATGATTCTGTTACTGCTGCCACATTTGGATATATGTATCATAGGTACTCTGCCTTGATCTAGTTGTTTTTGGTTTTTTTTTGTTTTTGTTTTTGTCCAAAAATAGTAATACTCAAATAGAAGAACTGAGTCTCAGGCTATAATAAAGATTTAGTATTACTAAACAAAGCTGGCATCTGGAAAGATAATGATCAGATCCCAGACAGTCCTCTTTAAAATCCCTAACCAAGAAATTAGCTTATGCATCACACTGGGTTTTCTCTTCCCTAATAACATATGCCACATTATAAAGAGGCCACAAAAAATGAACTACTGTAAAGAGAAGAAACATCTTCAGCCAATGAGGGTTGAGTTGGAGAGTGGAGTTAAAACTCTTGCTTGACTCAAAGAGTTCTTTTTTTAAAAATCTTTATTTCTTTTTGAGAGACAGTATGAGGGGCAGAGAGAGATGGGGATAGAGAGCCCCATGTGGGGCTCGAACTCACAAACAAGGAGACCATGAGATCATGACCTGATCTGAAGTTGGATGCTTAACCAACTGAGCCACCCAGGTGCCCCTTGACTCAGAGAGTTCTTAGACTAGAACCGGTCAAGGTATGAAACAAAACAATCTGTGGCTATCCAATACAGGAAAAACTTGATCAAAGGGACTCCAGGGTGAGTTAGTGATTTCTGAAGAGAGTATTTAGTTTATAAAAAAGCAAAAAGTAAAGATATTAAGGCCCAGTGAGGCCTTGTTATGGCATCTCAACCAAAATAAAATATTTTTTCTAAACTTAAGAAATCAAAAGAGAAAAAAAAATGCTTCATCTGTATCTCCATATAGTGTATCAAAATCAATTGAAAAGTAGGAAATTAAAGATGATTACGTATACAGCCACTTATTCTCAGGGCTGCAAACAAAAACTACCACTATAGAGGTATTATATTTAGCAGGAAATGCAGATGAGAAATCTCTGTGTAATTATGTGAAAATAGTACATAGATTTGTAATAGTGTAAATATCCACAATAGCAACCAAATAAGATTTCTATCATGTATAAAAGTTTAGAGGAAAAGAGACATTATGAGTCCTATTGGGGATCCTTATACTAACTGACACAATAAAATACATTTACAAAGGCAAGGTGAATTGAGACATTAAAACACATTTAGGTCACTTTCATACTGGTCCAGAAAATGAAATAAAGACTTTTATTTTTATTAGTTAACATAATTGAGTAATTAGTTGACTCTCAACTTAATGTTAACTGGTTAGATGCCATCAGCACTGTCCCAGAACTCGAGCAGAAGAGGATACAGGAAATTACTTACGCGTGGAAAATTTTTATTGGATTGGAGTATCAAAGGCTATTGTCTTTAAGAAATCCTGAAACTCTATAGGTTTTAAGAAAGTCAGGATTAACTTCTTTTTAAACCACAAACCCAATCCAGAGTAAAAATCAACAAACAAGTACAACATTTCTAAAGAGGGAATAAATTATCTATTGTCTTCTATCATTTCTTAGGCAACTAATTCCCACTGAAACGTTGAATGCAAAGATAACTACATATTTACAACGTACTTTGTAGGTCTTTACAAAAGCATAAAAAGCTACAATGAACCTAAGATACGTTCCTAGGATACTACATGATTTTGAAATGATGTTTAATATTCTCATTCCTGTGGTCACTCATGACCCAATACTGCCCGGAAGTTTTCGAGACTGGGTGGACTATAGATCAGAACTACTCACATGGTCCCAATTCAAAGCACACCCTTTCAGAGCTGTGTAATATAAGTTCCGGAAGCCCCCAGGCAGGCTGCAGTTGAAGCACTTTATCGAGTGCTTTACAGGCAATCACATGTGAGGTCATAGCATCTGGGCATGTGGCTTCATGCTCTTGACACTACTATAGGCACTGAAATACATCTCCGGAGATTTGTCGGGAATATCCCTGGAAGTCAAGAACTAAAGAGAGTGTCAAGAAATCCTTTAGAGAAAAAATATTGCCAAAGAGAAAGGCAAGCTCTGGTTGGTTCTCTTTTATTCTGTGGTGGGCAGAAAATAACTTGCTCAGATACTGAGGATACCTTCAAGTAATTCGGGAGCTCTGAAGAATGTGAACAATACATGTGACTGACACTATGATTTGAATATTACACAAGTACCTCTCCGAGAGTGTGGTTTTATTTTACTGCTTCCATATTTTCAAGCCAGATAAAAACAAGATGCTAGGCCCATTTACAGCTGAGACAACATCACTCTGACTTAATTTTTTAAGCCCATCTAGTAAGCACGTCTAGGAGGTAGCACGGGTAATTAAGTGGTGCTGGTGAGGAAATTAAAAAGGAAATTGAAATGAACAGCTTTGAGAAAGCCTTTTTATGCACACAAAAGTAGCTTTTGAAAACCCACAATATGAAATATTCACCAACTTTCCAATTTTTTGATCCAGTTGAATATCTTACTACAGGAATTGGTAGATTTTCTTTGGGTGGCACAATTCTCATGATCCCCCATGCCAATGGGTGTTTGATGCAAAGAGCAAAAAGTAAAATACAAACAAGCATTATTTATTTAGATATGAAGTTGGCGATTGTGGAGTAAGAGTTTGGGCAACTCTTAGAAGAAAAGGAGTCTCATTATTTTATGGTTCAGCACCTCTTGTATTCTTTGCCATTTCTAAGTACATGGAGAAGAGGACAGAGCCTTTAGAATGTGCCGATTTCATTTCTGACGTCTCCCCTTTGTAGTCAAAGAGGGACCCTGTAGATCTGACCAGCATACATGAAAAGAAAAAAAAAAGATGGAAAAAAATCACATTTTTAAAGCATAAATCACTGATTTAGAGTCTTTAACCTGTGGCACATGAGCGCTCAGGTTCCCGTTTAAGTTGAAGAAATAAAAATAAAATGTTGTAATAAAGAAATAATAGAAGGGTGGTAGCCTTTTGATTAGAGATGACATGGGGGTTTAATGACTTTCTCAGGACAGTCAGTTGCCTTCATTAAATTTTACACCATTTACGAACTGAGTGCCTCTTTATGCAAAACACACTTTGCAGGTAAAGAACACGGAAAAAAATTAAATGGCCTTGTCTTAGTTCTTTTGCTTCCTTTAGCTATGGTGATAGGCAAGTCACTGAAACTCTCCCAGGCCAAGCCTCCTCTCCAGAAAATGGGGATAGACCTGAGAAATTCTGGGACAATCAAGTGAAAGATTATGCAAAAACGTACCAACACACAGAAATGTAACGGCAAACGTAAGGTACCACTTTGCAGATGTAATTTGGATTGTGAATGACGTTCTTTAAAAATTAATAGACAGACGGGCGCCTGGGTGGAGCAGTCGGTTAAGCGTCCGACTTCAGCCAGGTCATGATCTCGCGGTCCGTGAGTTCGAGCCCCGCGTCGGGCTCTGGGCTGATGGCTCAGAGCCTGGAGCCTGTTTCCGATTCTGTGTCTCCCTCTCTCTCTGCCCCTCCCCCGTTCATGCTCTGTCTCTCTCTGTCCCAAAAATAAATAAATGTTGAAAAAAATTTTTTAAAAAAAAAAATTAATAGAGCATGTTAGAGCTGGAAAAGGCCCAGGAGCCGCCCAACATCCTCATCACACAGAGATGTGAGGTAAGTCTGTGAGAGCTCAAATAGATGATAATGTTATCAGCAACTAACATCGAATAGATAGTTATTACATGCCAGGCATACACGATCACCTCATGCATTCCACCAAACTGCCTTACGAGGTAAGGATTTGGGCTCCAGGTAAGTTAAGACTGGAACCTTGCTCAGGCTCCTTCCTCCTTTCTGGGTTCTGAACCTGTAACTTTGGGACCTCACCAAAGCTGCCCCATACTGCGCTCTCAAGGAGCTAATTGCAAGAGCCACGTTCAGCTTCTAGGAGGCTGAGCTCACCCCGTTCTGGCCGTCAGGTAGATAATGAAAACTTGAAAGTGCAAAAAAAGGAGAGTGGGACAGCATGGGACTTAGCACCAAGGGTTGGTACACAAGAATCTGAGAATTTGGGCCTCATGCTTCTCCTAGATTTTTATCCCCTTTTCCTGAGGCTTCTTTGCTTATAAATCCTGTCTCTGTTTGTATGTTTGTGTGAAAGGACAAGGACCAGGGGAAAAGAGAGAAGCCAGTATCTTAAGCAATTATTCTCAGATTTTAGAAATCATATTGTACTGTATCCTGAAATAAGAATTTACAGAAAGTGATACAGACTTAAAGTTATGGAACCAAAACTAATAAGAGAGCCAGTGATCATATTATTATTATATTATTCCCATTTGGCCTACCACCTAGAGCTTCCAATACATTATCTAATTTAATTTTCACAGTGTTTCTATGTAGGTATGTCAATTCTCATTTTGTAAATGAGGAAATTAGGCTTAGAGAAATTAATAAGTCACCCAAGGTCACACCATGTGTGGGAGGCAGGATTCAGACTAAGGTCTAATCTCACGTTCTAATGAACAAAGTGACAAACTTTTGAATTCTGAGTTCTAATTTCTCCATAAAGCACAGGGACATTTCCCTTAAACTTGGAGGCACTGGCAGGATCTCCAGTCATAACCTTGTACCCGCTTTCTTGTACCTTTGACTGCTCAATTCTAATGAACGCATCACAGATTTGGTGACTGACACCTTGACAAATTCAACAATTTTGGGTGCCGATATGCCCAATGAGGGAGTAAACCTGAAGTCAGCGCTAACAACATCTACTACGTTGCTATGTATTATTAGCTATTAACCAAACGGCAACAACGATTTATTCAACCAATGTATTTATCACAAAGTATGTACACAGCACTTTGCCAGTAGGAGGGCGATACTGAGAGCTGATCTAAGGAGCTAGCAGTAGGTAAGTGACCCTCTGTAACGTAATCAAGGCTGATTTCTCAACCCTTGTTTTCCTCACCTTGCTCGGAAGGTACTATAAAAACTCAGCAAATATTATCAGGTGGCCTGAGTCAAAAGAAGCCAGTAAGTTTAAGCAAATAAAACGTGCATGCAAATGAAAAAGTTAGAACATCACAGTTTCGGAGATTGCTATCTCCAGAGTGATGTTGTATGGGGCAAGAAGATGTTCGTGAACTCAGAGCTTTCACTATTCACCTACAAAGCAGCAGGTTTCAAGGGGTCCCTGACAACATTCCACAGGAAGCTTCCCTGATATTTCTGTCTTAAATGTCCAACATATGGAGCAATACGGCAATGTGTAAGAATACCCAAAGTCTGACACGTTACTTTTCCAGTGTATTTTTATTTCAGCCAGGGTTCAATTTTTTTTTCCCTTTTTTTGCCAGCTGAAAGCAACCCATGCTGTATCCTGGCAGAAAAATAAGCAACTAGAATTCCATTTAGAGTAAGAAACATGGAGAAAAAAAATGCTATTAAGTGGCTGATAACTATGTGGGGACACATAGCTCATGTGCGTAGAAGCATCAGGACCTGGGCGGATAAAGAACAGTAAACCTGTACTTCTACCCTCAGGTTTGTAAGTTGACTAATGATATTAAAGATCATCGGCTCTCCAAATATGTCCATGTTCCCATCTATAAAATAAAGAGGACATCCTTTAGAGATGCTGCAATTTTCGGAGCTAATTGCTATAACAAGTTCAAAATCTCATAGAAAAACTCCTTTACAAACTAGACAAAAATCATGCTTTTTCACACCATACTGCAAAAACAGTGTTAGTGATATTACTAACTTCTTCTTGATCGTTTCAAAGGTGGAGAGCCAAGGTGTGCCTCACCTAATTCTCTCTCCTGTAGCCCCCAAAGGGGATGACACACTCACGTGGGTAACCTTGCCACAATGCTCAGGAGTAGAACGTAGTAATGCAAAAGGCTTTCCTCTCATTTGATGACCAAAAAGGACTGAAATTCTAGATCTCCAGAATGCCCCTGCCCATGAATGTCTAACAGCGTCCTCCAACAATAAGGATGAGTTATGGAAAACTCTCTTGCCGGTAGATGTAACACCTGCCTAGTGGCAACCAGTTCTAAGAGTTTGCTAAACTAGAAATCCCAGAACGGGAAGAGGCAGGCAGGTAGGCGTTTTGCAGCTCTGATTCCCAGAAATTTCCCAATGGACAGTGTATTCAGTCCATAGCTCACCATCTGAAGCAAGGAGGGCCCAAGCCATCCACTCCCAAATGAGGAAAGATGGCTTTCTCTCCTCCTCTCCTCCCCCCTCCATGGATTTACCATCCAGCCTCCAACTCAGTGGCCACTTTAAAAAAGAAAAAAAAAGTTTACTCTTGAGGAAGCAAAGTATGCCATATGCTAATTATCAAGCTAAGTATTAATACAGTTCATAACAGGATTCTGTTGGGATCCCCATTTATAAATTTTTGAGGGTGTAACCAAAAGCGCTTGTGTTGAATCACTCAAAAGATATTTACTGGCACATTGTTTGACTAATACAATGCAGGGTGACTACAAAGACAGCTGGGTTAACAGAACATTCTGTACAGGGAGAGCTGAACCCCATGATACTTCTGACCATAGAGGAAATTGCCTTTTATATGACTGGAAATTGATCCTGAGCCCATGTTGATCTACCTCTTAAATACAAGATCTAGGAAGACTCCCTAGGATATTACGCCCTATGTGAAAGTACTTCAATGGAAGAAGGAGTTGAGGACTGTTTTCCACTGTGTGTTCCAAGTAAGATTGGTCTCCAGAGATGGTGCACAGAAGGGTTTCAGTGGGTAAGTGAGGCTGAGCAGCTCTGTGTTCTACGCCTTGTGGACTTAAAATGCACATTAGCAAATCAGAGAATCTGAAAATTCCTATACTAGAGGAAACCCTGCTCTACTCCAGCTTTCAATCTATTTAACCACAAAGTCCTTTTTTTTTTTTAAGTAATGTCTATTTAAATATCATCGGAGTTGTTTCTCCAAATATTGAAGAAGATAGAGGCAATCCTGTTAATATTTATGGCAATGCTATCAAAATTTACAAAAATATGTCCTTGTATACATTTTCAGAATAACGTTACATATAGGAAACCTTGTGAATAACAATAATTTAAGTGCTTAAATTACTTTTAGAGAGAAGGTCAAACTTTTTTTTTTTTTAAAGCTATTTGAAATTTGCTTCTTCATTCAAAGATTATCCACTCTTTCAAACAGACAGTATTTCAGGCAAGTATATGGGTCTGCTATTTTGACCGTGGAAGACATAGGAGAATTCGTCATTGGCATTCAAAAGGAAGGCGATTATGTCACTACCCCCATTCAAAAATCTTCAATGGGTCCCTATTACCTACCAGATCAAGCACAAACTCCCCAGCAGGCTATTCAATGTCCTTCACAATATGGACCCAATCCTCCTTTCAAATAATAATAATAATAATAATAATAATAATAATAACAATTATTGAAGGCCTCCTATGTTATCATAGCACAATGGGGCAGCGGGGGCTGAAAGGGCAGATGCCTAAGACACGGAAACTGTCCTCAGCAATCTTACAGTCAAAGAGGGTAAGAAATAAGTCACACAACCAATTACTATTACACAGACAAAACCTGCTTGTCAGAAGAGAGACTCAGAAAAATGTGCAATGGGACTGCAGAAGAAAGAAATTACTTCCAACCAGATGAAACTGGGGCTGGTAGGAGGCTTAGGGCAAGTAACTCCTCTTCCAGCTTTATACCCTTAACTTCTACTTCCTAGATACGAATGCAGGATTTCATTTTTAGGTTCTTCATTACAACGGCAATAGTACAGGGTGAGTTCTCAGCTTTTACTTAATTATTTGTTTATTATCGGAGAAAAAAATAGCTACTTTAAAAGCATCCTCTAATTAAAAAATATTTATAGTGTTTTCTTTACTATGAACCAAGCATAAAATTACTGTCATTTTATATAAATCATATCATCTCATCTCTACCCCACCAAAATCTGTTAGATATTATTTATTATTCCCATTTCACAGATAACAAAGTGTAAAATTAGAGACTCACCCATGACTGGTGACAGATCTGAGGATTTAAAGGCAGGCAGGCAATGCCAAAGGCCACATCTTTAACCACGGTGCTGTCCTGCCTGTAAGTACCTTGTGCCCCCCCCAAAGAATCATTATTCACCCAACATGCATCACATATTTCTTCAACAACTTTACATGTGCAAATGCAATATTCTTCCTCCTTTTCTCCACTGGCTGATCGATGTCCATGCTTTGAAACTCACACCAGGGAAAAAGAAAACTATCTAGATTATGGAGCCTCCACCACAGGAGAGAACCGCATATTACTTTGCACTTCACCCTACATGTCATTTCCCCATCTATCCTCTCCCCTCCGTCTCCACTGCCACCGTCTTACTTCAGCCCTTGTCTGTCTTCCCAACTAAGAACCCTTATTCCACATGTAGTCTTGTTTCCCTCAAAGGTATTTTCTTCATTCTAAAAGAGCTTTTTGGAAAACATAAATCTAACCAGCAACTCTTTTTTTCTTCAATCAATGGGTTCCCTACATCCCAGAGCTAGGCTACCCTGGGACATGTATTAAATATTCAGAGTCCCAGGGCCTCCCACGGAGATTCTAAATTCTGTGCATCTGAGGGGTGCCTGGGAATCTGTATTTCCAGGCCCCTTCGGAGCTACTTATCACCAGGAAAGTTTGGTAAACAGTGCTCCACAGGATTAAGTATAAGCTTCTTAGCGTGGTAAACAAGGATCTTCACTCACAGCCCCCACTGGCCTCTCCAGCCACCTCTTCACCATGCATTCTCTCACACAAACAGCAATGTCAGTCTGGCTGTTGCTCGAAAATACCATGTTGCTTCACACTTCAGGGATTTTCAACTGGCTACTCCATCTGTTCCCCATAACCTCCCTATCTTGTTCACCTGAAACACCCACTGAAGGCCATCAAAACCTTTTAAAACCTCCCCCAATCCTATGAAGCCTTCCACACGGATTTCCAACAGAATTAATTACTCCCTCATCTGAAATAACTTAATACCTTACAACTTACATGTTATATGCCAGATTAGTAGCACACATATATATCTGTTTACGTTTCTGAGTTACTAACAAGCATAAAGAGAAGAGGGACTGCATCTTACTTGCTTTCTATCTACAGCATCTAGGACAGTGCCTGGCACTAATTATATGGTCAATAAATGCTGAAAGAAGGGGATCTTTGGGGGGGGGGGTGTCCCACCATTAGTTACCAACCTAGACTTTTAAAAATTCAATGTTCATTTAGTCCCAACAACCACCCTGTGAGTTCGTTATTACTCCCATTTTACAGGTGACGAAACTAACATTGAGAAAGACTGCTGCTTAGAAGCAGCAGGGCAGAGATGAGTCTTCAAAACTACCTGCTTCCAGAGCTTACATTCTCTCTACAACATGTGCTGTCTCCACGTCAACGAGCCTTGCTCCATCCGTGCCCCCAAACTGAGTATCTTCCTTGCATGAGAGTTATTTGTATACTTGATGTGGTGTCTCCTGGGAGATGGTCAATTATTGAAGGCAGGGAGCCTTATAATTTTCATATTTTTACATCCACAGTGCCTTGCTCACTGAAGAGCTTTGGCTAGTGAATTTCAGCAGCATACATTTATTTAGAACAGGTCTTGAGAGAGGGAGAGCTTCCTGCCCCCAGACAGGTGTGTGTACCTACACGTAGCCCCAGTGCAAGCACTCTGTCATAAAAGGACACCAACGAGGTAGATTTGACAGGCTTTCAATAATCTATGATTTATCAACTTTTCTTCATCATTCCCATTTAGTACATAGAAATTTTGGAGGTTTTATTTTAGCGGATGGCATTTGTTATAAATGTTAGTTGGAAGAAGAAATATGAAATTTTACACTCCTAGTCTACTTTTGTAAAATCTTCAAACTTAAAAAAAAAATGAACGCTTGGTTCTGAGGCAAGAGTAACATCTCTAACTGGTAGCGAGGGTTAGGGTTTTGGTTAAGTAAATATTCTGACTAAAAGATAATCAGCTACATCTTCTCTAAATTATCAGTCGAAACATCATTTAAGACCCAGTAAAGTATACGTAACACTAAAATTCTCCTGAAAATTATTTGCACTTTTTGGAATGATTTGGCATATGTTTCAGGAGAGGGTACAGTCTCAGCCATTGTATTGATTATCATTTATTGTTCTACTTGTGAAGTTCAGAAGTTCCAACAGAGTGCTTCTAGGTGATTAGATAATGGAAAAGTTGCTCTGTGTACAAAATACACCTCATTCTTCGCTGAGGGAACAGTCATCTGATATTAATATACCACGTTAGGTGTCCTATGCCTAAATTGTAACATTCTACCACCCTCGGAAAATAAAGTCTAAAGGCTAGTTATTTTCTTGATGAGCTGAGAAGAATATAAGCTCTCCTGGTAAACAAAAGCAGGAAAAAAAAAAAAACTATTATCTCACTACATATTATGGCTAGCCTGTAAAATCAAAGACGTAAAAATACTCATGGTACACCCCGATTACAAACAATCAAACAAACAAAACTTTGCAGCCTCTCTCTCTGTTTAAAGATAAAATGCACAAGTGAAAAATAAGACCTATGAATGTAAACATTAGATTCCTGGAGCTTGAAGCTAGCATTACATAATGTATAAAATTGTCAGTTCACTATGTTGTACACCTGCAACTAATGTAACATTGTATGTCAACAATACTTCAATAAAAAAATAATATAAAATGAATGATCATCTAATTCAGTCCTATTTTACAGATGAGCAAAAGTCCAAAAACATTAAGAGACTCATCCAAGGCCACAGAGCTAATTACTGTTAGCCTAGGACAGGGGGACAGGGGAATAAAGGAACTAACAATCACGGTTTCCAGCCAATGTTATATGCTTAACACATGGAATCCCACTTAATATAATCTCCAGAACGACCTTGAAGCTCAATAGTTTTCCACCCACTTTGCAGATGGAGAAACTGAATCTAGCAGATATTAAGTAAAACTGGAACCTGAGCCCATGTCTCTCTGCCTCCTAAGTCTGTGCCCTTTTTAGTATAACACTGACCTTACAGTACAGGCTTCTTGACTCACAATCCAAGATTCTAGACAGAACATCAGGCAGATGAAAAAACGCTCACTACAAGGTTTTGCTTGCATCATCCAAAATAATTATACTTGCTCAAAAGCAAACTATGAACAAACTGGACGACATATGTAGAAAATCAACAAAAGCATGTGAGGCCTAAAATTCAAGAATTACTTCCAGACTCTTTACCTGTGTGTGAAGACCAATGACTTCCCCCAAGGTCAATCTCATCCTAAACAAGGAGTACAAGCAAAATGGACCCTGAGTTAATCATGGGAAACTATTGACCACATTAAGCAATTTCCCTTATTAGGTTTGCCATTACATTAAAAGATACATCTACATACTTACTTTTGTAAAGATAAATAACATAATGAAAGGAAACCCCATCTCCAAATTCTGACTCTAAGTGCATAATTTAAGACAGCATTAAGAACAAATAAGACAAGACCTATTTTAGGTACTATCTTAAAATACTACTTAGAATAAGAATCGAAAATTTAAGAGCCTACCTATAACCAAAAGAATTCTAAGTTTGAGTTCAGGGTACATGGACTTATTTAAGGCAGTGTTGTATACAACAAAGTTACAGTAACAAGAAACAATTTCTATTATCTCTTAAGGATTTAATAGCATTTGATCAAATGTATCAATATATTCAAAATAGCTCATTTATGTTCAGGTGTACATCACAGAGTCAATAAGAACAAGGTTTCAATTAACCTGTCCATCTTAAAACAAAACAAAACACAACAAAACAAAACCGGGGCGCCTGGGTGGCTCAATCGGTTGGGCGTCCGACCTCGGCTCAGGTCATGATCTCGCAGTATGTGAGTTCGAGCCCCGTGTCAGGCTCTGTGCTGACAGCTCAAAGCCTGGAGCCTGCTTCGGATTCTGTGTCTCCCTCTCTCTCTGCCCCTCCCCTGCTTGTGCTCTGTCTCTCTCTGTCTCACAAATGAATAAATGTAAAAAAAAAAAAATTAAAAACAAAACAAAATCTGAGGATTTGTTTACTGATTCAAAAGTGGACCTAATATTGCTAGACAGTTGAATAAATGATAATCCCCGCAGTGGAAACGCGGACAGAGAGACCAGGAACCAGATAATTATAACACAAAATGTGAAAAATGCTATGATAGAAGTAGAAAGTGCCATTGGGGTGCAGAGAAGGGAACACAGGCCTATCCCTGGGCAAATCAGGAAGGCTTCATGGAGAAGTTGATATGAGAATTGGATTTTCATCAGTAAGAATCCCCCAGGCAGAAGACAGACAGGGACACACTTTCTCTACATTTCCCTCCATCATTTCCCTCTTCAAGACCTGGCTTCTCAGCCCGCTGAGGGATCTTAATGCTGTATAGCAAGAGCTACTAAAATGGCTCACTTTCATTTTAATGAGGAACTAGATTTCAGTGAAGTCTCATAGTTGTTTTCTTGTTTGTCATTAGAAAGGGAGTGAATAGTTCAAAACTACTGAGGGATAAATTTGGTAGATGAAAATGGTTTATATTATTGTCTGCTGTGACATCAAAATATTTTTAAAGGCCAAATTAAAAACAAATGTCAACATAGGAAGATGAATTCTCCCACTAATCCTGCCTCCCCCTTCTCCCCGCCCCTAAAAAAACAATAAGAATTTCAAGAAACTCTCTGAAGGTAGAAACAAGGAAGAAAGAAGAAGGGGGGGGGGGGGTGGGAAATAACATGGCATCATTATAGACTATTCTTCTGAAGCAAAGTAAAGACAATGAAGGGAAAAATAGAACACATGTATTACAACATATAGCACCATAAGGCTGTGTTTGATGCTCTGGAGGGCTTCAACAAGTACTGTTCAGCCAAAAATCAATTGAAAAATCAGCATGATAACAGAGCATGAGTTGCCCTATAATAGCCTTAAGACCCCCAAGGCTATCCAAGTCCCTTTCATCTGCCATACTGCACTGACTCTAGGGGAACTCCACTTCCCCTCCCTGAGCACGATGCCTGACTGTACTTCTAACCCAGTGTTTTACCCTCCCTTAGAAAAAGGAGCTGACAGGGGCGCCTGGGTGGCGCAGTCGGTTAAGCGTCCGACTTCAGCCAGGTCATGATCACGCGGTCCGTGAGTTCGAGCCCCGCGTCAGGCTCTGGGCTGATGGCTCGGACCCTGGAGCCTGTTTCTGGTTCTGTGTCTCCCTCTCTCTCTGCCCCTCCCCCATTCATGCTCTGTCTCTCTCTGTCCCAAAAATAAATCAACGTTGATTAAAAAAAAAAGAGGAGCTGACAAGGACCAATGGTGTTTTAAAGTGGTTTTTAAGAATTTTTTTTTTCTTTTTGCCTTATTCTTTATTTTTTCTTGATATTTGCACTCAAATTCAACCTCTAATATTAGTCGCAGGACTATCTCCACAATATTAAATGGTCAGGCATAATCTCTGAATAACCTCATAATAATAGTGTTCTCTAAATGCCTTAGCTAACAGACATCAAACTGGCCCTTAATAAAATCAATAATATGCAAATGTGGCATGTAAGCAATTCACAGCATTGTTATAAATATACATATACAGTTGATTCCAAGATTTCATCTCAATATTTCTTCAATCACTTCCTCACAATGTCTGGTTTGTTCAATTTATATTTCTATTTGGCATTTGGTGCAAACCCCCAAAGATAAGATACATCTGTCCCTTAGTCACAGATCTTGGCATTTTTACCTTAACTCAATCGTGAAATGATTGGTTGAATATTACCTTGCTGATTAGCAGGATTTCCTCACAATAAAACATTTTATTTCCAAACTTTTGAACGTGACATGAGATGTACCAACTCAGCAGTGACATATCAAAGCTTAAGGAGGACATATAAACACCCTGATCTGTGTGAGGGAAGGAAAAGCTAATTGGAAGTCAGCTTCCCTGTGATTATCAGCTTGTTTATGGGGAGGGAGGACTCCTCTGAATGGCCCTGTAAATTCATCCCTGATTATGGCATTAAAACCAGAGTTCATTTCCACAAGCTCCCCCAAATCCCCCACCCAATCCATTTTGTTTAGTTACAAAGGGTTGTGCACTACTTTCAGAGAATGACAGTTTTTCATGCTGATTTTCTCCAGTTTCAAGAAAAATTAATCAGTTGCACAAGCCAGTTGTCAGATTTCACTTCCCTCATGGCAGAAAGCACACATAGTCATTGTCTGCTATAAGAATAAATTTTAGTAATTTTTTCCCCATGTCAATATGAATATTAGACTGACCCAATTAATATGAAATGCTTCTTTGCTGCTGGAACAGACAGTGCTACAGAAAGAGCCATTTGCACAACCTGTTCATGATTATGGGCCATAAGGACACAAAGATGGCACACACATTTGTGGACCATCTGAATTCTTACACGGAAAGGGGAGGGGGAGGGGGGGAGCGGCATGACGTTAGCGTGACTGTCGTGGGTCATGTTTTTTAATCCGTAGTATCGGACATGTAACACAGCAACAAGAGCTGATCATTTTGTTTAATCACCTTCTGGATCTTTGCCAGATGGTCTCTATTGAGAGCGCTGCAAACAGAGAGAGATGAACTGCATCTAACACGCCACCAGAGCTTTCCCGTAAATGTCTGAGAACTGATTCCAACAAGAATTTAGTCTCAGAGCAGAAAGGGATACATTTAAAAACTATGTGCATTAACTATACTTTTCCCCATAGAATCCTCACTTGGCATGAATAATTTACCCACTCTTATGCTAATGGGATCATGAAAGTATCCCTGTGTCTTTAGTGCAGCTATTCTCAGCTTTCAGTAATTACCCCACCCAGTGAAAATAACATGGCTTCTGCATTGAACGGCAGACTAGTACCTGACAATTAGAAAGATCATGGCTGACAGTGGAAGGGTCCAAAACTGGACAGAGAAACCCTTGTGGCCCAAGGAAGAGTGTAGACATAAAGTCTACAAGGCTGGCCATGGGGGAGGCATGCGGGGGGGGGGGGGGGGGGGGGATGGGGAGGAAGGGTGAGAAGAAACATTTTCCATTGTCAAGCTTTGCGTTCTCTGACTTATTATCAAGATTTTACTTAAATAAAAATGTTTCTCTTTATATCACTAAGTGTAAAAGGCATTCGTGACAAGTTTTGAAGAAAAAAATAAACAATATCCAAGAAGAAGAACTAGAGTTATCTTTAAAGCACATCTGCATTAAGTATTTATTTGATCAGAATTGTTTAAAATCTAAATAGTGACAAATCCTCTGCATTTTGCTTTTCGGAGGGAAAAAGGATTGCCAAAAAAAAGGAGAAGAAGAAGGGGAAGAAGAAGAAGAAAGAAAGAAAGAGAGAAAGAAAGAAAGAAAACTCATTTTCGACCTCTGTCCACAAAACTCCATGTTAGGTAGTTCACTGTGTAAAAATTATCAGGCTAAAACATCTGGGAAAGAAAGCTATGAAACAGCAGGGAACGTGGCTGGTTTATTGTTTATCTTTTGTTTATGAGGCAGTATTCAAGTTTAATTACTACTCTAAATTAAACTCTAACTGGCATCAGGAGACATCCCTTTACATGACTAAGTTAAAAAAAATCTAGAAATCCCAACTCTGGGTTTTTCAAGTAAGTTGATACATATAGGAAGAAATTACTCAAAATTAACAGCAATTATAGAAAGCTTTTAAGCATTTATGGGCACTATTACATGCTCCTAGAGCATTTATTTATTAGAAGAATTTAATTTCATTTCTATGGGGGGGGAACAGAATAAAAATGCAACATAAATGTTCCATATACAATAGTTTTTTCTGTGGGAATGTTCAATTATCAATTATATTCTCAGAGAATTTTTGATACAATTAGGAAGACAGGAAGGAAAAGAAATGTCATATATGTAGCATAACAGTGAGTGACCAGTTTTGGATGAACTTAGCTCTAGGAAAAATAAAAGTTAAAAGCAACTAGAAAAAGATTATGCCAGATGGCATCTGTCATATTGTATTTAGGGTTATTTTAAAGAAATTGCCGCCACTATGAAAACATTCCATTGACGGAGTTTTCCTAGACTGAATAAGAAATCCCAGTAGAACATATTCAGGATCCACTGTAGGTTGGTTTGAGGTTTTGCTCCCTCCTTTAAATGTATAACTGGAATATTTGGGTGGGGAAGAAATCTATTTCATAAGTGTAGTACGCATTACAAACTCAAAAGTGTAATTAATACTATTTTAGAAGCTTGCTTACCTATAAACACATCCAATATAAAGGGGGTATTTTTTAGGTTTCGACACCATGATTGGTAAAGAACTGCATAATAAATAAACAAATACCTAGCTATGAAATAATAGTCTTATTGCCTGGATCATAGTTGGAGACATCAATGGGAAGGGTTTGATAGGTGGCAGGTAGAGTCGAGGGGAATTATGCTGGCTTGCACAGCCCTGTGTCCTCAAAGATTAAAGAAATATAGATGCTAGTATGCTAATGTATTTAGGTTAAACTGGGTCTGGCAACAGTATGGTTAACGTGCGTGTGGTGTGCAGTGTGAGCTCAGCAGTTACTGGGCCAACTGCCTCGGTATTTCTGGGAATCCTGCCTATTCACAGTGCAGGGATTGTTCAATTGCTGCAAAATGTACAAAATGAATTTTACAAAAATGAATTGTAAGGAAGGCCCCATTACAACGATTTTACAGCAAAGATGTCAACATCAATTTTTCTTTCATGCATAGCTAATGATTAAAACAGCATATTCCATTTGCCTAAGACAATTTATTTCATATTGGCACATCAAAATATTGAAATACAAAGTTATCTTTACTCTACCCTTTTTATTCATTGCTGCTGAACCCATACCATTGTTCAAACCAGGAAAAATAAAACAAACTTGGCACGAAATACTTAAAACAAAGGCTCATCAATATTCTCCAATTTGTCAACATCTCAATTACAGCACTGGAAAAAATGTAAATTTCATGTGCTCTAAACACTGAGGGGTCTATTCTCTTGCCAATTCACATGCGTAACTCCCATCAGCGTTAATGGGAGTTACACAAACCCATCAATAATAATAATACTTTGTACATATATTGTGCCTTTCATCTAAGGCTCTCAAAGTGCTCTATGAACAAGGAGGCTGCTTCCTAGTCTTTACTCTGGCAAAATACACAATGAAATACAAAGCAGCTTTTGACTCAGCAGGTACAGAATTAGGGACCCCAAGCCTTATTATCAAGCCCCATTTTACTGATGGGAAGCCAGACACAAAGAGGGCCAGTTACTTCCGCAGAGTCCCCAGTCTGTACCCTAATGCTATCCCTGAAAAACCAGATTTCTTTCTTCATTCTAATGTGACTAACAAGACAAACTCCCTCCCTTTGGCTGCTTTTAGCAAAAGAAATCAGAGTGAATGAAAATCTGGTTCATATTTATATAGTTTACTGCTAGGCATGTGCTGTTTGAAAGATACAGTAAAGTCGGGTTTTATATTTTACCAAGTTTGTTTCTTACAATATTTTTAAAATTTGATTTTTTTCCCCCATTTGGTTTGTGGCACAAACACTAGAGAGTAAAAGATGACCTTTCACCTGTGTAACTGTAGCTCTTTCACTATCAAGTCATAAAATGAGGTATTTTTAGGTTCCAAAGCAAAGATGTGTATGAATCATTTTAGTAAAAATATTCACGAAAAATATAAAGCAACATAAATGCATGTATTGTTTTATAGCATATGGCTATTAAAGTTTAATTTAAAATGTGTATGAAAACATTGTATTTAGTACAATTCATCCCTATTTTTCCTGTTTATCATAATTTGTTTTGAAACTGAGTCGTTTTACAGTTTTCCATATGCCTGTTGTGCTAATAAATTCTGAATAAGCAAGAAAACTCTTTTCTAACCTACAAACTTGGTTTCCAATGAAACATTATAATATATTTAATGCTAAGAACATAAATTTCTCTTCTAGCTTTTCCATTATACATCAACCCTAAGATTTAACCTGGGATAAGCATATGTGATTTCAGTCAATATCTCTGTTGACTTTGCCCTGAAGCAGATAATTAATCTTTCCCACAGAAAGCTACTATGGACAATTCAGTGGGCCAAATTTCACAGCACCTTAAATACATGTTTGAAAGACTCATATGGGCATGAGTATGACAAAATACATCCAACCCTGGCCTTCAACATGCGGTCTGCCGTAACAAACAGTGTACCCTTAAACATGTGTTTGGGAACCACTGATGTGGTAAGCCAGGTAGGAAATTCTCCATGTCAAAGCGTTCCCTGTGTTATAGGAATCATAAGTTGTTTTGTCCCTCACACTTTAATACAGTAAAATGACTGACTTCCTAGTTCTCGTACACATAAGCTACCATGTCCATTCTTTAATCCCACAGAGATATGATAAAAGGAACAAAATCCTACAGGGATCAAATCCTTCAGCATGGGATAAGTGGGTGCAGCTACCCACAACATAGAGGTTTGTGTGCATCGCTTTTACTCAGTGTGTCAGTCTCAGAACTCTTCTCTTTTCTGACCAAAAACAACAACAAAACAAACTAACCGAAATGATAAAACTCCATGCCTTGCTTGCTGCTGCAACTGTTCCCAGCTCCAAACCCCAGGGTCTTCTCTCTCCCCCTCCCCTTCTCTCTGGTCCTTTCCTGCTATCTCCCTTGCCATAACTCAACCAACCCAACAGAACCAGTCAGTTTTAAATTTCAGTTGGGACCTTCGTGACCTGTTAATGAATCTACAGAGAGGAGAAAAACTCACAGTGTTGAGTTATGCCTGGTGTTGCTAGCTGACTTGGAGTCAGAAATGCTTGAAGCGTTAACGTAATTGCAAGAATGTGAAAAATGAAGCGCTGGGCTCCTGAGCAAAGTGAAAGGTCAAAGCGAGCCTCACACACAACAAGTCTTTGGAAGATAGCCTCATTAGACCATTAAGTCTGCTTCTCTTTCCCCCCTCTTCTGCACAATGTTTAGGGCGTTTTGTTTTTATTAATAGATACATTTCACCCTTTGTGTGATAGCAGTTTGGGGTGGTGGGGAAAGGTGGGAGTCATTCAAAGCTTTCCAGCTTTAACCCTGCCGAGAAGTCCATCACCAGGATATGGAACCACAATTAAGGCATCGCACTGCAGATCCACAGAATTTATGTTCGTGCCATCTCCAAAATGCCTTCCGGTTTGGTTTTCTTAGGTGCAATCTAACTGGTCTCATAAAGACAGTATATAAGCCTAAATAAATACAATTCGCAAGTTCTTCCACAATTTACCACCTCGTAGTGTTCGTTTCTGTATCAGTTTCAAACTTGTTAAACCTAGATTCTAATTTGGACCTAGTCACAGTTAATGGCATCCTAGGAGAAACGATGTTTCTACACTCTTCTAGAATACTAGTCATCCAAAATCTGTGGCCAGAAACCTGGAGGAGTGAAGGCACTCACCCTACATCAACCACCTTCTTTTAAATGGCATATAAGACTACAGCTCAAGCTGTTAAACTGTCCTCCACCTGGAAGACTGTCTAATGCTTAATATTGTGGCCATAAACACAGTCATAATAGAGATGAAATAGACCTAGGAGATCAGACACTATCTAACGTAAAATATTAAAAAGTAAAATCTATACACTTTCCTGGCCCACATTCAATAACGCATCTTCCTTTCAATTATCATTTTTGCTACAGAAGACTCATCCCTACCAATGTATAATTGCTCTCTGTGCAGTAGGTGAGTTTTCCATGGTAAAATTTATTCTAGAGTACACTAGGCTTCCTTGTCATCTGCAGTTGATGCCCTCCTCGTCCTGCGATTATTCTAATCTTTAGGATTTCTGACAAAAGTCACCATGTCAGCTGAATGAAAATGGGGACAAATAGGCTAAGAATTTCAAAATCCATCTTCCCAAGATAAACTTCCATATAGAAGCCACACCGTTCTCTGAGAGCTCATGAGCACAGATTTGGGCATTTTATGTACTTTAGAGGCATCACTGCTTGATTACAGAGAACTCCTAATGGTGATATGACAAACAAAATAACCTGGTCATTCTATTTACTCAGTAACAAAATAAGCCAGGTCATTCTATTTACTCACACACCGAAGTTAAAGTGTAGATAACCAAATCCGCAAAAGAATTGGCAGAACTACTCAATTGTTTTTGTAATGTCTACTTAAAGATGAGACAGTTAACTTTGATTTTTTTTTTTAAAGTAATGTAAGTTGAGAGGAAATACTAATATAGCAGCTCTCTAACCTGCCACTCTCCTACTTACAGGGAGGTAGTAGTGATATCATAAAATACTGAAGCTAGTTCGGTTATGTCTACTTTGCACAAGGGAAATGCTTGACCTTTTACCTTGCTCACTGCTGTTGTCTCCACTCTGGGAAGCGTGGCCCCCACTGGAGGGCCCCGGGGTGCCTGCTGAGTGGGTGGACGTTGCATCGTCGTGATCTCGCCAAGATGCAGGATTCTGATGTCAGGATGCCAAGAAATGTTCCCACAGTTACCATTTCAGCCATAAATGAGGAACCAATAGGAAAGGTGCAGAGAAAGACAAAAATGTGTACATATTAGTATTTGTGGACCTAGGCATATACAGACCCCACACTATAGTATGTTGTCTTTTCAGCGATGGGTACCAAAAAGAAGAAAAGATGCTCTAGCATGTTGATGAGGTGATGGTTACATCTGTGTCTACATGTGTTTAAACTAATGGAAACAGACACATAAAAGGGGTGCGTTTTATGATACACGAATTATACCTCAATAAAGTTAATTTTTAAAGTTAGAAAAAAAAGCTTTTTAAAAATTTAGAAGTCATTTTTACTCTTGCTGCCTTAATTGGGACACACTCTTCCAAGAAAGAGGCCCAATATTCTTGGATACTAAATTCCAGAACATCTACAAAACTCACGACTCCCTTAAAAACAAAAATAAAAACAAAAACAAAAAACCCCCACAGATCCAAGAACATATGGGGCAGCTCTTTGCATCTTTCAGATGCATTGCCCTACACCAACCTGAATGAACTCTGAACATTATCAACTGATTACACAACCAACAGATACAGTGATACTAATGAACAGAATGAAACAACTATGAACTGCTAGCCGAGTGATAAACTGGACAGAACTTTCACGTGAGCTCCATGGAAGCTTAAAATTCACAGGGCAGTGCTTTTTTCCTGGAAGCATGACTTGTTTCAAAGGACATGCAAGGCACACTGAGAAATTATAGCTCATGCTACTTTGCCGAGTGTATTCTTCTCCTGTTCCTCCTCCCCTTTCCTGATCATTCCCAATCCCCTGCTGTTGCTTAAAGGAAAACAGGAATTCTAATGTACAGGAAGGACTTTATCAGCACCACATGAAGGCAGGCAAGAGATGGAATTTCCTCTGGCAGAAACGGAGAGGAGGAACAGCACATGAAACAGACCAGCCTTAAGGCCAGACTGTACACTTGTCACCTGCATGTGATGACTTCAACTAAGACCAAAGATCTCCTGGAAAGCAAATTCTTATGGGGAGGAGGGGGGGGCAGGGAGATTCTTTGGGGGCAAAATAAAACAAAACATCAATCTCTCAAAGTGCACGATTTCTTCTTACAAGAATTGGTAAATAAGGATTCAGACAGACCGACATGCCTATAGGCAACAAGCAAACATCTTGACCATCTGAAAACAATCTTGCCATGTTGTCATTATATATAGTTTATCCAGAAGAAAAGAAATTAGTCTATCACTTTCTTCTACATCAACTCTGTAATGTGTATACAGAATATAAAGTTGTATTAAAATAAAATCAAGAAGCCATGGGGAGACAAAATGGGGACTATTCTTATTTGGAACAACAACAAAAAACCATTCTCTTCTCCTCTACAGGTCTGCTATAAACTGAGTGCAAATTAATAGTTGGCATCTGTGAAAGATGACGAAATGACCCAAAGCTCTGTAGATCAGTAATATCTGTCTCAAAACAAGGCTACTGGCAATGCCATCAGGCAAGCAACTGATTCCAAGTGGAAACCCCAAGCAGAAATTTTGTGATTATAAATACAGCACAGGTTTAGATCTCTGAAGATATGTTTTAGAAAGTAGATTAGGGAACAAAGTTGAGTAGAAAGAAATGAAAATCAAGGTTCTGTGCTGCCTGTACTAAGACAAAGTCATGCCTGTGACTTCTCTTTTTATCAGAGTTAGAAACCACTCCAACAGTTTCCAGCTAAAGGCAAAGAGAAAACAGGGGCTCTTCAAGCTTTGCAGCCTCTTCGAGTCAGCTGTTTGCTGGATGGTAATCAGATAAAGAGCTAGAAGAATTGCACGGGGGGTTGAGGGGGGGTTAGGAAACAATGGCGTGGCATTGGTTTAGTCCTACAACCACACTGGTGAGAGCCTTCTTTCAGAAATAACTGTAACACATTCACCTAGGCTAAACTTTTCAGTGTATACAGCAAGTGATGTTAATTTTATGCACTGCAGTCTTTTTATTAAGCAGGCTGCTAGAAAAACTCCTCACCCCTCATGAAAATTGCAATAATTAGCCACTAACATCTCAACTATGTTTTAAGGTAAATGTCATCCGACAACGATTATATCATCATTCAAACGAAGCTGGAGCAAGTTGTTCTGTCTGGGCACTAGAGTGGTTTGAACTAACTGCTCAGAAGGACTTCCAGCAACTGAAAATACTGGTTTGTCCTTATCAGTCAAACCTGTGCTGAGTTTTTAAAGACAGACCTCATTAATTTACAATTTAGTATACTTCTTCCAGTGGTTTTCTGAGGAGGAGGAGGAGGTGTTTTCTAAAGTAAAGGAGTGAGAAATAAGCCACATCAGCAAACATTACTTTAGAAGCAGCTGGCTCCTCCAAGGGAGTTGGATCTCCGGTTTTCAGCCCATCCTAGAATTTGCTCATGTTCACCATTTCACGTGCCATGCCCCTGTCTTTTTCTCTTCTTTTCTCCTTCACATCCTCAAAAATGCTGTCCCCAACAAGTGTCATAAGATGTTGGGTTTCCATATGGAATGTCTCAAGTATTATGACCTCGTTTGGGAGTCTGATCAAAACTAAGGAATACCCACCCTGGCATTCATTTAAGTTGAAAGTAGGAAAAACAGATGTATCTCTCCAGGGCTTCAGGGCTGAGAAGCTCCACAAAGTTGTTCACATTCAGCTACACCAGGGTGACTCGATCACCCAGGGGGACTTCTCTTGAGAGAAGAGACAGGGAGGGGCAAGGCGTGTGAAATGGCAAACATGACAAATACTGATAATCTGGTCCATAAAAAATTGCTACCTTCCTGGTCATAAAAAATTACAACCTATGTGGACAGATAAAGTGTAATCCTTTACCCATAACACTGTTTTTTTTTTTTTCTCCTTAGACTGAAATATTTGTTTGTATCACAACTTCTTTCTTCTTCTTTTTTTTTTTCCCTCCCTAGATAGTTTCCAAGTTTACATCCTTCAAGAATAAACTGCCTGGCTTTCTGCCAAATTATATGCAGAAGTTTAGTGAATCTTGAAACCGAAGTGGCATACGAAAGCATGTAAAACACATGATGTATGTGGAAAAGAAAGAGAAATGCTCTCTGAGTGCATGCGTGGGGGTGAGCACTCAGGTATATGCATTCCACTATGTATGTCCTGTTCTTCAGCCAAAGTATCACGAAGACACCCGAGGGCAAGGAGTGAACATGTTTCTATTCCCAGTGGCTTTAATAATTGGGAGTCAAATACGGTACTTTTCTTGCTCTTACGTAATTGCGTTAAAGAGCAGTGTTAGCAGGAGAAAAGCAGTGAATACTGAGTGGAGCACAATAGAAGGAGATGGAAAATAGATACAAGAAGCTAGGTCTCCAGGGGCAGTATTTTCTATTTGCTGGGCTACAGACTCACAGCTGATAATGCAAGTTGTAATTAATATAAAAGCATGAGACAAGATGGGGAGAGCTTGTAGTAGCGGGGCCACAGGAGATCACTCTGCTGCTCTCCTCTGTTTCTCATTTACACACAGCTTTCCCTAGAAAACACAATTCTGCCAGTGTTTTCTCCCTTGAAATTAAAAAAAAAAAAAAATGATTTAGCACCATCATTGAATTCTGCTAAATCTGGGAAAGAGCACAGAGAGGACAGGAGTCTCCGGGCATAGGAAGCAAAACATATGTACGCCTTTTTTGTTGAAGTTGCAGATATGGTGGAAATTGTAACATTTTACACCATTATGGCATTTCTGTGGGGACCTGCCCATAAGAAAATACTTAATCAGTCCTGGTGAATTGGTAGGATTGCCCTGTTTAAATGATTCCACAAAGCTCATGATTCTCACATTGCAAAAAGAATGGAACAAAATGTATGAGCGTTTCTAAATAAATACAAAACTGAATGAGGAAGTAAAATGTATTAGGATTCGGGGGGGGGGGGGGGGGGAAAGCCATACTACACACACATTCTTTCTAAAATAATCTGGAACTCATCTTAGACCCCAAACGAGAAGATGAATCAATGGATGTGGTATAGGGGAGAAAGCATTAGATTCGAATTAAGTCACTAGGGTGCCACCTCTAACCGATCATGTGGCCTTAAGCAAGTGATGCACTTCATTTCCCTGGGACTTGTTTCCTTTATCTCTTTAAAATTAAGAAGTTAGGCAAGATAATCCCTAAGGTCACTCCTACTTCTTATTTCTATTATTAAAAAATACTTACAATAAGCATTTGATTTTCTAGAACCTATACAACTAAAACACGATCTATAACACCAAGCCAAAAACTATACGTGAACTTGGACAATACGGTAAAGTAATTCAGAATATGCGCTTGTAGGTGGAAAGCAAGAGCAAACATATATAAAGACATTTTAACCAGCAAACGAAGCATGCAAAACTAATTTGGCTCAATATGTTTAAACAACAAAGGCAAGATATGCTTGCATCGGTATAGACAATTAGTATCTTACATATTTCCTATGACTTTATGATATTGTAGCTCCTAATTAACATTTTGCAAAAATTACTATTTTTTAAAATCAGATGAAGACTCCTGTCATCAGGTATGCAAGCCTACAGAAGTTAAAATGTTAATTGTATGGTTTGAAAAAATGTTGGAATTTCAACTTCATTATTCTAAAGTTGACACAAGAACTCAGGAGAAGCACGCATGCTTTCAGAACATGGACTCACTCTTTAAAAATGTAAATAGAGCTGGGGTCTTTCCCTCAGCTCCTTGCTTCCACCCTCCACTGAGCTTTGGGAATTAATAGGTGACTAACTCTCAAAGTAGTAGCAAGTGCTCTTAGCAAATTCCAAAAACAAATTCCAAAATTAAAAAAAAAAAAAAAAATGGATTCCTCCATCAAATGGATCAGCTTTTAGAAAAGAGAGAAATTTCTTATTTTGTTGATATGCCATCATATTATAACATGTCTCCTATAATTTTGAATTGCGTTGGAATATTCCATAAAGCATTCAGTCTGAAAAAAATACAAAATCAATTTTTAAAATATCCAAATTTTAATCTGATCGTGAATGTCAGTGGTTGTCAAGGGCACCTTTGTTTGATTTCATCTCATCACAGTTACACTGAAAACATACTTCAGCTGCTCAACCAAAGGGATTTAAATAACATAATTATTTTTGATGGAAATTGACATAGGAACTATCAACCTTCAGAAGCTATACAACAATAACAACAGAAAACCCATGACCCCAGCCATGGTGAGTTGGTGGACAGAACTTGGAGGGAGAACTTTTCCGGAATGGGTCCCTAGAGGCCTCGGGTAACACACAGGAAGGTCTAATCCTATACTAGAACTTAAGAAACTATCTGACAAAATAAATCATTTGTATTATTAATATTATTATCAAATCCCATTATTTCCCCTTTGATATCCTATAGGCCAATCACTTAAACCTATCCCTTTCCTCACCGCCTAATCCCTGCTAGATTTCCAGGTACTAATAGCATTTATGTCTGGACACTTGCCCGCATTCTGTCAGGGACAAGGTTCTGGGGAGACTCCCCTCTAACTTAGCCCATTTAAAAGAACTGTATACACAGAAAAAAATAACTTGACAGATCCAGAGATGCAAAAGAAAAAAAACAGCATATCTTCAGTTAAGTTACAGCTTTCAACATAGAAATTAAAATGTTTTTCTTTTATGTATCATATTATCAGAGCCAGTCAATTTTAAGGCACCTGTCACTAACTGTTAACAGCTACAGTTGTATTTTCTTCCCTATACTTAATTCACCTAAACAAATAATAATAAATAAGTAAAATGTAGTTCCTCATGAACATTAATTAGGAATAATAATATGCACTTCAGGCAAATGGACCTTGGCCCAGAGAATGTATTTCAAACAGACATGTTTCATTTATCTAATGCTGATCTAAAGATACGTAATATCTTTCAACGTAAACTTAAAGAAAGATTTTATTAGCTTGCACTGGATCTAAAGACTTGATCTAAAATTATGTAAAGTAGAAAATGTGGAGATCACCTATTATTTAGAAACACTACAGACCAGGAAAAGCATGAATTTTCCATAACAGTTTTCAAGTTGAAAGTTTTGTCTTTTTTTAAAAGAATTGGTTTCTTGATATGTTTATTTTAAACATAATAAATTTGGATGCCTGGGAAACTTAACATGAATTGCAGCTGAAATATAGAGTTCCATTTCCTTTCACTATCTTATTTCCTTCTTCCCATTATTCCAAAGAATACTGTAACAGTTGTTCCCTACCTATAATAATTACTCTTACGTTTAATAAGAAAATAAGATAAACTATACTAGAATATAAAAACGCAAGCATTCATTACGAATTTATTAAAAACAACAAAACAGGAGCCAATGTTGCAAATTTTATCTTCTGTTTAATTCCAAATTTCCTTTTATCATTATGCCCATCATGTACGCCTCGATAATAAATGAACGAATTCAGTATCTTTAACGGATGTAATGTACAAAAGGTTAAGACATTATGGTTGTCTTTTTATCAACATTACATCAGATTATTCACATAAAATTACAGAATGTGAGATCAGCATGACAACAGCCTGATACACTGTGGAATCGTATATAAAACCCATTCCTAAAAGTCTGCCAAAAATACTTGCTTTCAAGGTATTTGTAGCAAGTACTTTCATTCAGTTTTATTTTCAAATTTTTTAATAAGAAAATAGAAGTCTAGGTTGGCACCTAATATTTTGTTCCTGACGCTTGTCCCTCTGCTTTCTACTACACAGAATTACACACTTATTCTTTCTTTTCTCTCTTTCACTCTCTCTCTCCTTGCCCGATCCTTCCTTAAACACACACACACACACACACACATACACACACACACACACACACACACACAATGCAGCTTGATACCGCTTAATAAGTATAGAGGTGTATGTGTTTTGGGGTGTCAAACAGCTGTCACAAACTGTCACCTCCACAAGAGAAACCTTGGCACACAACAAATTAAACTACACTTCTTTTTTAGCTGTCATTATTCATAGCCAATAAGTTGAAATGCTCTCGGCATTTCATGTGCAAATAAAACCATGAGGAAGCGCAGTAGATCAGAATAGTGGGCCAACAGATAAAACAGAGAAAACAACACGCTGTCTCAGTCCTTCTGAAGTGGCTCATCATCACCCCTGCACCAGCATGCACCAAATGAGATCCAGCCTGGGGCAATGTATTAAATATGCATATCAAAGCAAATGAAAAAATAAACCTGGAGATTCAAATTGGACACATTTACATGCTGAAAATGTCCCCCTCATACCACTTTTCAGGTAGTAGTTCTACGGTATTTTCCCTTTTCTTGCTGGTGGGGGGTTAAGGGAGAGCGCGCTGGCAGGAGAGGCAGAAACTAAGAGAATACACTTTGTAGGCAGATGCCTGCTAATGAATACAATCAATATACCTATGGCACAGAAATATCAAAAAATGGTGAAAACTCTCCAAGGTTTTCTCTCATGCCCCGCATAAAATTCCAGTCGGTAGCAAACCTCGCCATTTCCCACTCGGTGTGCTGGTGGAACAAATTATTGCTTCCTTGCAAAACAAATAGCAGGGGGCTAAAGTAAAAATGTTATAGTTCAGATCTCTAGGAAATAGAAGGCTTTAAATTATGATGCCCAATGAGGTGGCAAGCCCTCGTGGGTTCAAAATAAATCAGTTGTCATCTTTATTTGATTGGGGGCCTGAAAGAGGAGCAACAAATGTTACAGTTGACTCTTTTATCCAAAGATGATGATTGTTAAATTATTAAAGCCCTATCCTCTTAGGTACCACCGACTACTTGAGTGTAATTTAAATATTACAATAGTTTCATAAACTGGCACTGTCGATCAGCCAATCCTCTAAACAGCCTAGTTTATCTTATCTCTTCTGTGTAAACATCAGCATGTTCTAGTTCCATACATCGAAAACAGTTGCCAAGAAGCTAGAGAATCAAGTAGTCGAGACCCCCAGAAATGTCACGAGAGAAACGTTTTGGGCTGCAGATAACTGTGAACCTCTCATTCTACAAATCAGGTAACTACATCCTTCTCATTCCCCCAATACTGCAGCATGCATATGAATTGAGAAAGAGGAAGCTATGAAAATAAACAAATGACGACAACAAACAAATATTTCTAAGGTGGTGTCTGGCCTTATAGACAACAGCCACACGTCACAATGCCACATATCAGCAAGTAAACTTTCCGTAGCTGCTTGCTGCACCCTTTTGATTTTTGTTAATATACTCAAATACAAAAGAGCCCCCCAAAGTTCCCCCATTGTGATGGGAAAAGCCAAGAGTAAAGACAGGCACAGGAACTTTCAATGCCATAGCATTTATTCTGTCTCAGAACTAGACAACCAGGACTGAGGTTTTCTTTTTCTTTCTTTCTTTCTTTCTTTCTTTCTTTCTTTCTTTCTTTCTTTCTTTCTTTCTTTCTTTCTTTCTTTCTTTCTTTCTTTCTTTCCTTCTTTCTTTCTTTCTTTCTTTTTCTTTCTTAACTTTTGTTCTTAGGCTAGATTTCCATACAGTACAAAGGCTAATAATTAAAATGTATGCCTGTATATTTTCAAAACTTTTTGGGGGGAGGTAGGGGAAAGGTAAAGAATCTCACAGAAGGTTTACTCTCCAGGCCTCTCAACCCATTCCTCTTAATAACCAAGAATGGGGTGGGGGTAGGGGGGGGTGGACAGTTGTGCTAATGGTACAAACTGCCTTCAAGCCTCAAAGCTGTTTAACTCCACAACATGCTAAATTAGTATTTCAGTCAGCCAGTTATTAGACTATAGCCTATATCACTTAGGTTGTAAGCTCAATTGAATATAATCTATAGACACCCTGTCCCCCACCCCAGGCTTGAGTTCCTATAAATAAACTGCTGTTCACACCCACTCTTTAACCTCGCCACTCTTGCCTTTCCTACCAGCTGCAATCTTTCTTCTCTTTGCTTCTTTTTCAAATTTTCAGTCTCACTACATATGCTTTTTTTTTCCTTTTTTTTTTTTTTAAAGCATCAGGCTCCCTAGATCAGTTCCAAAATAGGATTAAAAACAGAGAATAGAAAGAAATCTCCCCTCCTAGACTGACATACACAGTCACTCCTTACTATACTCTGTCTTCATTCACCAACTGTTTAAGTGTTAAAATTCAACCACTAACCTATGGTTACTCAATCGCAATTCGCTTCAGCTTTCTGTAATACATTGTTAATAACTGTTTCATCAAAGTTACTGTCTTTTATTATAAAGATGCTTCAGGCACTTGGCAATAAGTCCATATACTGACAATAAGTTTCTATAGAGCAAAAGCTCAGAGAATTGTAATGTGTTCACTCCTTCTTTCCTTTCTAATGCAATGCAAGATTGTCAATAATTCTCAGGATTGTCATCTCTGTGAGGGACTGGGAAGTTGGCCCTCCCTCCCCAATTGTCTCTTGTCCTTCAGTGCTCTCTCCCCCACCCTGTCCATCTAGCTGACTTGCCTCTGGGTCCCTGCCGCACTGATTACACAGAGTTGGGAAGCAGAAAAGGCAGCAGTCACCATATCAAACAGACAATTTGCTAACACTCAAGTCACCAAATCCAGGAAACTTTACACATTAAGAGCACAAATCACTCTATCAACTCCCTGGTTTCTTTGGTTCTCCACATAAATAAGGAAGGGGGGCAGGAAAGGGCAAAGGAAGATGAAAGGTGTGGCAGAGGTGGTGAGAAAGGGAGAAAAGACCCCCAAAGAGACCAAATCCCCTAACAAGAAAACCAAGTTTGAGCTTAGCTAAATGTTACAACAACTTTTTAAAAAATGCTGTACCCAGTAGTCTCAAAAGAATGCCAAAGGGCTCTCAGACTTACATGGTCAGCGAGATTTGTAGAGGAGCCTGAAAGTTCTTCGTGATCTGACTTGGAGCTGCCGTCCCTTTCATCAATGACAAGGTCGATGGGCATTTTCCCCTTCAAACAGCTAATGTACCGATGGCAGAAGTTATCACACAGTTCGTGGACCTAAGGGGAGGGTCATGGTGGAAGGTTCAGCTCATGTTGTTGTTGTTGTTATTGTTTTGTTTCATTTTTAAAGGGAAAAAAAATCAGGATGCAGGGTTACATTTGGAAAGAGCAACAGTGCAACCTCTTCCAAACTAACTCTAATTAATGGGTGTAATACTTGAAGGCGAGGAAACAATAGAGCAATTGTTGCAACAGATATTATTCTCCAGAGACTTCCCTGAGCAACAAGTTACAATAAAGGGAGTAGAAACAAGACTGGAAATAACTGGGTTCAGACTGGGAGTCCGGAGGTGGGGTTGGGGGGGGGGATCCAATCTGATGATAACATCAAAATGTTAGAACGCTGGAACTGGGAACAGCATTGGCATCTGCGATTCAACAAGCTAAGAGTTTCATATGTTTCCAGGGGAAAGTGACTGAGCTGGAGAGCAATGTGAAGACAGCCCAGCGAGGATGATTTCCCCCTGCGTGTACCTAATGCGCGCTCTGGTCTGAGGGTGAGCTAAGCTAATAGAGACGCAAGCAGGCTGAATGTCCAGTAACACAAATGGTTTGCTGCATTTCAAAATAATCCTGAATGCCTAGGGAAAAAGACAGGGCGGGGAGGGGGGGGGGTGGGTGGCACACAGCAGAGCTGTCCTAATTCACCCATCCTCTGAGCCCTTGGGTTGAGGAGCAGTTTGAAGGAAGGACATAGTAACAAGTTGCTCAAAACCTCCAGGTGCTCAGAGCCTCAGCCTGGAGATTGGCAGAAGACATCCCGACTCAACGGAGAGAGGGAAGTGGCTAAATCAAAGTAGGGAGTGTCATTCCCTGCTTACCTTTTCTAACTCCAAGAGATGAAACCTTAGTACTTGTATTGCTTGGATCATCTGAAAGAAAAGTTTGGAGTGTGGAGTTAGGGCTCTGTGACTCAAAGCCCTGAGTGGGGGGTGGTGGGGGAATTGAGCTGGGGAGAAGAAACAGGCAAGTGGCCAGGCAAAACCCACACATCAAGAAATCATCAGAAAAACCAAGTGATTACTGATCATCTCTGCCTCATTGGCCACGGGGTAGGAATCTGACTCAACCTGAGCCGAGGCGTCTAATATCTTTGCCCCCTGTGTTCACTGAGCTATTTGGAAGGACTGCTTTCCTAGGGCCAGGCCTTCCTTCCCCGCCTGAGTCTTTAACCGTCCCCTCTTTCGACCTCAGGCCAAATTAAAAAAAAAAAAAAAAAAAGCTTCGGAGAGAGAAAGCTTTTTACAGCACACCCAGCAAAACCCGTCCTTACTAAAGAAGGAAATACTCAAGATGAATGGTGAGGCAGGGCCTTTGAAAGCGGATTTAAGTACTTTTAATATTGAAATTGTGCAAATTAGCAAAAGAATCGCACCTAAAAGTGGCCTGCGCGGGCCTGCCCCAGGACCCCCCCCCCCCCCCCCCCCCCCCGCAACACACACACCTCCCAACTCCCCGCCCGCCCTCCGCTGGGCCAGCGGTTACTTCCTTCGGGTTAGCTGCTGGGGGCTCGGCTGCCTACCCCGGCAAAGAGAGGAAATAACTCACTTCTCGAAGCCTCACTCCCGGGCCGAGACCCGGGACTCATCCACTGCTCACACTCGGGGCGCTGTGTCCCCGCCTGCTGCTCGCTGGCCTCTGCTCTCCCCTACAACCACCCCTCACCCCTTACCTCCCCTCTTCCTTTCAGGGGCTCAAAACTGTTCCCTTCCCCCCCCCCACCCCCCACCCCCGTCGCTTTGGAGCCTCAAAACAGGGTTCTGCTCCAACTCCCCGGAGCTCCAGGGGCAAGTGGGTGCTTCCAGGCAAGGAAAGGGGCCCAGGCTGGGGAAAGGGAAGAAACAGTGAGCCTTACCAAATTGTCCAGCTCTGGGTTTGAGGAAAAAAGTGGCTTTTCCGCACGAACCTGGAAGAAGCAGGGAAAGTCAACATGAATTACCAGCCCAACTTGAAAGAAGGAAATCCCTGTCACGGACTAAAGTGCATGAGTGGGGAAGGTGGAGAGTCAGCGGCCGCGAAGAGGAGAGAGGCTTTGGTAAAACACAGGGCACAAACTAGTGCCTTAAAATAGTGCGGTTGCTTGAAAAAGTACTGGGCCTCCTGCTCCTAGCCCCATTAAGGGGTACCCGGAAATGCTGAGCTGCAGCTGGAAATTCAGGGCCCTGCTCCAGGCCCGAGTACCCTCTTATTCAGCCCTCTAAGGGACAGTGGCTCTCAGCCTTCCTCACCTTACTGCCCGCGCTGACCGCCCCACCAGGCGCCCGGCTTCCTCCCCTCCCAGGCACTCTCGGGTTCCTCACCACCCCTATCCCCAATTCTTGTTCTAGTAGCTGCAGGCGGGGAAAAGGCCAAGCCCCAGATTAGGAGCAGGTCAACTTTAATTCGAGGGTCGAGCCCCTGTATTCCTGGCTGGGGGGAAAAACAAACACCCATATTTATCTCCGCTTCCAGTTCGCCTCCAGGCTCAGGGATGGGGAGGAGGCGTAGCGCTCGGACTGGGCCAGAGGAACAGATCGGGTGTCCCTGCCTTTTCCTCCTCTTTCATGTAAAGCTCTGAGGAAAGGGGAGGGGGTGGTGAGGGTCTGCAGGAGGGTGAGTGGGTCAAGAAGGCTGGACCTGCTTGGCGAAGACCGCGATGTCCTCGTTGAAGGAGTCGGAGGAGCAGACGTCTCCGCCGGCCACTCCGGGTTCCCGGGGAGTGCAGGTCGCCAGCTCGCACTTCTCAAAGACCAGAGCTAACAGAGGAAACAACGGGTGCCTAACGGGCAGCGCCACGCAGAGACACACACACGGAGACGGGGTGCAGAGGGGAAGGAGCGAGAACTGTAATCAACAAGTTTGGAGGGTTCGGATTCCTTCTTTCATAAAACAAGCACGCATCACACTTTACAAGCCTTCCTCAGTCAGCCGAGCCTGGGCCAGAAACAGAAAGGAAAAAACGGCCTGGCCCTTTCCCTCAGCTCAGGAGTCCCTCAGGTCTGGTGGGAGAAGCCCCTGGCCACTGCAGCCCGCCGAGTAAGAAGAGCCTCAGTGGGAAATAATGAAACATCCGAGCAGCTCAGGCAGTCTGGAGCCCGGAGCTGATCCAGACCCAATCCCCATACTACAGAGGCCGCAGAACCAACCCCATACCCAGCCCTGACCTCTCAAGAATGGAATACTACGGGGTTTTTTTTTTTTTAATTGCTTTAGCTCTGCACATTAATGGTCATTTCGAAGGAGGCCGAAGGCTTCACCCACATAGACGCCCGAAGTGGCATTTCCTAAATCTAAATCGGAGAGGGTCCTTTTCTAACCTCTCTACCCCCTTGCCTTATAAACTTGTTTGCTCTACTTCTAGTAAAGCCCGGGCGTGGGGGCCAAAATAATAGGAATGTTAAACGCCGAGGAGCTTCCTTCCAAAGACCACATTTCTCCAGCAGGCAAAAACAAATAAATCGAGTGTTAAAACTTGGAAGTGTGCGTGCGCGTCTGCCCTTTGTGTTCCTTCGGGCGGTTTAGCTCCACTTCGGGATGCTTGCGGCCTCTGGCTTCAGGCTCCGTGGCCGTTGACCAGCCGTCCCCTCCCCTCGGCAAACCGCCGCCTTCCCCACCTACTCTCAACTGGGAGAGCCCGAGCGGTACACTTTTGGACCGGGCACCGCCATCCCTGTCCGAAATCTCTCAGGATATAAAACGCGGAATTTCCAGCCATCTCCCTCACTCCTCCTAAGAGCAGCTCTGTGCAAGCAGCAGTCCCTTCCACCCCGCTGCACTTCAAGGTCTACCCCCTTTATTTACAGAGAATTAAGAAGTGGGTGATTAGGACTTCCTGGCCGACAGAAGCAGCCCTGATCCCAGCTCAAGCTGCATTTAGTGACTCCCAGACTCTCGGTAGGAAACAGAAGAGGGGGGAAAAAAACAACAAAGTTGCTCCTCATCGGCAGGAAACTTTCTCCTTCGTCAAGGCCTCTGTTAGGGGGCCTGGAAGGACCAGCTCTGCGTCCTTTGGCCAGGAATCCCGTCCTTGGGGAGAAGGCCCTGGCAAGATTCTCAGGACTCAGTCACTCTGGGTTGTGGGGTCCGGAGTGACTGGGCTATGGGGGTGGAACAGGCTTTATCTTTCGGGGATTTACACCAGGCGAAGAAGAGCAGGCCCCCTTCTCTCCTTTCTGAAGGCAAGCGGTTCCCCCCCCCCGCCCCCCACCCCACCCCCCCCCCCCGCAGAAACAACTCCCCACTTAGCCGACCATCCCCTCAACCCCCAAAGAGACGAACACACACTCGCACTCACAAACAGTATGCTGGGTCGGGAGGGGGGGGCGGTTGGTTTACCCATAGATCGCGTCCTTGTCCCGCTTCAAGGCGTCGTTGACAGCGGATCCCATGCTGGCCGGCATGACATTGGGGTGCGGGGCGTGCGCGCCGTAGTGCTGCGTGGCGTGGAGCGGCGGCCCGTGGTTCAGGTGGTGAACCGGAGGGATCGGCCGCGGCGCGTGAGGGTCTCCGTACATGGAAGCAGGCACCCCTACTCCGTCCATCCCGCCGTAATGGGGCAGCTCATCGTACTGTCGGAACCCGGCAAAGGGGAGGGGGGCGCAGGAGGTGAGGGAGAGCCAAGGGGGAATAGAAAAAGAAGATGGGAGAAGAGAGCCGGGAGAGGAGTGGGGAAGGAATAGAGGAAGGGTGGAGGGAGAAAGGCGAAGGGCAGCGGGGGCAGGCAGGAGAGAAAGAAAGAGAGAGAGAGAGGAATAAAAACAAAGTCAGAAAGGAGAAAAGTACCGAGCACGAGTTGAACACACAGAAACCAAACCAGCCGAAACAACGAGTTGAAAGTTGCGGGGGGAAATGTTTTTAAATTTTAAAATGAAAAAGTATGAACCAAGAGCAGCGTTTAGAGCAGGGAGAGGGGGCAGTGAGGCCAGGGACCGAGGGGGCGTCGGGAGGTCCCGCTCGGGCCAGAGGCAGCAGAACCATAGCGAGCCAACCGAGGGAGAAGTGGAGTTAGTGTGAGAAGGAAGCCCCGGATCCCACCCCTAACCCCCCTTCGCCTCCTCCCGAGGATCCAATAAATCAAAAGGCGAAATGAAACAAAATAAAGAGAAGAAAAACGCTAATAATCAGGAGGAGAACGCCGAGGACGAGGGAAGACTGGGGCCAGTGCCTCCCCGGGGGCAGGGAGCGGAGGGGAGGGGGGGGGGAATAACGTGAAAGTTACCAGAAACATTATTTAGCAGCGGATTCCCTGCGTCCTTGTCAATTTCAGAGACAAAACAAGCAGCCCAGGCTAGTCTAGGCGGCGGCGCAGCGGCTGCGGCAGCGCGGCCCCAGCGGCGGCCCCGGCGGCGGCGGCGGCTCCTACGCAGCCCGTGCCCGCCCCGAGCCGCGGGAGCAGCGGCGGCAGCGGCGCAGCAGCGGCAGCGGCGGCAGCAGGAGAACCGGGGGAATCGCGCTGCTGGGGTAAAAGCTGGAGCGAGGCGAAAGCGTGTAACAATTGCACACGCACACACACCACTCACACGCACTCGCCGCCCGCCCGCTCGCACAGCGCTGGAACACGCGCGCCCAGACACGCACACACGCACGCACACACACTCGCACACACGCAGAGGCACGGGGGGGAAAAGCCGATGAATAATTTTGCTGCTATTTTTTTAAATACTGGCCGCCATCATCAAGCAGCGAGCAGCAGCAGCAGCGTTGAAGGGAGAGGAGGCATCGGGACAGGCCCCTCTTAAGAGAGGATTTATATCTAGGTAAGTGTTGGAGATTTAAACCTACCCTTTGCGCCATCAGTCTGCGCTCCAATAAACTCCTGGATGTGTCGTATATTTAATATCCCAGTCCGGATAAGAAAGTGATCTAGGCTGAAGATTCCTTTTTTTTTTTTTTTTTTCCAAACCAAAAAGACTTCTCCCAATTCTCCAATATGTTATTTTTAGGGGGGGAAAAAAAAGCCCAGGCAAGACAACGAAGAGGTTTTTTTTTTTTTTCTGTGATATTTCTTCTTTTTCTCTTTTTTCCTCTTCTTCCTCCTCCTCCTGATCTTCCTCCTCCTCCTCCTCCACCTCCTCCTCCTCCCCCCTCCCCTCCTCCTCCTCTTCGGTCCTCCTTTCCCCCTCTTTCTCTTCTCTTCCCCTCAGTTGAAAAAAAAAAAAAAAAAGAAAGAAAAGAAAAAGAAGAAAAAGAAGAAAAAAAAATTGTCAAGCCCCCGAACTGAAGGTTACGAGCGGCCCGTCAGCAGCCCACATGTAACCGAACTGTCGTGTTTCATGGCTTTTTGCCACTCCAGCTGTCAATCAAAGCCCGGAATGTCAAGGTAGTGAATGAATGATGGTTGATGATGATGAAGAGGAGGAATCTTTCAGACCCGTTTTTTTTCTTCCAGTAAAACTCCGCGAGGGGTTTCTGCTTCTTGAATTTTTCCTCCCCCCTCCCCCCCTCTTTTAGCTTGGCCCCCGCGGTATCTATGATATGATCCTCTCTCTTTAAAGTATCGTTCAAAGAAAGCAGAGGGGAAAAATCAAGAAAAAAATTGAATAGTTTGCAAAAATTGGACTTCCTCCCCCCCTTTCCTGGTAGGTATTTTGTCTCTCCCTCTCTCTCTTTCTCGCTCGCTCGCTCTCACTCGCGCTCGCTCTCTCGCGCTCGCTCTCTCGCGCTCTCTTTCTCTCTCTGGGAGATGAGTGAGTGTCAGTAGGTGTTGGCAGGTTGGCTGCTGCCTGGCTTATAGAAGAGCCTCAGTTTGGCGGCGCGGGTCGGCGGCGGGAGAACGAAATGACGGAACCCGGAAGTCGTGGTGGCCATAGCCCGTCGTACGGCGGAGACACATCCCGGGAGTGGGGAGCGGGAGCGAGGAGGAGCGCGCCGCGCCGAGCCTCTGATATGCAGCGAGTGCGATCGGACGGCCCCGGCTGGGGGGGCGGGGGAGGCGGGGGGAGGGGGGGAGGGGAGGCAGGAGCCTCGCGGACCCGAGCAAATCAGCGAGCCTGGTTCTCCGCGGGGACGGCCGGGGGGGGGGCGGGGGGGGGGGCGAGCCGGAGGAAGAGGACTGTGTGTGTGTGTGTGTGTGTGTGTGTGTGCGAGAGAGAGAGAGAGAGAGAGAGAGAGAGAGAGAGAGCGAGAGGGCGCGCGCATGCGGGCGGGCGCGCGCGAGCGAGGAAAGAGGGAGAGAATGAAGAGGACAGGGAGAGCGCAGAGAGGAAAACTGCAGAAAACCACAGGGAAAGTACGGTACAGCCTCAGATCTTGTAAATTTTTTTTTTTTCAAACTTACTTCTAGTTCATTTTCCCATCACACCAGGCTCAAGCCTAACGGGGTCGTGTTGGGGACGATTGGAATGGCGATCTTGCTTTTGTTCCTTTTAATTCCGCGGGCCCCTATGCCTCTGCCAGCCGATTACTGCGCCCCTGAGGACTTTCTGCTAACATCCAGGGGCAGCTGGCTGTGCAAATCGTACCACTGCCGGCTTAGAGGTTTTTTTGTTTGTTTTCGTTTTTGTTATTTTTAAGTGGTACTTTCTTCCCTGTGCACATCCAGCGCCCTTGTCAACATTTATTTTTTTTCAGGACAAGAAGAGATCAGCTTAACTCCGCACTGTCTCCAAGCGGTGCGGACAAGGGCCACCCTGGAGAGTCTCTGGGGGCCGCGATGGAATTGGGAGGGAGGAAGTGGGGAGGAGTCGTTTGGGTGTTTGATGTTGTCTGATGTCGCCAGGAGGGAGTGTGTGTGTGTGTGTGTGTGTGTGTGTGTGCGCGCGCGCGCGCCACTAGTGTGCGCTTCCGAAGTGGATCTCACTTAGAGCTGGGAAGCACCGGATAGAGAGGGAGGGAGAAAGATGCCATTCAAGGAGAATTGGCCGGTACTCCCTCCCAGCTTTGTTGTGGTCGCCCAGGGCGCAGAGGCCGGAGAGCGGTATCGCCAGCTAAAGGTTGTGTTAATTATACCGTACAATTTCTCGGGATCGGGAAGACCGGCCGACTACGAGCGAACTTTTCCAAAAAGGGAAAGGACGAGAGTTAGGGGCAGGGGGGAGGAAGGTAACTATCCTACACTGTTTTGTGTAAAAAGTTAGTTCTGGCGGGTGTCTCACCCAATCCCCGGCAGGAGCTGCACCCAGCCTCACCTCGACGCCGCCGGTTTCACGGTGGCGGTGCGTCAATCACTCCGAGCCTCGAGCTGGGGGCGGAGTTATGGTCACCCTGCGCGCTCTGCGCAGCTGCCCCCTCCGCCCCCCCCTGCTCCCGCCAGCCATGCAGTCCTGCCCTGGTTGCTCCGAGCGCACCCTTTACTCAGCAACTCGCTCTTGTCCGGTTCATGGTCCCTGGCTCAGGGAATCGAAAACAGACTGTTCCTCAACAGCCGACTCCCTCTGCAACTTTGAATTCATTCTGGATAGTAGAAAGTAGCATATTTTCCGCGCGCAATTTTGACCCGACTTCCCGGGGGATGGGAAGCACAGAGAAAAATAAAGCAGTGTGTGTGTGTGTGTGTGTGTGTGTGTGTGTGAGAGAGAGAGAGAGAGAGAGAGAGAGAGAGGCGCGCGGATGGGGTGGGGGGGGGGGCTTTACATCTTCTCTGCTTCACTGTAAGCTTTCAGGCAACACTCAACTGAGCTTAGATCGCAGCCTGCAGAGACTCCAAGCTAAGTCGGAGAAATTTGGCCCCGTTTTAATAGGGCTGGGGAATGAGCTCCGGAGGTCAATAAAGCCCTCCAAAAATGATGAATGATTGAGCACCTGTGATGATGATAGTGATTACCAGAGCAATTAAACAGTTTGATTAAATGAGCCATCATAACAATGATGTCTGCGGGAAATCGGCCCTCACATATAAAAATAGTGCGGTGGGGCTGTCAGAGGCGAGGGTAGCGCGACGCCAGGGAGCGGGGCTGTGGACCTCGGGTTATTTGCCGGGGTGACCACAGCAGGGGCCGGCCCGGCGCTCGGAGCTTCGGAGAAGAGTCTAGACCAGATTTTCAGCCACTTTTACGCCGGGCTTCAAGCCTGTATGATCCAACGGGTATGAAATCTGCAGGTTGTGGGGAGGGTCCGTCCCCCTCCACCTTTTCATTTTTTTTTTTTCCCTAGAAGAACTCCAAGATTAAAAGCATCCTCCTTATTTGTTGCTGAGTTGCTCGTCGACATGTAAGAAAAGGTGAGTAGAAAAGGAAAGAAGACAAAAAGAAAAAAAAAAAAGTTGTCTTGCAGAATTTTGTTTCAAGCGGCAGTTATGAGAATTCAGTTTAGCCGGGGCGGGAAGGCTGAGAGAAAAATAACAATCTAGTCTCCGCCTGCGGAGGGTTTGCTACTAGAGATCTTGAAATTGCTGTTTCCGAGTTCCCCGTGCAGCGCCGCTGAGAAGTTCGTAGTGATTTTTAGTTATTCTTCCAGTTGTTCCGTATTTTCAGTATTGTGTACGTATTGTCGCCAATAGGGTTATTGTTGTTTTAAACAGCCTGTGTAGTAAGCGTCACTTCTCTTTTTAAAAAGGAACTCAATTTCCTTGATAAACGCTCCTTTTATAAAGATCAACTTGGAAACAAATCTCTGCATTGCCGAGTTTAAACACTGAAGGTTTCTACCTTATGCTGCCTTTACCACCACTTTTTTTTTTTTCATAATGATGCCGTGAAGTGAGTTAGCATCCCCCACAGCCTTTATTTTGAAAAACTTCACGAGTGTTAAGAAATATATAAATTTCATACTTGGCAATGCATTCGGGTAAAAAACAGTTCAGAGCGATTGATGATTTCTGTATTTTCAAACAGTTGGTAGGCTAATAATGGGTTGATTATTCCGTGATAATCTTGGGTTCTACAAAAGAAAGAAGGCTGAAACTCGATTTTTCTTGTGTTTTAATCCTTTGGGCAAGGCAGAAGTCATTTTAACCCGAACTCCTTTCTTCCTTACTTTCTAATATTCTGTAACTTCTTTTGCATTGTATTGCATACATTAATGCAAACTACAGGGATAATCTGGTTGATGTAGGAGGGAGATAGAAATAGGACATTTTAAGATAGAGTCAGAGGGAAAAAACAAAAACAAAAAACCACAATCATCTTTAACTCCGAAGACTTCAGTTTAGAAGTGCGAGTGTTAAAAATGAAGCCCGAATGGAGGAAAGTCTGCATGATTTTAAAATTCACTGATTGCCTAAGGAGAGAATCCCGAATTTCATGCGACTAAAGAGATTTCACTTACCTAGTTGCATTCATTTATGAAACTGTACGTGTAAAATAGCATCGCAGGGCAATAGATTACACACAAGATCAAGTTGGAGGTGATTCAGGGTGTCCGTTCTTGGTCATTCTGATGAATTCAGACTATTACTTTTAATCACCAACTTGCTGATGTTTTATTAACAGAGCTAAAAAACATTTAAGAACTTCCTGATATCCCCCTACCTCCTTCAGTGTTGCCGGTCCGATAGAAGCGATTCCAAAGCAGTGGGGTACACACACTTTCTGATTTCTAGCCTGATAATTATGCTGCTGATGCTCCAGTCTCACTCAGCCTCTGCACCCCCACCCAGGCGGAGAGGCTCATCTGTTCTTCCACATTTGGGGTGAAGGGAAAGTAGGTGGGGCAGGCCCTGGAGACAGGCGCGAGATGGGGGTCGCAGGAGGCGGCGCACACCTCCGTCAACAGTCAGCTCCCTTTGCCCAGGCTGGAAATGGTTTTAACAGGCGGTAAAATTTCATCTTGCGGTGTCAAATTGGGGTCATTTTGGGGTTAGAGTTCTCAGTGTCCGAGAGGAGCTGTCCAGCTGCGTGGGGACTCATTAACTGCAAAAGATCTGTTTCAGTAAAAACAATTCAAAGACAATCAGAAGGCTAAAGACCCTCTACAAATCGCATTTTACAAGTGCCCCAGAACAAATATGGATGCTGAAACCTATTTCTTCAGAATCCCAAATCTGCTACTTAGCTCTGGAGTGGGGGTGGGGCACTGTATTAAAAAAGAGGTGAAAGGGAGGGGACCTGATCTGGTGGGGGGGGGGGGGTGAATGGGAGGGGGGATGGGCCTCTCAAATTTAAGAGTCTAGTCTGTTTTTAATCACTTCTTTCTTATTGAAGCATCCCTAAGACTTCTGAGAACTCCTTCTTTTCTATTTTTCCTCTTCTTTTTTGACTCAACATGGAATGCTATTATAGGCAACATTTAAGATTTAAAAAGAATATTTGAATCCCAATACAGTTACTCAATTTAAAGGGCACTAGCTTTATGGAGAGTACTTAATTTGAAATGAGCATTTATGAACCTAGACTCTATTTTAGGTGAATTGGCCCACCTTCCTTAAGAAGTCTGTGCTCCTGTTTGATCTTTTTTTTTTTTTTTTTCTTCCAGAAAGTTATAGGTCCTCAGCACAGATAACTTCAAATTCCTCAGAACTGTGAGGTCCGAAGTGTTAATCTGTGTATTAAAATCACTGGGTTTAAATCCTTTTTGTCTTCCTACAATAGTTAGAATAATTGATGGCTTGCTAGAGGAGCAAATAAATCCAACCTTAATCTTATTTGTAACTTTAGTTAATGTTTTGAATTGGGAGTATTTTGGGTTAAGCAGGTGTGTGTGTGTGTGTGTGTGTGTGTGTGTGTGTGTAGGTTCTGTTTTTCTGTTTGCTGGTATGGAAAAAAGATATCATTCCTTTGATTTTAAAAATGTTTCACTTAGAAGGAAAGTTCAATTTTAAAGGAGAAGCTAGATGTGTGCGATGCTAGAATTTTTAGAATAAAACAAAATCGATACTTTGAAGTATTATTTGAAAGAAGTTTTCTTTCCTTCATTACTGACCTGAGCAAGTAAAGAGGATCATAGTATTTCATTCTTTGTCACTCTCTCTTTGGACTTCACCTCTGTCACTAGGTCTTCTCTCTCCATCTGTTTCACTGTTCTTTGAGGTCTGAACGCGACAGTGAATTTTTGTAGTCTAATTCTTTCTCCAAGCTTACCAAAGGCTTTATAAATTGTCATTCAGGATGTTTGATTGCAGCCCTGCAGAGGCAGCCTTGAGCCCAGCATCACTGGGACAAAGGCAGAGGGACTCTCTTCTGCTCCAGACCTGCTGGCTGACAGTTGGAATTTTTGATATATATTTTATTTGGCGGTTCCAATAATGTGTTTGCTTCTCCCTCCCCCATTCCCTTGCAGCCATTTATTACGTTAAAAATATCTCTTCTCTATAAACCTCAGCTCATCCTTGTGAACTGTTCTTGACCTTCCCAGCCATGTGCCAGCATCTCTGGAAGTTGGACTAGGAAGAATTACACTTCCTTCCTTACCTGCTAACTTTGCTCACTCTCTTCCTAGTTGGGATCAAGAGATAGAAGGGGACCTTTTTTGTTTGTTTTTTGGTCTTTTCCTCACTTCGGCTTTCTACCATGTATTCCCCCACCCCCATTAATAAGAAAGTACTCCACAATTTATTGTCTTAACTAAGATATGGTAGAATCATTGTGCTTTCTTTCCTTTTACTCTATCTTATGTCTTATTTCTCCCAATTTTAGCTGCTTCACCATCTCGCAGAAGTAAAGTATTTCAATAAATAGCCCTCTAGCGCTATCTGGCGGGGCTCCAAACACGACGTGCGCTCGCTCGCTCTCGCAGTCTCTGGCTCCTTCCCGCGCTCTCTTCCTTCCTCCCTTCTTCTTTCTCTTTCTCTAGTTTCTTTGGCTTACTATCTTGATCCTTTTCCTCTTCTTTCCTCCTGCTGCCCTTCTTCTAGCTCCAACCCCTACTCCCAGCGCAGATGGCTTGGAAAGATCCGGTCAGAGGCTGATACCCTCAGAACCAGGTGATGCTCCGGCAAAGGAGCTCTTACAGGGCTCCCACCTTCACCCAGTGTGGGTCACCCGCCACCTTTGTCTTTGATTAGCATGCGGGTGTTGCTGAAAATGTTGCTTGTGTCCCAGCGTCTCAGCTGGTAGTGGTTTGGAGGGGATTAAAACTGCATTTGTGAAGTTTGGAGGAAAGAAATCAGACACTGGAATCCTGACTAGTGGAGACCAGCTAAGTTTTAGGTCGGGAGGCCTAGGCTCAGTGTGAGTTTAAAGAAAGGGTCCCAGAACTTCTCAGGGAAGGGGTTGGGGAGCAAGCAGCAGCTCTCGCCTGGACTTCGGAAGAACACTGGGCACTCATTCTTCACCCCCATCCCCAACACTTTCTCCTGCCTTCGGGATGCCTATATCATATAATGCGCTGCTCAAGTTTGTATCCTGGGCCTGTCCAAGATTTCTTTTTCAAAATGAGCTAGCTTTTCCAGCCCCCACCCCATGACCACATCAAATTTAAAGAGCAGTGGGAAAGAAAAGTGGGATGGAGAGAGAGCTCACTGGCGAGCCCACCGGGCAGAGAAGAGAAAGCCAACACAGAAACTGCAGGAACTCACGCTTGAGGATGCAGTACTCACCAACGTCCTCCCGCCTTTCTCGAAGAGATTTGTCTTATTTCTTATTGTGGTTTTTGTTATTTTTTTTTAAACAGTAGCCTATAAACCCTCAGCGGGGTGTGGAAAGCAATCAGAGGGGATAGGGGAGAAAGGAGAGATCCAACTTCAGCTGGATGCTTTAGATACTCTCTTTAAAATTCTTATTCTCCACCCCCCACCCCCAGACACACACCACATTCTAAGCCTTAGAAAAATCTTCAGTTCTCCCTTTGAGCAAATCTCCCATGAAACTGAGGAAAGGATATGGGGCCTGGGGAAGATTTAGACTCACTCAACTTTCTTGCATTCTCTGAAATTTAGTTTTGACCTTGCAAAGTAAAAGTGAAAACCATATTCCACCCAGCGGCTACTTGAAATGAGGGGAGCTCAGCCTGCAGTGTATGTGATCACCAAAGACCCCTTCCTAATTCTGAAATTCTGCCCCCTCCCCATAATCTCAAAAAATGGAATAGAAAGTAGGGTGTGTGTGTGACACAATCATAGGTTTTGTTTCTCAAGATTTGCCTCCCCTCCAAGCCCCCCAACACCACAGGAAGAAACTGGTGTAATTAATTGAGGACTGTTATGAGGTCATCATTAGCTAAGGTGCAAATAATTGCAGCCCATTTTTACTTAAAATTGACCAGCCCCAGAGTGATAGATCGATTTGGAGTATAAAAATGATGTATCAAAACATCAATGTCGATTATTTGAAATATTGTAGTCGAATTTTTGTATTGCTTCATCGGTTAAGTGTCTGAAAGTGCAGTGTTCAAACATATATTTATGTTGTCAATACTGTCAGAACTGTCACTTTCACTATCCTGGATTTGTACTACATTTCGAATTTACTCATTTACATAAAATGCCCACCCTAGGATTCTCCCACCCCCATTCCATCTCTCTCTTTCCTCCCATCTCTGGAAAATCCGTGTCAGTTTCTTCAAAGGACTCAGTAATCTTTGCCTAAGCTAAAGTGTGCACTGCCTCTTTCACTCAATTTTCCACATCGGATTACATGTCTTTTTCACCATTTCTAACTTTCAAAGGGAGCCTTCCTCTTTCTTCCCAATTCTGCCTACTCCAGCCTTTTCTCCGAAATAGTATGTAGCATTTGGAAAGCTTCTGGTTTAAATATCCACATCTCAGCTCCAAATAAACCAGTTAGGTAGAAAAATGGAAAAACCGGACTTCAACGTACCTCCACAGCGCACTCGTGTAAACCAGGCTGTTGCCGGGCACACGTCCTCCCACGTGTCAGAGTCCATCATCAAATTACCTGGAAGACTGAAACCTTCCAGGGAAAATGAATTTGAAAACATAAATACGTTTTCTTTTACTTAGAAGCTGTGATAGGAGAAAAAGAAATAATACATATAAATGATCGGCACGCTTTACCTTTAAAAGCTTTTGAACTCAATCAAAAGACACAAGTTGGAAGCAGAATTGACAGTTTTAATTCTACCCATTTTCACCTGGCACGTCAGATCAGAGGCAATCATTTATTTTAGGGGGGGCGGGTGTATGGGAAAGCCTGATGGAAAGCTCGAATCCACTGAAGTCTCTATCCTAAAAATCACAGAGAAATTAAGACACTTACTGAAACGCAAACATTCCATTGCTCCACACTTAGTCTAAACTAATTGAAATTTATAAATTCACATTCTGCCTAATTTTATGCTTTTTTATTTTCTAGGATTCCCTCCAAGTCTGATAGGAAAGACAGGGCCACTTCTGGATGAGCTGTAAGGATGCGTTTTCATTTCCACAACATTGAAGCACTTTTTATAAACCTTGTATTGTACTTAAATAAATCTATCTGGACATTAAGAGAAGTGACTCATACAACGATAGCTTGGCTTTGTGCTGTCAATCCTAGCATTAAAAAAAAAAAAAAAAATCCAGAATCCTCCTGAGAAGCTTTTCCATAGCCACTCATTTCTCAAAACAAACAAACAAACAAACAAACAACTAAAAACAAGAAAAACTAGAAAAGCAAAAGAAAGTTTACTGTATGCATCTGGGTGTCTTCTTGCGCATTTATAAATGTCTCCCAGCCCCGCTTGCTGTGTTGCCTCCCTCCTGCCACACACTCTAAGGCAGAGGCATCGAGGGATCGCCCCCAGAGAGTTGTGTTTACTTAGGTTTTTTTAATCTCTCCACCATGTATGACAAGTGTTACTTCAAGAAATTCATCAGCCTTCTACAGATACTTCCAGGTTTTGCTGTAATGATCTGCAGAAGAGAACTGCCATCACTTTCTCACATCCCAAGGTGTTGCAGGAACTCAGAGAAAGGGGAGAGTGGCTGAAACGCTTAATTACAGTGGGGGAGGGAGGAGCACAAGGCGGGGACGGAGGGAGGAGGGAAAGGAGGAAGATCCTTTACCTAGCCTGTACCTGGAGAGAGCTCTGAATCCTCTCAGTGGAAATTTGGGAAAGGTATTGTTGCCTTTTTTTTTTTTTTTTAATGCCTTTGGGGAGAAGTGATACCCTTGTGTAACAATTAGCTCAGACAATAAAAATAATTGGAAAATCAGTTGGAATTTCTGAGTTTTTAATTACGTTTAATTTTGTGCTAAGCCGTAAAATTACGAATGCCCCTCAATTAAACACTCTCCTCTTGTAAAGCGTTTAACAACAATTATTCCTTAATCAGTCTGAATGTGAGTCACAAATGATGCTTTTCCACATCAAAGGGACGTCCTTCGACGTTACCTTTTAGTCATAAGTAAGAGGATTAATTCCTATAATTAGAGGGATAAATATGTGCATAAATACATCTCTCACTCTCCTTAAATACACACACACACACACACACACACACACACACACGCACACACACACACTTTCACTCTGTGTGAGACGTAGCCGGCTCTGGTAGGGTAAGGGTTTTTAATTGTCCTTCTTTGCCTGACATCCCTTTGCTGGCCGGCGAAAGCAACCCAGGAGACCTGGGAGCGAAGGGCAGACCTCCACAGAGGTACGCATACACAGGTCAGGCAGGAGGTGCAAAGCGAGGGGGTCCCAAGGCCCCTGCCAATTCCAACATGACCCTCCCAAGACAATAATCCACTCCGCACCCGTGCCCCTGCCCAACGCGGCAGGAGTTCTCTTCCTGTCGGTCCACTCGCCCAGAAGACCGGGGTCCCTGCCCTAAGCCGCACACCAGGTTGATTCTTCAGGCTACAAATAAAAATTGAGCATGACCTTTTAAAACTCCTGTGTGAATATCTCATTTACCTAATGACTTTATGTCACCTAGGAAGAAGGTCAATTTCCTCTTAACCTTTCCCCTGCTGCTGCAGTAAGCATTCTTCCCTAATCAATGGTGGCTGGAATAATCAATTCCCATTTTATGATCGCTGACAAACTCAATCTCTGGGCAGGGTGTGAGCACTGGGGCCGGGACAGAGGTCTCTCTGGGTACGCCCAGCTCCGCCCGGCGCCAAGGGAAGCCGCTCTCTCTTCCGTGGAGTTCAGAGACCTTGGCAAACCTCCCTCCCCCAACCGCCTTCGTGACTTCTGAGTTGTCACTAATCCGAACCTGATATTCACCAGAGCTCCTTCGGTCACCGACAACGCTCCCCGCTGCTGCTGGGCCTCCCACCTACCCCTCCTCAGCGTGTTTTCATTTCAAAGTCCGCTGGCTGGGATTGCCCTCGCCCAAACGGGGTGTGTGCGTGTTTCATTTATATTTAAAAAATTATTTTTGCCTTCATCAGCGTCGATCTCTCAGCCTTCACTCTTAGCCCCGTAACTTTGCATAAACAAAGCAACAACAGAAGCTCAGAGTGGGTGGATTCGTGTGGAAATGAAGTCAACTGGCAGAATGCTCTCTCTTTCTTACCTCCTTTCTTTTTTTTCCCCTTCCTTCTCTCATTTTTCCTCCTCTCCTCTTACCTCCTTCCTTCTCCACCTCCCCTTCCCCCCACAACACCCATTTATCCTAAAAGATTCGTTTATTAGATGCCGCTTTACCTCTATTCCGATTTCCCCAGTCTGGGGAAACTACCAGGAAATTTACGGTATCAAAGTTAATTTAAAAGAGAATTTAGGGTAAGTTCACAGTTACTTATCTTTAAAAGGCCTACGTAGGAGCCTAGTTCACCTCCCAATCTCTAATAAAGTAGAAGCTGACTTTGCCACACACAGGGCTTGTTTGAAAAGACGGATCTCATAGCACTGGTTCAGCATATGACTCACTGGAATCTTTTCCCCCTCATTCTGTCCCAACCAGATTTTCACTTACTACCAAGTCCTGATGAAGCTGCTGCTGATTATCTGACAGTCTAAACACCTGCATAGCTAGGGTTCAAGTGGCAGGAAAATCACTTTTCTTAGAAAAGATGGCCACCACCAGGTTTTTTTGAGATTTCTTATGACTACTCAGCTAGTTAAAACTGAGATCCAAACTGAACTTTTTCTCCTGAGAGTGTTCTCTCAAGGCCAGGTGATGGCCTCTGAAAAGGTAACTAAAATGCCCCTTCTCTTAACTCATAGCACCTCATGACTTCTGGGCAGTCTGCTAAAATTGGGAAGTTTGTCAAGTGGCCAAAACAAAAATGTAACTATTCTACTTTAAAAAGTGGAATAAAGGATAGATCACCTACTCTGGTGTAAAAAAAAAAAAAAAAAAATAGAAAAGAAAGAAAAAGACATTTGAGTTCAAGGTGAGGCGTATCCAGGCCAAAACACTGTTTACTCAAGAACAGCTTTCTCATGTCTGGTTAGCAGGACTGACCAATCTCGCACTCCAGCCTGCGTGAAACTGAAACTTCCACTCCTGCCTGGGGCTGAAGGTGCCAGAGTTCTGACCTCCGAGAGACCGTGAGGACCGGCCAGCTACAGGACTTGACCTGGGATGCAGCCAGGCCAGGTTCCCAATAGTTCACTTCCCTTCTTGCTTCATACCAGGAAGTACATTTGCAAAGCTAGTTGAGTTAGATTCTGGGTTTAAACGGGTGTTGAGGACCGGTCAAGCCCTGAGTCACACTTCATAATAGTCTGGCTTTTAGATTTGTTTCATATTCCCAACGACTGAACTACTGACTTTTTGGGAACATAACCTGTTTGTAGGTCAAGAAATGCTTGTACAGGAAGAGTTCCCCATTACTATGAGTCCTAAGTGGGACTTTTATTTCTATTTGACAAGGGAGTAGACAGATTGGGGATGGGTCCCCTGACCTCAGATAATTACTACAGTCTTCCCCCATATGCAAAAATTTTTTTAAAGTTTATTTATTTTGAGAGAGAGAGCAAGCAGGGGAGGGGCAGAGATAGAGAGAGTGAAAGAGAATCCTAAGCAGGATTCTGCCAAGAGTGCAGATGCAGGGCTTGAACCCAGAAACTATAAGATCATGACCTAAAACAAAATCAAGAGTTGGATGCTTAACTGACTGAACTACCCAGGTGCTGCTCATCTTAAGCAAATTTAATTTTCATGCAAGGAGTAACTTACAATCTCTGATCATTCACTGTATGAGAATTTCCCTTCTTTTTCTTTTTTCTTTTTAATGTTTATTTTTCAGGGAGAGACAGAGTGAGAGCAGGGGATGGGGCAGAGAGAGGGGGAGACACAGAATCCGAAACAGGCTCCAGGCTCCGAGCTGTGAGCACAGAGCCGACTCTGGGCTCAAACCCACAGACCATAAGATCATGACCTGAGCCAAAGTCAGACGCTTAAAGGACTGAGCCACCCAGGCGACCCCTCTCTTGTTTCTTATCTTAAGGGCCCTCACAGGGATATTGAAGAATATGCTTAATACTAGTTTTTGGTTTCACTTCATTTAAACATCTTCCATTCTGCTCACTTTTTCTATAGTCTACTGGAACACTTTGCATAGTCTTGGGCTTTGATCTAATTCCAGCATGAGAAATAGGAAAATCCAATCAGCAGTTTACTCCCCACTATACACTCAGTTACTCTTGGGAAAAGGACAATCCTTTTTTTTTTTTTTTTTTTAATGTTTGTTTATTTATGAAAGAGAGACAGCATGAGCAGGGGAGGGGCAGAGAGGGAGGGAGAGAGAGAGAATTCCAAGCAGGCTCTGGAATGTCAGCATAGAGCCTGATGCAGGGCTGGAATTCACAAAATGTGAGATCATGACCTGAGCAGAAATCAAGGGTTGTGTGCTTAACCAACTGAGCCATCCAGGAACCCCAAAAGGAAAATCCTTTAATTATGCTTAATTTGACAGTATGTCAGAAGAAAGAAATTTTATATATATATAAAAGAATGCCATTTTCTTCATCTAACAACTTTATCCTTACCAGTGTCTCACTCAGGGTTCTAAATCAAAATCATATGTCAGAATATAAATGATAAGTATAAGAACAGGAAGAAGGACTACACAGACTACTAGCTTTTCAAAGGTACCTAAGGTCTCTGCAGTGCTCAGATCCTAAATGGAAAGACATCTCTTTCAAGCATCTCTCAGGGAGATGGTTGAATTAGATCGTTTCTTTATTTTGTTTTAAATTTTTTTAACGTTTATTTATTTTTGAGACAGAGAGAGACAGAGCATGAACGGGGGAGGGGCAGAGAGAGGGAGACACAGAATCTGAAGCAGGCTCCAGGCTCTGAGCCATCAGCCCAGAGCCCGACGCGGGGCTCGAACTCACAGACCGTGAGATCGTGACCTGAGCTGAAGTCGGATGCTTAACCGACTGAGCCACCCAGGCGCCCCTGAATTAGATAATTTCTGCAGCTGTTTCTAACCCTGGAGGTATATAAAAGGGACTCCAAGGCTGAGGAGTAGTAAGGAGTCCAGGCTCTGGAGTCTGACAGAAAGGGATTGAATCTTGGTTTTGTACTAAGGCAACTCTGTAACTTTATGTAAGTCACTACCCTCATAGACCTTCAGTAATCTCATGCATAAATCAGAATAACTACACTGAATATTACTGGGTATCTTTTGTTGGTCCCTCCAGATCCATTCTTCACTTTACATCCATTCCATCCTATTCTGTGGTCCTGAAGTGAGGTATGGACAGGGCCACCTTGGCCCTTGATTCCTGTTGGGTTTGCCCAGAATGGGTAGAGTCAGGTCTGAGTGTAGATTCCACAGTCCCTGTAGGCTGGCTGCAACCCAGACATAGCTCAATCAGCCTTCTCCACAGAGATCTCTCTCTGGGTTCAGGTAGTCACTTTCCTCTCTGTAACTAGCCTTGGGCATGCACCATCCCTTGTGGTTTCTTAACACCCTGCTCACACCTTTTTAATATAGTTCCTTTATGAAGCACTCCTCAAATTACTCAATTTGATATGTACCATCTGTTTCCTGCTGGACCCTGACTGATACACCTTATAAACTTGTTTGCAGGATTAAAATTAAATGAGATAATGTATACAAAGCACAAATCATATTTCCTTGTATATGGTAAAAGCTTAATAAAACATTGAGTGATTTTTTTTAATAAGTATCATCTGTTGCAACCCCCTCATTTTATACACGGGAAATGGGGGCCCAAAGCAGTGAAGGTACAAATTCAAAGTCTAATTAACTCAAGATAGCAACAACCCTGGGGCCAAGTCTCTGGACTAGCAGTTCTCAGTTTACTTCTCTTTCTATAGCAGCTTGTTGAGCAAAACAGATGGGGGAGTGAGGAAATCCTCTTGTCGTAGATGTTGGAAAAAGGTCCAGATGAGTGAGAGGCAGAGGTGCAGGAGATAATAAGCATCTTTCCATAAAGCAGTGGATTTGTCTCCGTTAAATTATTGCTGAAATAAAGCGTGCCTTTGTGATTTGGAATCCAGTGATTTCACTAAGAACAAAATAGGTATGATACAGGAAGAGGAATGTATGCTTGACAGGTTAAAAACAAATTTATGAACACATAATTGGAAGTTTTACCAGGAGGCATTCATAATGTTTCTAAGACATACAGGGTATACCTGAATTAATGTTCAAATAACGGCTGGCTTTTGGATTAGCAGTGCAGATTAAATAAGAACTTTATAATTTTTTAGAATATAATACTGTGCCATGGACTCAGGTAGAAACGGAACAACAAATTCTAGCCTATGCAAATTCTGCAGTTTGATAATATTAACAACATGATGGAAATCATTCAATCATTAATTCCTATTTTCATCCAATCACTCAAACAAATATTCACTGAGCTTGTAATATTCTGCAGAAATTCTTATGGGTGCTAGCATATAAAAATAATTAAATATTGGGGTCCCTGGGTGGCTCAGTTGGTTAAATAACCAACTTTGGCTCAGGTCATGATGTCATGGTCTGTGAGTTCAAGCCTGTGCTGACAGCTCAGAGCCTGGAGCCTGCTTCGGATTCTGTGTCTCCCTCTCTCTCTGCCCCTCCCCTGCTCATGCTCTGTCTCTCTCAAAAATAAATAAACATGTAAAAAATTTTAAAATAAACTAAATATATTATCTGCTTCAATGGTTTCACAGAATGACATAGAAGTAGGTGTATCAATAGATTTTGGTATGAACAGAGGTAGAAATGTGGCTAGGCTACTATGGCAGTCTATCCATTTTCTGTGGTTACTCCTTCCTTGGACAGTAACTGTCTCCTCTAATCCTCTCTTTTTCTTCCCTTCCTTTTTCTTTCCTTTCCTCCTTTTCTTCTTTCTCTACAAACCACTCAGAAGCCCCTACCTATACTCAACCCTCTCACTTTCAGCTGGCCTTACTTTCTCCTTTACTGACCCAAGGATTTCTGGCATGGGCTTCCTGATATTCTTTTTTTCTGTTATTCCCTTCTATCAGTCATAACATTACTCTATTTTTAAAAAAAATTTTTTTAACATTTATTTATTTTTGAGACAGAGAGAGAGCATGAACAGGGAGGGTCAGAGAAGGAGGGAGACACAGAATCCGAAAGAGGCTCCAGGCTCTGAGCGGTCAGCACAGAGCCTGACGCGGGGCTCGAACCCACGGACCGTGAGATCATGACCTGAGCCGAAGTCGGACGCTTAACCGACTGAGCCACTCAGGCGCCCCAACATTACTCTATTTTTAAGAATGCCCACTTATTATCCTCTTACTTATGTATAGTAACATGTTTATTACATACAAAGGCATATATGTAATATATTTGGCTGTTGCAAAGTATAATGATAAAAGGAACATTTGTGAACTAGCCATCCAACTTAAGAAAGGGAACACTGCATACACCCATGTGTTCCTTCGTTTTTCATCTTTCTGCTTCTTCTTGCATGGGTAATTGCCATCTTGATTTTTTTAAAATACTTTTTTATATATATGTACTCTTGAACAATGTATATACACAAATTATAAACTATATAAGCCATATATAACAATATAACCTATATTGTTAATATGTATTAATATATATGATCTTCTCTTTACAAACTAAAAATTTGTATTTTATGTGTGTGTGTGTATTCTTAAACAATACACTGTTTCATTTTGCCTTTTTTAAAAATAAAAATGGTATTACAGTCAATGTAGCCTTTCTAGATCCTTTTTTCACTCAACATTGCATTTTTAAGATTAATATTGTTGTGTGTAGCAACAGTTCATTCCTTTTTATTTCTGCTTGATATTCCATTGTAAATATTAACACAATTTATTTATCTTTTCCTTTTTGAGTTGTTACCATATTTATTGTTGTTGCTATTATAAAGAGTTCTGCTGTAACTATTCTGGGATGTGTCTCTTGATGTTTATGTGCAAAGAATTTTCTAGATTTAGAGTATAAACCTAGGAGTGAATTGTCAAATTTTTTTGGTATTCAAATGTTCAGGACTCCAAGATAACATGAATTATTTTCCAGTGATTGTTTTAATTTACCCTCCTGCTGGCTGTATACAAAGTATCCTACTGATCTACATCTTTTCTAACAGTTGGCAATTTTGTTACCATCTTTCTTCTTCTTCTTCTTCTTCTTCTTCTTCTTCTTCTTCTTCTTCTTCTTCTTCTCCTTCTTCTTCTCCTCCTCCTCCTCCTCCTCCTCCTCCTCCTCCTCCTTCCTCTTCATCTACCTCCTTCCTCCTCCTCTTCCTTCTCCTTCTTCTTTCCAATCTGATGAATGTAAAAAGGGATCTCACTATAGTCTTTAACATACATTTTCTGAATCACTAATGAGGCTGAGCATCTTATATGCTTATTCTTTACTCATATTTCCTCTTGTGTGAAATACTTGTGAATGTAGTTTCCCCATTTTTCTATGGAGGTTTTTTTTTTTTTTTTTTTTGCCTTTTTATTACTGATTTTATGAGTTCTATATTGGAAATGTCTTTTCCAATTTGTGGCTTGTTTTTTCATTTTATTTGAGATATGTTTTGGTGAACAGAAGTTTTAAACTTTACCGCAGTTTCATTGATCAATATTTTCTTTTATAACTTGTGCTTCTTTTGTCTGGTATAAGAGATTCTTTCATATCCCAAAGATATAAAATGTTTTTCTGTAGAATGATTTAATAAATTTGATTTTTTTACATACTTAATTCTTTAAACAACAGGGAATGGATTTTTGTGTGTAGAAGTGAGGTAAGAATCCATTTTCATTTTCGCTGTTTGGATAACTTTCATCCCAACTCAATCGCTTCCCTAGTGGTCTTCAGTCCATCTCTCCATCAACTGTCTATAGATTCTTTGGGCCTTCAGTGTGGATAATAATATAGTCTTCAGAAAATGACACTTTTATTTCTTCCTTTCCAGTCCTATAACTTTAATTCTTTCTTTTCTTTCCCTTTTTCTCTTCCTCCCTCCCTTCTTTTTTCCTCCTCCTCCTCTACTGTTTTCTTCTTCTTTTGATCGTCCTGCCTTTTCTGGCACTAGATCTTTCAGGACAATGTTGAAAAGAAGCATTCCTAAATAGTGTTAGGCATTGTTATCTCATTCCTAATTTAAACAAGTGTTTGCAGCATTTCTCCATTAAGAATGCTGTAAACTATAGTGAATTGATACTCTTCATCAGATTAAGAAAGTTTCTCTGCCTCCATGCCTAGTCTTTTAAGAGTTTTTTTTTTTTCTTTAAACAAATGTTACATTTTGTTCAATAAACACAAGTTAAGTGATATTTGTTTTGTTTGTTTGTTTATTTAAGCAATCTGTATACCAAACATTGGGCTCGAACTCACAATCCCAAGATCAAGAGTCACATGGTCTTCTGACTGGGCCAGCCAGGCACCTGAAAATTATGTTTTTACATTTAATAAAATGATCATTTCCCCCCTTTTACTCTGTTATGTGGGAAATTTCATTTATAGTTTTCCTAATATTAAACTACTATTGTGTTTCTGGATTATACTCAAGTTGATTGTGATTCTACACTGTACACAGGTAGGTTTAGAGTAATATTTACTTAGGAATGGCCATTTATTTCCCTTTTTTTTTTCTTTTTCCTCTAGGTTTATCATCTTTGCCTCTACTTGGTAACTAAATTATACTGGCCTCATAAAATGAATTAAAATTAGGGAGGGTTTCCTCATTTTTATTTTCTAGATATATTGACATATAATTGAAATTATCTGCTTTAAAAAATTCTGGATCAGTTAACTCTAAAATAATATTGGCTTTCTTTTTAAAAAATAGTCTTAACTACTGATTATATTTCTTTAATAATTATTATGCAATAATTCAGATCTACTCCTTTCTGAGTCAGATTTGGTTAGTTATAATCTCATGTGAATTTATCTACATCATCTTAGTTTTCAAATTTACTGCATAATGGTGTTTTAGTCTTTTCATATTATATTTTTATTGTTTTTTATAGATGTATACCTGTTCACTTTTTTATTGCTAATATTTTGGGACTATCAGAGTTCTGTTGTACTTTTCCACATTTCTTAAACCGGATGCTTGGATGGTCCTAATGATGATCAGTACAGAAGAGATGGTGTCATGCAAAGGTTATCTGGATACAATCTCACCCTGTTGCTTTGTTGCTGATCACTAATCTCAGGCATTTTAGATGTTCCTTCATTTATGATTGATTTATGGCTGGTTTTGAAATATTTCTAAAAAAAAAAGAAATCTAATAATTCTCTTTAGGGATTCCATTTCAACTTTGAATTAAATGAAAACTTTTAAACTAGAGACACTTACCAAGCTGAAAAAAATCAGAATTTTTTCTTTGAATTGCTTGATTTCTAAATACCATTTAAAATATTATGTGCTGGGGTGCTTGGGTGGCTCAGCCAGTTAAGCATCTGACTTTTGATTTTGGCTCAGGTCATGATCTCATGGTTTGTGAGTTCAAGCCCATGTCAGGCTCTGTGCTGGCAGTACAGAGCCTAGTTGGGATTCTCTCTCCCTCTCTTTGCCCCTCCCACTCATGCTGTCTGTCTCTGTCTCTCTCAAAATAAATAAAAACTTAAAAATAGAAATAAAAAACTACATGCATTTGTAATTATTTTGTCACAATCATTTATGAAATTCACATATGTATGTAATATCAACAAAAATGAATCTATGAAAGTGTGTGTTTTATGGTCTTGTTAGTTCTTGCATGAATATTTGCAAATATATGACCTATATCACTATTCTCATTTCAGAGTTAGGTAAATGGAGACTTTGAAAAATAATTTTTAAGGTACCTCAACAAATTAAGGTAAGAACCTGAATGAATTTACTGAAGTGTTCCTAATCTAGAGTTTTGAAAATCTTCTATAAAAACTTCATATGTTTATAACTAGCCAAGATGTCTCCACTGTTGGTTTCTAGGATTGATATTTCAGCTGGTCAAGTCCCAGCCTAGGAGGACCAATAAGAAAACCACATTTAAAAACATGTATCTTTAGTGACTCCAGGGAAGATGACAGAGTAGAATCATCCTAAACTCACTTTGTCCCACACATGCAACTAGATAATACCCATATCTGTGTAAATAATTCTAAAAATGACCTGAAGAGTGGCAAAACAGACTCTCCATAACTAACATGGAGATGAGGCCACAACAAAAACAGTAGGACGGGCAAAGATGCAGGCAGGAACCAAGCTAAACTGTGAGACTATCTGAGGGAGAGAGGGCCACTGCAAGCATGAAGAAGACCACATATCAGGCACCTCAGGTATAGGGAACTCACACAGGGAAGATGAATCCCTGTAACACTTGGTTTTGAAAACCAGAGGGTCTTAACTTCTTAAGTTCTTAGAATCGGTGGGGCTTAAATACCTGGAACTTTAAAAATCAGTGGCTTTGCTCTGAAAGAACCAGAGGAAATGGAGTACCTGCCCTTAAGGAGACAGCACAACAAATAGTCCTGCTGAGATATAGGGATAGCAGCAGTAGTTTGCAAAATGCCTGGAAATGGGAAAGAGATTTGTTTGCTAATCTCAGAATATGTGCTGGAGGGTCAGGGATCTTTGGGATACTTCTCCAAGAACAGAAGAGCTAGTAGATGCCATTTCTCTCCCCTAACTCCCAGCCTAGATATATGGACACCTGCAGGAAACAGCAGCATGGTTGCTCTCTACCTCACTTCCTAACAGTGTGCCACACCCCCACGTTCTCCTGTGGACTCACCCCCTCTATCCTTGCCTGAGCAGGAGTACACCCAAGTGGTGCCAAGAGCATGGCACTATTCAAGAAGCCCCAACAGGGCCAGCACCAATCCAAAGAGACTCTTGCTCCAGGAGAGGGGAAGATAACCACACATACAAGTTCACCTGCAGCCCTGGCCGTGGGCTGGGGCAGACATCTGGTTTGACCACAGTCCCCAACCACCAGTGAAAGACTCTCAAGGGATAATACAGGGTGGTTCCCTGCAGTTTGATGCAATGGCAGCTCTGGCAAAAGCCTAGTCTGACACAACTGAAGCCCGAGGTGGCTCCAAACTGGCCCATTGATGACATAGGGACCAAACCTTGCCCACAACAGGCAAAGGGAGCCATTGCAGATGACTGTACTGAAGGAAAATGCAGCTAAGCCACAATATCAGGACACATGCAACACACATTGGAGACAACCCTGAGGTGTCATGTTCTGGTGGACAGAGGGCACTGCACTATAGGGCACCACAGGACTTCTTCTTTATCAGGCAACTACTTTCAAAAGCAGGAGATGTAGCTGACTTTCCTAACACATAGAAACAGATACAGAGTTAGATAAAATGAGGAGACAGATTAATATGCCCCAAATGAAAGAACAGGACAAAATCACAGCAAGAGATCTAAATGAAATGGAGATAATTAATATGTCTGATAGAGAATTTAAAGTAATGGTCATAAAGATACTCACCAGACTTGAGAAAAGAGTGTAAGACCTTAGTGAGACTCTTCAACAAAGAAATGAAAAAGGGCCAATAAGAGATGAGGAACTCAATAACTAAAATTAAAAATATACCAGACGGAATAACAGTAGATTACAGAAAGCAGGAGAATGGATCAATGACCTGAAGATTAGGGTAATGGAAAAGAGCCAAGCTGGATGAGGAGAGAAAAAAACATAATAATACAAAATGAAAACAAGACTTTGGGAACTCAGGAACACCATCAAGTGTAAAAAGATTCACATTATAGGGATCCCAGAAGGAGAAGCAAGAGAAAAGGAAACAGAAAATTTATTTGAATAAATAGTACCTGAAAGCTTCCTTAGTCTGGGGAAGGAAAACAGAAATACAAATCGAGAGGTGACAGAGGGCCCCCTAGAAAATCAACCCAAGGAGGTCCACACCAAGACACACAGTAATTAAAATGGCAAAAAGTAGTGATAACGTGAGAATTTTATTTTATAAAGTTTATTCATATATATTTTTTTAAGAGAGTGAGCAAGGAGGAAAGGGGCAGAGAGGGAAAAAGGGAATCCCAAGGGGGTTCCACACCCAGCATAGAGTCCAATGCAGGGCTCGATCCCATGGCTGCAAGATCACGACCTGAGCCAATATCACGAGTCAGATGCTTAACCTATTGAGCAACTCAGGCACCTCTAAAGTGAGAATTTTAAAAGAAGCAAGAGAAAGGAAAACAATTACATACAAGGAAAACCCCATAAGGCTATCAGCTCATTTTTCAGCAGAAACTTTGCAGGCCAGAAAGGAGTAGCAAGATCTATTCAGACTGCTGACGGAAAAAAACCTACAACCAAGAGTAGTCTATCCAGCAAGGCTATTACTCACAACAGAAGGGTAGCTAAAGAGCTTCCCAGAGAAACAAAAGTTAAATAAATTCATGACCACTAAAGTAGCCATATAGTAAATTAAAAAGGGGACTCTGTGAGTGGAAAAGAAAGACCGTAAGTAGGAGTAAGGAAAGTAGTAAGCATAAAAGCAGTAAAAATAAGTATATGTATAAAAATCAGTCAACAGATTCACAAAATAAAAGAATGCGAAGTATGACATTATATACCCAAAACATGTGAGGGAGGAGTGAAATTTTAGTGTTTTTAGAATGAGTTCAGACTTAGGGAACCATCAACTTCATAAAGATTATACGCACAAGATGTTATATGTAAACTTAATGGTAACCACAAGTCAATAAACTGGTAATAGACAACCAAAAAATAAAGAGAAAGGAATCTAAGTATATCACTACAGAAAGACTGCAAGAGAAGAAAGCAAGAGAAGAAAAGAATAGAGAAGAACTACAAAAACAACCATAAAACAGGAAACAAAATGGCAATAAGTACATACCTAAAAATGATTACTTTGAATGTAAATGGACTAACTCCTGCAATAAAAAGACAAAGGGTGACAGAATGAATAAAAAACAAGACCCATCTATATGGTGCTTATAAGAGACTCATTTCAGACCTAAAGACACATGTAGATTGAAAGTGAAGTGATGAAAAAACATTTATTATGCAAACGGAAGTGGAAAAGAAAGCTGGTGTTGCAATACTTGTATCAGATAAAATAGACTTCAAAACAAAGACTGTAATAGGAGTCAAAGAAGGACACTATATAATCATAAAGGCAACAACCCAACAAGAAGATATAAAAATAGTAAATATTTATGAACCCAACAGGAAAGTACCCAAATATATAAAGCACCTATCAACAAAGGAAGTAACTGATAGTAATGCAATAATAGTAGGGAATTTTAATATTCCATTTACATCAATGGAAAGATTATCCAAACAGACAATCAACAAGGAAACAGTGGCTTTGAATGTCACAATGGACAAGATGGATCTAACATATATATTCAGAACATTCCATCCTAAAACAGTAGAATACAAATTCTTTTCAAGTGTACATGAAACATTCTCCAGAAGAGATCACATGTTAGGCCACAAAACAAGTCTCAACAAATTCAAAAAGGTGAAAGTCACACCATGTATCTTTTCCAACCACAACACTATGAAACTAGAAATCAACCACAAGACAAAAATCTGGAAAGATCACAAACACATGGAGGTTGTGGTACTCCTGAGTGGCTCAGTTGGTTAAGTGACCAACTCTTGATTTTGGCTCAGGTCATGATCTTGCAGTCATGACATTGGGTCTGCATCAGGCTCTGCATTGAACATGGAGCCTACTTTAAGATTCTCATTCTCATTCCCTCTCTTTCTCTCTCTCTCTCTCTCTCTCTCTCTCTCCCCCTTTGTCCCTCTACCCTGCTCATTTTCTCTGTCTCAAAAAAAAATAAAGTAAAATAAAAATAAATAAAAATACCTATGCCCAAGTCCTACCCCAATCAAAAAAAAAAAAAAAAAAAAAAAAAACCCACACGGAGGTTACACTTGATCTTAGCCAAAAGGCCAAGAAGCGATACAAACACATGGAGGTTAAATACTATGCTATTAAACAATGAATGGTTCAACCAAGAAATCCAAGAGGAAATCAAAAAATACATGGAGACAAAGGAAAATGAAAACGCAATGGTTTAAAATCTTTGGGATGAGGCAAGAACTGTTCTATAGCAATACAGACCTACCCAAGAAGCAAGAAAAATCTCAAATAAACAACCTAACCTTACACCTAAAGGAGCTAGAAAAAGAACAAACAAAACTTAAAACCAGTAGGAGGAAGGAAATAATAAAGATTAGAGCAGAAATAGAACCTAAAAAAATAATAGAAAAGATCAATGAAACCAGGAGATGGTTCTTTGAAAAAAATTAACAAAATTGATAAACCACTAGCCAGAGTTAAAAGAAAAAAAAAGGAAAAGAAAAGGAGAGGGGGCTGAAATAAACACAATCAGAAATTAAAGAGGAGAAACAACTGACACCTCAGAAACACAAAGGATTATGAAAAAATATTAGGAAAAATCATATGTCCCAAAATTGCTCAACCCAGAAGAAATGAATAAATTCTTAAAATATATAACCTCCTAAAATTGAATCAGGAAGAAATAGAAAATTTGAACAATGAAATTGCGTCAATAATAAAAACTTTGAACAAACAAAAGTCCAGCACCAGATGGTTTCACAGCTGAATTCTACCAAACATTTATTAATTTTAAAAAATGTTTATTTATTTTGAGAGAGAGAACATAAGCAGGGGAGGGGCAGAGAGAGAGCGAGAGAGAGAGAATCCCAAGCAAGGTCCATGCTCAGGGCAGAGCCCATTGTGGGGCTTGATCTCATGGTCATGAGATCATGACCTGAGCTGAAGTCAAGAGTCAGATGTTTAACTGACTGAGCCAACCAGGCACCTCTCTACTAAACATTCAAAGAAGAATTAATACCTAAAAAATAGAAAAATAAAGAAGAGTTAATATCTGTTCTTCTCAAACTATTCCAAAAACAGAAGAGGAAGGAAATCTTCAAATTCTATGACACCAGCATTACCCTAATACCAAACCAAGATAAAGACCCTACCAAAAAAAAAAAAAAAAAAAAAAAAAAAAAAAAGCAAGAGAGAACTACAGGCTAAGATCTCTTATGAACATAGATGCAAAAATACTCAACAAAATATTAGCAAACAAAATCCAACAAAATATTTAAAACATCACTCACCACAATTAAGTGGTAATTTATTCTTGGGATGCAAGGATGGTTCAATATTGACCAATCAGTCAATGTGACATATCAATCAACAAGATACAGGATAAAACAATATATGATCATGTCAATACATGCAAAAAATGCATTTGACAACATCCATTCATGATAAAAACCCTCAACAAAGTAGGTTTAGAGGAGACATATCTCAACATAGTAAAGGCCATATATGAAAAACCCATAGGTAACATCCTATTCAATGGTTAAAAATTGAAAACTTTCCCCCTAAAATCAATAACAAGACAAAGAGGTCCTCTCTCATCCACTTTTATTCAACACAGTACTGGAGTACCACAGAAATCAGACAGGAAAAAAGAAAAACAGGCATCCCAATCAGTAAGGAAGTAGTAAAACTTTCACTATTTACAGATGACATGATATATATACATGATATATATATGTGTATATATACATGACATAATATATATACTATTTACAGATGACATGATATATAATAGAAACCCTAAAGCCTCCATCAAAAAATCCAAGAACTGATATATGAATTAAGTCATGTCACAGGATACAAAATTAATATACAGAAATCTATTGTATTTCTATAGACTAATAATGAAGCAGCAGAAAGAGAAATCAAGAAAAAAATCCCATTTACAATTACACCAAAAACAATAAAACACCTAGGAATAAACTTAGCCAAGGAGATGAAAGACCTGTGCTCTGAAAACTATAAAACACTGATGAAAGAAATTGAAGATGACACAAACGGAATGATATTCCATGCTCATGGATTGGGAGAATATTGTTAGAATGTCCATACTAACCAAAGCAATCTACACATTTAATGCAATCCCTACCAAAGTACCAACATTATTTTTCAAAGAACTAGAACAAATAATCCTAAAATTTGTATGGAACCACAAAAGACCCCAAACAGCCAAAGCAATACTGAAAAAGAAGAACAGGGGTACCTGGGGGGCTCAGTCGGTTTAAGCAGCTGACTGATTTCAGCTCAGATCATGACTTCACAGTTCGTGGGATCAAGCCCTGCGTTGGGCTTGTGTAGAGAGTGCAGAGCCTGCTTGGCATTCTCTCTCTCTCTCCCCCTCTCTCTCCCTACCCCTCACCCACTCATGCTCTCTCAAAATAAATACATAAACTTAAAAAAAAAAAGAAAAAAGGAAAAGAAGAACAAAACTGGAGGTGTCATAATCCCAGATTTCAAGATATACTACAAAGCAGTAATAAAACAGTAGGGTACTGACACAAAAACAGACACATGTATCAATGGAACAGAATAGAAAGCCCAAAAATAAACCCAAGATTATACGGCCAATTAATCTACAATAAAGGGAGCAAGAATATGCAATAGGAAAGAGATAGTGTCTTCAAAATATGGGGTTGGGAAAACTGGACAGCTACACAGAAAAGAACAAAACTGGACCACTGTTGTATACCACACATAAAAATAAACTCAAAATGGATTAAAGACCTATATGTGAGACCTGAAACCATAAAAATCCTAGTAAAGAACACAGGCAGTAATTTCTCTGACACCAGTTTTCTAAATAGGTCTCCTGAGGCAAGGGAAACAAAAGCAAAAATAAACTACTGGGACTACATAAAAATTAAAAAGCTTGTCCAAAGCAAAGGAAACAATCAACAAAACTAAAAGACAACCTACTAAATGGGAGAAGATATTTGCAAATGATAGATCTCTTAAGGGCTAATAGGCAAATTGTATAAAGAATTTACAGTTCAGCACCAAAAAACTCCCCAAACAATCCAATTTAAAAATGGGCAGAAGATGTGAACATACATTTCTCCAGTGAAGACATCCAGATGGCCAACAGACACATGAAACGATTCTCAACGTCACTCATCATCAGGGGCATGAAAATCAAAACCACAATGAGCTATCACCTTACACCTGTCAGAATGGCTAAAATCAAAAACACAAGAAAGAACAAGTACTGACGAGGAAGTGCACTGTTGGTTGGAATGCAAACTAGTGTTACCACTGTGGAAAACAGTCTGGAGTCTCTCAGAATATTAAAAATAGAATTGCCATAGGAGTCAGTAATTCTAGTACTGAGTATTTACCCAAATAACACGAAAACATCAATTCGAAAAGACACAGGTGCCCCTGTATTTATTGCAGCATTATTTACAATAGCCAAATTGTAGAAGCAGCCTAAGTATGATAAATGAGTGGATAAAGAAGAGGTGGTTTATATATACACACACACACACAGATACACACACAATGAATATTATTCAGCCATAAAAAATGACATCTTGCCATTTGCAAAAAGATGTATGGATCTTGAGGGCGTAATGCTAAGTGAAACCAGTCAGTCAGAGAAAGACAAATAGCATATTATTTCATTTATATGTGGAATTTAAAAAACAAGACAAATGATCAAAGAAAAAAAAGAGACAAACTAAAAAACAAACTCTTAACTACAAAGATCAACTTTGTGGTTACCAGAGAGGAAGTGGGTGGCAGGATGGGTGAAAGAGGTGAAGGAGATTCAGAGAACACTTAGTGTGATGAGCACTGGGTCATGGATAGAATTGTTGAGTCACTATATTGTACAACTGAAACTAATGTAACACTGCACATTAATCACACTGCAATTAAAAAAATAAATTTTAAAACGTATCTTTACTACTTCTAGTTTTCAGGAATACAAAAAATGACATTTTCTTATATGCTATAAGGAAACCTACAGCAAGATAGGCCAGAGGCTTGAGCTTCTGTATCTTAAAATACCGAAAGTAGTATTTTAAAATAACCATAAAGATATGCTATACTTAGATATCAGGGAGAGAAATTAAGCAACAAAGGGCTGCCCCACAGATTAAAATTAGTGGTGTATTCACTCATACATCTTTTAAAAGCCACTTTATGTGAGAGGCACAGTGGGGTTGATGGAAATGATGCTGGCCTGAGAGTCAAAAGACCTGCTTCCAGCATCATGACCCTCAGCACGTCTCTGACATGATCTGTGGCTGACCCTTCAGATAATATCTCAAGATGTCTCCAGACCTATGGTTCCATATAATCTAGGGCAACAGAGACTTACCTGACTTCTCTTCTCACTGCCTATTCAAATGGGTACTGGAAGTAGCATCCTGAGAGCTCCTGATAAGATCAAATCATGGGTAGCTTGGGGCAGAGGGGGTGGGGAGGGGTGTGGAGGAAGACTGAAGTGATGTGGTACCACAGATAAGTGCACTGCTTGATTTTAAGTCAGGAATTAATCATTTTAATCATATGACTCATGATCTGGTTTCCCTACAGCTCAAGCAAACTGGAATTACCCTTGTGGTAAAGGTGCAAAAGTTAAAGGCATGGGACTTACTTTTAGGTCACATACACCAGGTTAAATTGGTCAGCTTGAAACGGAACATAAAACCATAAAACAAATCATAAAATAATTTTCACTTAGGTTTCATGCCATTGAATTAGATGTACGCGGTGCCATTCTACAGGGTTGTGGTGCCATTCTACAGGGTTGTGATTCCTAGCAGGCAAAGAATGGCGAATTCAGGGCACATGTCTGAGCACTAAAATGGCACCATGTGTGGGTCTGAGATGAGGTCACAGCAGCAAGCCAGAGGTGGCACTCTTACCTTGAATCTTACCCTTATAAGAGCAGAAAGAACACTTTGTGGGTGCTGCAGGTTCTTTAGGAGATTGGAGAGATCTTGGAAGATTTACTCTGAATCTTTTTTTCTGTTTTCAGAGAGACAGACACGTTGTGGAGATGTGGCTGGGATGCTGACTTAGAAAAGGCATGAAGGATTACAACATGTTTATATGCTTGTGTAAACTCGGGCACTGGACTGCTTTGCTCCTGTGAATGAATGTTGTGCTACTAGTTAATATGTAAAAAACATTGTTTTTGGCTGCCTCTCTGAATCAGTTAGAATGTTCTTGGCTGCAAGTAACAGAAAACCCAATTCATACTGGCTTAAGCAATAAGGGAATAAAGCTATGCCATTGGCAAGAGGTGGGGCATCTCTCTTTCCCTTCAATTTTCTTGGCTCTGCCCTCTTATGTGCATCAACTTTATCCTCAGGCTGGTAGCCAGATGTCCTCAGCAGTTCTGAGTCTCCTATCTTCCCACAACAACGCAGAGGAAGAGAGCCTGTTTCTCTTTCTTTGGATATTGTTGTGGGAAGACATGTGCAAAAAATAATTTGAGAAGGCTCCAGCAAACTTCCCCTCACATCCCATTTGTATGTCTTTGTGGAAGGCTGAACCAGGAGTCCTGAAATAACCACTGGTTAAAAGAGGACACAGTCCTGGAGTTAGGAGCAAACACTTTGACTGTGTTACTGATACAAAACAGTGGAAGTATGGAATAGATTGAGAACACAACCTCTTCTCAGTTTAAAATACAACTGACTAGAAACTTGGTTCAACTGCTGGCAAATACTGGGCTTTAGAAATAGCCGTTCCATAATAAGCAGTGACAAGGGTGCTAAGCGTTGCATTGAATACTCTCATTTTATTCTCATACAACCTAAGGTAGGTGCTATGATTGCCCTCATTCCCCAGATGAAGAGATACAGCATTTCAGAGATTAGGCAACTTGCTGTAATTTACACAGTTAGTAGTATAATAAAAAAAAGCATAATGCTAGAATCCTTGTTCTTAACAATTTTCTATATCTCAGAGTTTGCCCAGAGCTAAGACCTCTGATTCATGGGTCAGAGATCAGAATGTAATAAACCATTTAGTTATACAGACAACAACAGCATTATGTTGAGGGGTTTCCTTCAAAGACAGCTTTGGGTAGCATATTGGGTCCAGGGAATCTGTGATGTTTGGTTTTCAGAATGGAGGGAATAATAGTGATATCAGTATCGTAAATTGATAACGCTGGGAAAACATTATGAACGCTTTTAGATAAAGGACATTTGTTTCAACATGCATAAGCAACAAAATGTCATGGCAGCAAACTCTTTCCCCAGTAATTAAAAAATTGATTTCCAAGTGAAAAAAAAAAAAAAGACTACAAAAGAGATTAATTATCAATTTAGTAGCTTTTGGAAGGAGATCATAGTCCCTAAGGGAATATGTACAATTGAGGGATAATGAGAAGTTTGTAAAGAGGCAAATGTGTTGTTGGCTAGATGATACGCACTGAGACCTACATCCATCCTCTGTGCGGCATCATTTGGAGAATGTGATTTTGTGATGGAGACTTCCAATGATTTCTTTTTTTTTTTTTTTAATTTTTTTTTCAACGTTTATTTATTTTTGGGACAGAGAGAGACAGAGCATGAACGGGGGAGGGGCAGAGAGAGAGGGAGACACAGAATCGGAAACAGGCTCCAGGCTCTGAGCCATCAGCCCAGAGCCCAACGCGGGGCTCGAACTCCCGGACCGCGAGATCGTGACCTGGCTGAAGTCGGACACTTAACCGACTGCACCACCCAGGCGCCCCTCCAATGATTTCTTTATAGCTTAAAAGGTAATTTAGAAATTGAACATGGTGCAAATTAAGAAAATACACAGCTACTGCACTGTAAATGCTATTAACCATTTTTCTATTTTAGCTCCTGGCATGAAAACATAAATATTCGAATTTTTTTTCCTTTTTTTTTTTTTTTTGGCAAAGTAGGGCATTTAATTATTTGAGTGTTCTTAGAAATCACAGTTGAGTCCAGAAACTAATTACAAAACAGATATTCTTGACTCCATTTTTTTTTTCATATGACACTCACTGTTTGTCCCTGAACAGGTTTTTTTTTTAATTTTTTTTTCAATGTTTATTTACTTTTGGTACAGAGAGAGACAGAGTATGAACGGGGGAGGGGCAGAGAGAGAGGGAGACACAGAATCAGAAACAGACTCCAGGCTCTGAGCCATCAGCCCAGAGCCTGACGCAGGGCTCGAACTCACAGACCGTGAGATCGTGACCTGGCTGAAGTCGGACGCTCAACCAACTGCGCCACCCAGGCGCCCCATGTCCCTGAACAGGTTTTACAAGCAGAAACTCTGACCATTCTGTAGGCAGGTGGCTCCTTGTGCTATTTTGGACCTTCAATCACTAGTGACACGCCTGCAATCTACAAAGTCTTGTCTCTTTTAGCTATCATCATTTGAAAGACATCTAAAAGGGCTTTTTAGTGCTTGAGAGCATTAGATTTCATTTCTTACATTCCACAATGTAAGTGGAAAAGTTGATCCATACTGACATGAATGGCTCAATTCTGCATGAACTTTTTGTTTTTCTACCAGAAATAAGCCATCCATCCTTCCATCCTGCCATCCTTCCTTCCTTCCTTCTTTCCTTCCTTCCTCCCTCTCTCCCTCCTTCCCTTCCTCCCTCTCTCCCTCCTTTCCTTCCTCCCTCTCTCCCTCCTTCCCTCTGTCCCTCCCCTTCCTCCTTCCCTCCTTTTTGGGTAAGACTCAAGTTCATCTAAAAATTGTTGACTCTTTCCAGGAGACACACAGCCCAGCAAAACTAACCCCATATCACTGAAAATGACATCAACCAGCAAAAACATGGCTATTTTAATACTAGAGACACGTTTGCAGAATGACTAAACTTGCTAAGTAGCAAAATGTACAGTGTACAGAGATCAAGAAGAGTCGATCATCAACCACTCCTATTGTTTTTAAATGGACTTACTATGCTTTTAAAGGAGTATTATTTCAATAAAACAATCCACAAATAAATGCAAAACAAAAGGGCAAATGTAGAGACATATTGCAAGTAAGCTTGCATACCAAAAAGGTAAGTGCAAATTAGATTTGAATATTCATGAGTCACAAATCATTGACAGTTTGAAATAATGCAAAACAGCTTTATAAATGAGGTTAAGGCAACGGACATCAAAGAAATGCATTGCTAAATCAATAGCAATTTGATTGTGCATATATACTTGTAAATTGTGGTTACAGTTTTTGTGACATGGGAGAAAAAATACTGTGTATCGGATGAAGAAGGAAGACACATAAATATTCCTTTTGTATGTTATATTTTTCTAATTCGTCATATAGTTGGATACCAGCCAGGTAGAAAGTGGTCGGACATTATCTCTTTCCACGACAAAGTTTCCTCTTCAAAGTTTTGGCTCTGTCTGAAGTGTCCTTGCTAAACAGAATTCAATACACAACAATTCCTTTAGAGTTGCTTCATAAAATAAAGGTTATCATCTAGCATACAGGACTACAGCATGACTCAATTCTTAAATCCCTTCATGACAAAATAACTTCCACTGAGGAACAAATACTTTTAATGAATACTTTTCTATTTAGAAGGAAGCAAATGAATTCAAAGCATAAGAACACTTTGTAAGAAAACTTTGAAATAATTGGAGATGTAAGATATAGACAACCTTGTAATTTAAATAAACAGTTTTCACTTTGTTCAGCAAGTAACCAGTCATTAATTTGTTATTGGTTCTTTTGTACCAGTCGCTTTTGGTGTGTGTGCGTGTGCACGCATGTGCATATGTATGGAGAGGTATTTGAAATTGTAGGACTTACAATTAAAGACTTGTTTAGGGACTGACTTAAAGCAGAAATGGTTCCAATTAATTTTTGTCAGATGTGTCTATTTGGATTACTATCTGGAAGTTATGAAGTATTTCTCCAATATGCTCTCCTCTGCCAGCCTCTTTATTGTGTTCTGTCTGCTTCCTAGAATGATTGATGAAGTTAGTGACATCACGTGAAAGTAGTTGCATACAATAGCACTAATTTTGGAAGAAGCTGGGGGATTGCAGTCTGTTGAGAATATTAATCTATATTTTCTTGAGGGGCCATGCTTTAAGGCAGACATTTAGATTTGGGAGGGGACATCCAGATGTGAAATAATTAGAAAGAGAGAATTTTGCATTGTCTCCAATTCCCTGCTCGGTTAGGAAAGAAGTTAAGATGACTTCTGTGCTATTAATAATCAAGAATATCCATAACACCCAAAGCAATGGCCTCGGTAATTTTTAAGGTTTTTATATGAAGTCTGCAGTTATAATTTGTCAGTATCGATTCAGCTCAAGGTTAGCATTATATTATTTGTAACCATATCTTATTTTGGTCCTATAGCTAAAAATTTCTTGACTCTCAAATGTTATTAACTCATTTGATCTTAATAAGCAAGTATTTCTGTTACTCCTTTCAGCAAGTGTTTTGTCATGATATAGTATGAGCCTATTTAAATGATCCAATTTCTTTTAAACTGTTTAGCTCTAATATTTGACCTAATGATTGCCAGCAGCAGTGGTCTACATAGACAAATACCATTTTTTTCTTTATTGTAGTTCCATTTATTGGAACTTCTGTTTAGTTCCAACATTATTTTGGTTCCATTTGGTAATAGTTACTAAACTTTCTTGACAAGGAGGATAATTTATAATACCTACATATTTGCTTATCTTCAGTCCTTCTTTCATATGTGTGTGTATATACAGTTTTAAAAATCGCTTAATCTCTAAACTAAAACATAATATGTTGGGCTAGCCAAGGGAATTTAGACATTTTGTTCTCCTTCCTCACAATCTGAGACAAGAGGAAAATCATTTGTTTTTGTTTTTTTATTCTGCCTTTTTAAACTGGGGGAGATAATATGTGAATTTTTATTTCTATAACACGAAAGTGACTAGCCAATGCCATCACCAAGATGAATTTCTTTAACCATCTCCTTTGTCTAGCATCAAGAAGCTAGGGAGCCTGGTGGCTGTCATTTCTAGTAATTCAATATCAAAATGAAGGAAAGATAGAATAAGAGACTTAGCATCGATTGTGAATTACTTAACACAGACTTACTGAATTCCAATGAAGTCTTGTCTTATCATGAAAAAGAAACAGTCTCTCTGCATCCCAAATGTCAGTGTGGGAGACCCTTGGACCTCATGCTCATTTTGCTATGTAAATAGAATTAATTTTATCTCGAAAAAGTGGCAGTTAAGGCACTTCTGTTTCCTGTTCTGCCATTAACTGCTGCTAGGAACTTACTTCAAGGTACTTCAAGTTCTTTGGATCTCTGTTTCCTCAATTACAGAAGAAGAGGTGGGTCTAGAAGCAGCAATTTTCAAACAGTGCTTCTGAATCCTTAGAGCCATGAGAAACCAGCAAGTCTTGATGGAGGAGGAAAGACCACCTGGTGGAACTCTGGGCAAAGACTATCACTTTTTTTCTAGTTTACATACTGATCTTAGCAAAATTTAATTTAAGGAAAGGAACTCAAAAAGTTTTTAAACACTGAATTTAAAAGATAATGATTGCTAAGACTTCTTATGGTTTGCTAATTCTTTTTTTTTTATAAGTTTACTTATTTATTTTGAGAGAGCAAGTGTCAGCGGGGGAGGGGCATAGAGGGAGAGAAAAAATCCCAAGCAGGCTCTGTACTGTCAACACAGAGCCCAAAGTGGGGTTCAAACTCACGAACTGTGAGATCATGACCTGAGCCAAAATCAAGAGTCAGATCCCAGCCAACTGAGCCACCCAGGCGCCCTGGTTTGCTAATTCTGATCTGCAACTTGTTTTGTTCTAAAACTATTCCAGTGAATATTGTGGTGGCAAGAATTGTCATGCTCTTGGCTTCTCCTCAAAAATAGAGGTTGTAAAAAACAAATTCCTAAAACTTTATGGAAGGGAGACCTAGAGAAGACAAAACAGAAGGTGGAATGTTAGTAAAATTTTAAATAAACTTATACCTTATGTCAAGACAACTACTTAACATGGCATTCACACCTCTAGGCTGGGTCTGCTCCTTCCCTGGGCCACGTTGCTGCACACCGTCAGGGGGCAGCAATAGATTGTAGTTTAACTGAATGATGCCCTTGAAGTTGAGCAATGCAGCACCTACATGGCTATTCTGGGGTTGGCTTCTTCACCTATCCAATAGCTGCTTCTCTCTTAGGGTCTACTTCAAGGTCTTAAGGTGGTCCACACTCTGTTACCACCTCCTGTCTTCAAGAATTAACTGCTCTGTGCTTTCAGGTCATTTTGTTTCTAACCTTTTCTGGGATACTTATAGCACTGTATTCTAGTTAATTATATTTGGGTATCCATCTTATTTATTAGATCTTGAGCTTTTAGAAGGCAGGGGCTGGATATTAATTGTATTGGAATTCTCAATCCAGCACTACTCTTGGGATTTTGAAATACTCAAAATTGAGTGTATTTTGAAAATGTAAAGAATAGTAAACTTACAACAAATAATTCATATAATTACATTCAAATAATTTTCTTTTATATATAAAAAATATATAATTTATATATATATAATTTATATAATATAATTATATATATAAAATATATATAATATATATTATAATATATAAATTATAATATTATTTATTATAATTATGAGCATTTAATTAATTAATTAATTAATGAGATGGTACATGCTGTATTATGAGCATGGCCAAAGTGCTTTGGAAGCTCTAAGGATTTGGGATTAATTGAAGGATTGTACACAGAATCAGCACTGGGGTTTGGGAGAGCAGTAGGATTTCAGACAAAAACACAGAATGGGACAAGAGCAAGGAAGAATACTGTAGGTGAAGGGGATTTTATGGTATGTGGAAACGATTACAAATTAGATACCAAAGTTATACGGATTCTGTAGTACTTATGGAGAAGCTGGAAAATCAGGTAGAAGACTTACTGAAATACCATACTAAGGGATTTCAAGTTATTTCCTTGGAGAAATCGGATCTAAAGAGAACAAAAGCAGAAAAACTCTGGTTTACAAAGCTTAGTTTGGTAGTGCCATGTAAAATGATTTGAAGTGCAAACTTTGAAGACACAGAAAAGAGTTCAAGCAAAAGAGAGCCTGAGGACTTTGCAAGGTGGCTGTGGAGGGATGGGGGAGGGAAGGAAGTAAGGTAAACAAAGGATAAGAAAGTTAAAATAATTTTCAAATATATTGAATAGATATGTAAGTGGAATTGTGACAAAGATCATTATACAAGACTCCAATCTACTAATATTAGTTTTCAACATCTTTCATGCCTTCAATATTGAAAATATTAGAGAAATTAATCATTGGTAATATTCATGTTTATTTTTTACTGAGGTGGCAATGCTATTCCTCAATCTGTTGTCACACTTGTCACACTCGCCATTAAGTAATCAATCCATCAAGGGTCTTACAAATCTAACAACGGATGCCTTCAATGTCTCCTTCTCCTATTTTAGCGTTCAGGCTTCAAAAACTTCTTAATAACTTGAAACACAAGTCAAAAATATCCATGCTGATAACATATACAAATTTAGGATACTCTAACTTTAGCACAAAACTAAAGTCGCCTAAAGTTTTCTTTAATAATAAGCTTGGGGCACCTGGGTGGCTCAGTCGGTTGGGCATCCGACTTTGGCTCAGGTCGTGATCTCACAGTTTGTGGGTTCAAGCCCCGTGTCGGGCTCTGTGCTGACAGCTCAGAGCCTGGAGCCTGCTTCAGATTCTGTGTCTCCTCCTCTCTCTGCCCCTCCCATGCTCATGCTCTGTCTCACTCTGTCTCCCAATAATAAAATAAATGTAAAAAAAATTTTTTTAAATAGTAACAAGCTATACGTCGGTAGAGAATTTTGACTTAGCCTCTCCTAAATGTTAAATGGATGTCCCATCTAAGTTGTAAAGAGATAAGAGTCAGTGGCTTTGACAGGAGATCCTAATATGGGATGTGCCCATGTGCCTGGGGGAGATGGTCTGGAAAGAAAAAAGCAGCAGGAATATACTTGGAATTACTGTGCTACTGAGTAACAACAGAGTTGGGTTCTGCTATATACTGGTGGTAAACTGGGCTTGGAGTCCACTTAGGAAGGCAGGAGAAAAGGAAGATGACAGGGCAGGATGCCTCAGGGATCCTCTGGTCTCAGCCTCTCTGTTATTTTCCAGTCCCTCCTCACAGAGTCCCTCCTCCACTCCCCCTTTAGGACTTGCTCATCTTCAGATCTCCAGACGAGGCTGGTGGGATGGCCAAACAATTTGAGGAATCCTTTCCTTACTACTATACTCAGACACTTAAAAATCAGTCTATCTAGACTCTGATCATATCTTTGGGTTGGGAAACCATACAAACCTTGTGGGTAAAAACAAAATTTTTTAAGTCTCCAGAAAAGGATATATATAACACATTTCCTTAGAAATCCTTCCTGGGATCCAAAGTCTTTTACTATATGTTTGAAAGCATCATTTATTTTTATTTATTTGAAAGCATCATTTATTAAAGGTGCAATTTATGCGCAGAGCACTGTATACTATTTTAGTGATTATGCAGGTAAATTATTACACTCCATAAAATTTTGGTATTTTGTAATTGAATGCTAATAATACAGGCCATCTTGGTTGAATAAACATTTTTAACTGATCAAAATTGCTTATATGCATCAACTTTCTCAAACATTTTACTGTATTTTTCTAAATAGTCAATAATCAAATCTCTATGAAGCATTTATTTTTAAAAAGAGAGAGAAAAACAAGAGGCTGATTAACACAAAATTCAAGAAGATGTGATTTATAGGGAAAGTGAGGGAAAGGAAGAGGTTGGAGAGAAGCTTAAGGTTCCAAAGGTACTGGTACATTTCATTTCCTAAGTTCGGTACAGAACTCACATGTCCATTCTATTTACTTAGTTATTTGTATATTTTACATGTATGCTATAGATATTATTTTGAATTCACTTATTATTTGATAAATTATTTAAAGGAGAGAATTATAAGACATGATTCAAACAATGGTAATGAAATCATTATTTTTTAAAATGTTAGGGCTACGGAATTAAGCAATGGACTATTTCTCTGAGTTCTCTGTTCCAATCTATCAAGTAAATAGGGTATTAAGTACTACAGGGAAAAAGGAAGGATAAAAAGACCTAAGTATGGTGGCAAGGAATTCCAGCTCTTCCAAAGACTTCTTCTAAGTGATACTGGCTGTGCAAACAGCCTATGTGAAGCACTGACTCTGTTTTACACAGGAAAAGACTACTGAAGCCTGGCAGTGAGGGTGTGGGTTTTGCACAGCCCTTCCTGGAGTTCAAATCAAAGCACAGTAATTCGGCCACATGATATCAACCAGTTGTCTTCATTTTCAAGATGGTTAATTACCATAGCATCATTTCCTTTCCAAATTCCAGATTAATATTTATTGATCAATACTAGCAAAAGACTGAGAACAGTGGAAAGCTGATACCATTCTTGACAATACTCAGCAGAGACATCAGCAGGGTCTATTTCCTCGGGAATTCACCTTAGTCGTTACTAGGTGTCTTTTTTTGTATTCTTCCCGTTCAATCTTTACTTTTCTTTTGGCAACCATATTCTCTCTGAATCATTGCAAAAAAAAAAAAAAAAATGCCCTAGGCTTTATGATGAAATGGGATCCTAATTCAGGCCGAATTAAAAGTAAACTCCAAGGCCTCGGTACATTCAGGATTTAGATCTCCTCATCCTGAAATGGAGTTGAATCAGTAGCCTAAAGGTGAAAGCCTCTAAAATCCTTTTACTACTCAAAGCCTATAATCACTTTGTTTTAACCAAGTACACAAGAATGGTAGAATTTCCCAGTTAACATGTCAAGAAATCTCTACCTCAGATAAGAATCGAGCTCTTTGGGTTTACTCCCCGCACAAAATACTTAACACCCAAAGGGACTGTTTTGGATGTTGTTTATTTTGATGACCAGATAGATTCCTTTGTTTTGTAAAATCCACATGCCCATTTTGCCTTCTTAGGAAATTTTTGTTCTAGCACCCTATCATTATTTGCTACCAAACTTCATATCTTTTGTTTGAAGCATCTAAAAATAAAAGTAGTTGTTTAACTAATTTTCTCTGGAGCTTAATTTGGCAATTATCAAATCACATTTGTCAATACAACGACTAAATCAGATGTGACCCAGACATCAACATTTTAAAAAGCCTCTGCAGCCTTTCCTATTATTTCAAGTTATAGTAGCTACAAGCAAAATCTTGCTTCGATCAATAAGAAACAAAAATGTACACTCCTCTGTCATTTCAAAGTCATCTATTAAAACAACTCAAATATAAAATTCAACTGTGCTGAAATACAAATAGAACAGCATAATGAGGCTTATGTTTAGAAATGCAAAGAGCATTTTGGAAGTATTTTAGGAAGAATTAATTTAATTCTAACTATTAATATTCTTCCATCATTTGATTTTCATTCTTGTACATGTGGATGCCATAAAAATGCTATTTTTAAGGTTTGTAATTGTTTTTCTCTTTTCCTTTCCTTTCCTTTCCTTTCCTTTCCTTTCCTTTCCTTTCCTTTCCTTTCCTTCCTCTCTCTCTATTGCACTCTCTCTCTCTCTCTCTCTCTCTCTCTCTCTCTCTCCTTCCAGGGCTGATATCTCTTGCTATATATATACTGAAACACTTTGGAGAACTAAAAATTTTTTTCTAGGACATATGAAGGCCGATGTGAATATCAAAATGATGTAGAGGACACAGGAAGAAAAACTATTGAAATCATAATAGGTCATGTGAACTCATATTTAATTAGATTCTTGGTAAGTATGTAGCATATTATTAATGACTGCTTATTTACTCAGGAACCATGTTTGTTTTTGGCAAATTAATTTTATGCTGTGATGTGGAATAATGCTTAGCTTTCGTTAACTGTTGAAAATGCACTAACATTATTGCATCATGTGCTATGTATGCTTAATGGCTATCGCTAAGACTAGATGGAAATATGGCAAGACAGTTAATTAATAGCATTCATTTTGCCTTTAGTATTCCTTAAGTTCCCTAACACTAGAAAATACCAATAAAAGACTAAAAAATTGTTACATGTGGCTGGAACCCAAAGTTATTTTTTGACATCATTGTAAGGAATACTGTGCATCTTATATATCTTGATATCCTATGTACAGAAAGTGACATCTACTGGAGAAAGCAGAAGTGAATATTTACTTTCCAAACTATTTTCCTGGTAAACTTCCAGGCAAGTTGCACTATCCTCGAGATTATCCCAAACTTCTAGAACAAAGAAAGGTTTTATTTAGCTTAGTATGGCATAAAGGCTGGCTTGTTTTGGTTATCATTTTGTCAAAGATGCCTTTTGGAGAAAAGTGGTTATGAGGGCCACACAAATGATCTCGTAAGAAACACCACTGAAGACTTCTGGAAAATACAACTCCAGCACATTCCCTTAAGGGTAAAATTGGGGTTCTAAATAACTATAAACCATCAAGCAGTGGATTTGAAAAGAACTCTGTTGTAACAAATAGTCTGAAAATATGTTTGGAAAATGTGTAACTTCCTTAAATGGTCTGGAACAGGAGTTGTAAAACGAAGTATGGGATTGGAATACATAATTTCTCTCTGATGAAAAGGCATCCCCATGCTACTCTAAAACCTAATCGTTTTTATTTATTCATGTTAAAAAATGTGTCTAACCCCCATGATCTAATCAAACCCCTGTTCTCACGGCATTAGGGGATATGACCAAGGTGTGTTTCACTCATGGTCAGAACTAAGAAGTGACTCAGAGTTCTGATAGAACAGACACCAGCTTCTTTCTTGTGACAATAATTCCCCAATATGTAAGTAATAGTTCTTTTCTAAGGAAAACAAAAGCCTTTCCTATCTTTTTTTTTTTTTAGCAACCATATAGAATATATTTATTTATTTTTAATATATGAAATTTATTGTCAAATTGGTTTCCATACAACACCCAGTGCTCATCCCAAAAGATGCCCTTTTCAATGCCCATCACCTTCCCTTCCCTCCCTCCCACCCCCCATCAACCCTCAGTTTGTTCTCAGTTTTTAAGAGTCTCTCATGCTTTGGCTCTCTCCCAATCTAACCTCATTTTTTTTTCTTCCCCTTCCCCATGGGTTTCTGTTAAGTTTCTCGGGATCCACATAAGAGTGAAAACATATGGTATCTGTCTTTCTCTGTATAAGCCTTTCCTATCTTAATAGAAGCTACTGTAGCAGCCATTTTCAAGACTGAAAGAGTGAGGCACAGCTTTATTCAGGAGCTCACAAATACAAGACTATGACAGTGACTAGCAGCCTGTCTCTTTGGTTCTAGCATGTTACCTATATGATGGTACCAATGCTGCTTCTATATTTAGATTCCGTCATATGATACTCTGTAGTTTAATGTCAGATTTTCTACTTCTAATTATCACTGTCATTATTTTATTTATTTTTTTTTATTTTGTTTTTGTAACAATGCTCTTGCACTCCCTCTGCTGGCCTTGCTAATTAACAAAACTAGGGCCAAAGTAGTCCTGGTGTGTATCTGTGATACCAGTCGATGGGCTGGTAAAACCGACACTGTTTTTTGTTGGAACCCAAAAAGTCAGTCATGTTGCCTGCCCTTCATCTGAAACAAAGAGGGCAAAAGAACGTTTATTTGTAGATGATGAAAACAAAACAGGGTTATTTTTATACATTTAACAGAGAATCTAATGAAATGGAATAAATGTACAAACCTTAAAAATGTGTCAACCTTTGCTAATTAAAAAAAAGGTTACCCTTTTTCTATTAAAATGTATATGTACTTGGTAAAGGGTGTATTTTACTACGAGGTGTATCAATTTTGTATCTCTGTGTTTACACACTGGACAATTAAATGAAAGGCTGCCTGGCTCTGTTGGTAAGACTCTGAACCCCGATTAGATATATAGCTGTTCAATGGATCTGCTTCCCACATCCTAGAGTTCCATTATGGAGTTACAAAGAGAATGACAGCACTTGGCAAATCCTAGGCCTAATCATAGCACAGAGAGTGACTTTTGGAAGGTACATTACCAAGCAATTAGGACCCATTTAATAAATTACCCCTTATGGAACACTTTGAACCCTAGTGGTCTGAAGAGGTTAATGCACCTCTCATAACTGAATGTTACTCACTTTCCAGGGGTAACTTCAAGGCCACAGTTAATCCAAACCTTCTTCTCATCAATGGCCTCTTACTCTTCAGCCACTACTGTAGTCTGGCATCAGTAAGCCCATATACTTGCATTGCCCCCTGTGCATTTCACATGCTCCATTTTCTTACAGCTGAATCCAATGGGCAGGGTGTTCATGAGGCCAAATGACTTTGTGCTGCACATTAACTTCCTTTGGCTTTCATGCTCCTTATTTGAAGTCTTTCTGTTTTTCTTATTTATAGAGAGTTTTAACTTCTGGGTTTAGTTTAAATGTGACGTCTGATGTAATTTACTTTCCTCCAAAATTGTTGAGTAGCAACCACATTTTAAATGAATCCAATACACAAAATTAGGTTTCAGGATATTATTAAATTTGGAAAAAACCCACAGTAGATATGTATTTGTAAACTGGAATCTTAACTATGGCTAGACACTAAAAACATTAAAAAACACTTAAAATATAACTGTAAGGGAGAAAAAGCTTTGATGCTAGAATATAATTAGACTTTTAAAGTTTTTATTTCAATTTTTAAAAATACATTCAACTTGGGTTTTTGGAAAGAAAATGCTGATGAAACACTAGGCACATTTATTTAAAAAGATGGTCAAGGAATGGAATTGGAATATAAAAATGTGACTGTGCATTCATAATGGCTGACATTGCTATAACATGTCATTGGTCTTCTGTAACATTCCCGTAAATCATGATCAAAATCATCATGATTTCGAGCACACTTACTGAATGTTTCTTCTATCCAAGGCCCTCCTGAGAGCTACAGATGAATAAGACACAGCCTATGACTTCAAGAAACTTGTAACTGTATCACAGAGCTCAGATATAGGCATGTTGAAAAAGAACCATAATGAATAGAAGATTATGGTGCATACCAAGTTCGTATCCATAGAACTTGCTCAGGGAATTTAGAGAAAGAAGAAGTATCTCTGCTCAGCAGAAAGGAATGATGAAGAAAATAAAATCTGCTCAAAACTTTTGTTGGAATTTTGGCAGGAAAGCTGAAAATTAGAAAATTAAAGGAAATACTCCAACATAGAGAAGTAATTAGAAGTTGTCTTTAGTTGTGTCTGTGGACATATTTTGTGAGATATGTTTGAGAAGCAGCTTTTCAACATGAAAGTGGATGTAAATTCTTTGCAGTGTTCTACTTTGCTTTACCTTTGTTGTATATAGAAAAAGACATGAGAAAACACATTTTCAGTCAAATAATGTAATATAACATGGAAAGTGCTGATTGCTGTCAACTTAATGATCAGGACATATTTTAAGGATATATTTTAAGTTTTTGTTTGTTGCTGTTCTTTTAGATAATATGACAAAATGCCCTTTGCCAGGATTTTAAGTGACTCTACGAGTCATACATTTTAAAATCTCTGCTCCTTTCGTTGTAACTTGGAATGGCTTTCCATATTATAAACTGTTTTCTTATATCCCTATAAGAAACAGAGACTATGGTTGGAAATGTAGCTTTATAATTTGATTCTTATCTATTTTTTTTTTAAATGTCCAGGCCAGAAATGTGACAAATTCTCTACCAGGTCATAGTGTCAAAGGTCTGCGGAAAGAGCTGAGTATCACATAGTACAGTAGATGTGGTATGCCATTGGTTGTTTCTTGAAAGCAGCCTCTACTTCAACAGCAGAGTTGCAAATCAAAAGCGAACTACTATTTTTTGATCATTGGGAAGTAAACATTTAAAAACCTGGAGCCCTACTTTCACGTGTGGTGGTGAGATTATATTGCTCTTCATTCATACCTAGAAGCACTTTAATCTATTTATTCCATAAGAAAAGTATTACCACATGCAATATTCCCTCTTGTTTTCGCCTCTTGCATTATTTACACTAGTGCCAGAGCAGATTTATTAATACCTGTCTTCAAATGGCATTATTCCACACACTCTGAGAATTTACATCCTGGGATAAACAACACAGAGTGATGAAAGTAGTACAAATGGAAAGAAATCGCATTGTCTGTTGCATTTTCCCTTCTAGGATTTCCAAATGCATCCAAACCGTTCAGCGGCAAACCTTTACTCAATGACCACTGTGTTTGGTCACTGCAACCCGGAGATACAGAACTCGAAGGTTCTTCAAAGAGCCTACCAACTAGCTGCGAAAGGACTGATACCTAGGAAACACCAGCAAACATACTGACACTCCGTAATTATATATAAAACAGTATGGTGCAAACTATTCACACTATACACATATGTTATCCAATATGGCAGCTACTAAATAGCTGTGGCTATCAGGTACTTGGAACTGTGGCTACTGTGAATACAAAATGCTATGAACTGAAAATACACACTGGATTTTGAAGACATAATATGAAAAAGAGAATGTAATATCATTAATAATTTTAGAATATTAATTATATGTTGAAGTACTATTTTGGATATGTTGGGTTAGGTAAAAATATTATCAAAATGAATTTCACCTGGTTTTAATTATTTTAGTTTTTTTAGCCTAGCTATATAAAGCTCAAAATTGCAGGTGCAGCCCACCTTATATTTCTATTGGACAGTGCTGCGATAACCTTCAAAGAATAAACTCAACAGCAAGTGCTGAAAAATCTGAAAAACTGGAAAGAACAGGTAAGATCTCAGCTGCGTCTGGAAAGGTATATAGACTTTGGATTAGAACGTGAGAGAAAGATAAGCATGTTCTTGGATAGGAGAATAAATAAACAGATGTAGGATGATAGCTGCTGGAAACTTAAGGTTTATTGTAGGCAATGGTGCAGAGGTTATCTTGTAAGGGGTAACAAATTCTGAACATTTAATCTAGTAAAAAGATGTGTTATTGAGTTAACATAGCTACCAACTATTGAGTTCTTAGAATATGAAACTTATGTACATAAATTTACACTTAAACATAACAGTCATAGAAGGCAAGTTTTGTCATATCCATTTCCAGGTGAGGACACTGAGGCTTAGATTGGCTCAGGGACTTGGTGAATGTCACACAACCAGAAAGGGATTGAAACCTTGGTGTAAGTCTGACCCCAAATCTTTTTCTTTTCACCACTGTACTGGAGGCAGATTCACCATGAAGTCAATGAAGCTTTCCACTTCCAGCTCCTACACATATGTGAACTCCTTCCATGGAAGGTGCTCAAGTGATGTGTTCCCATGGTCATATGCTTTTGGAAAATTTGCCGAATTAAATGATTTTAATTGTAATCAGTTATGACTGCTCTCTGTTTCCATTCTGACTCCCCCCAAGTCACACCTGCCTTCATGTCAGGTGGTGTTAGATTAGCATTTTGGTGGATCTGGCTAAAAAGAAATTTCAGATTGTTATACACTTGGTTTCGGTTTAGGTGGTTATTTTTGTATTTCAAAGTTGTTTTTACATATAGTTTTTTTTCTAGCTATCCTAGGGTAAGAATGGCTACCCTGAGTACTCTCACTTTCCACCCCACCAGCTCACCTTGGGTCTTGAACAAGAGCCAGTGGGAAAACTGTAATATTAACTTGTCCTACAGCACCAAGAGGATATAGGTCATGGAAGAAAAAAAGAAAAGCTTTAAATGTAAAGAGCCAGAACTAGTTTGTGGGATATTCTTCCTATTCTCAGATGTGTAAAATAATAAGTGCAGAATTCAATTCTCATTGAAACCTGGTCAAAACAGACTACACTTGATTAAGCAGCTTATACAATTATAAAATAAGGCATGTTTGTTTTCTATGATGATATGAATTATGCAAAAGACAATTTATACTCTAGACATAAGCCTGTGATAAGACTCTGAACAATGAGTTTGACCATGTGAAGTCACCTGTTTCTGCCTCCTAATGTATGGGGTTTTGTTTTAGCTTGCTCAACATGCCTTCTCCTGGTGGAGTCTGGTGGTTCAAGATGATGCAACACATCAACATTTCCACTGACAGAGAAAAATGGACCAAAGCTTTACTAAACTAAGAAAAAAACATTTTTGATAACCATGCTATATGAAAGAATGCATTATCTTTCTCTTCTAATATGAAATTATTGTCATATGGAGAAGTCAACAGCCAAAAAGTGGCACTGCAGAGATGTCAGACAGTTAATGAGTAGAAACATTATATTATTTTTCTGGACTTTGTGGGGTTTGTGGTACTTGTCATCCTTTAAGCTTTGTAATTTGTCATGATTTCCTTCTTATCCTGCAGATACATTCACTGTTGGACCTAAGTTAGCATTGGCAAGTTTTTCTTACATACAACTTCCTCAACTGTATATACAATAGGTATTATATGATGTGAACTTACCCTTGAGCTGTATTGTATACTTTCATAGGCCTTATTGTGGATTCTGAGGAAGCATATATTTATTTAATATATGAAATATTTGAAGGTCACAAAACCCCACAGAATATGAAGAGGGAAAAGCCTTACTATCATGCTATTGATTCTTGCAACTTCCCTTTGCAAACAGTGGATCAGACAATGAACAACTAGAGAAAGTGGAGCCCAGATGCTACATGTATCCCAAATTCCACAACTGAGGCTGATAATGATCACATCCATCGCCATAACCAAGAGATTAGACTGCCTCCTATAATGTAGTGATGCAGAAACAAGATGATGGCTAGCAAGGGAGAGAAAGACTGAATGAAGGAGGGTGGGAACAGATGAAGGAAATAAATGAACATTTTATGGAGGGCCTGACTCTGTGTCAGGTCTTGTGTTATTCACTCTCACATGATCATCTTAGTTAATGAATCTTCAAAAGTCTATAATATATAAAGAAGTATCTCTGATGCATTACATCTTACTGCCTGATTTTATGACTTCCTTGGATCTGTCTAGGCTGTTCACAATCCAACAGAGAATGAGGGTAAAGAAAGAAGACTTTGGAGTCACACTGAGAAGGTTCAGATAGATGGATCATAAAAAAAAAAAAAAACACCTTGCACTGAATGACACTGTAGAGATACTTTTCTTAAGAGTATAAATACTTTCTACTCCGGGGAAATATAACCCACCAAGCCCAAGACCTGTAGTCAACCACTACATTGCAAGATGCATGATCGAGGTTTGCGCAAAGCAATCCGTTTTCTATTAATTTAAGAAAGTAACTTAACTTAGACTTAGAGATATGTATTTTACTAATCATGATGTTGTGAAGCAATAGTTCTGGTCCGTATTTTTTGAATTTTTTTCCATGTGTTCCTGAATTTAATATTGAACACTGGGAGATACAGAACATTTTTATTTTATTTTTTTAATTTTTAATGTTTTTTTTTATTTATATATGAAATTTATTGTCAAATTGGTTTCCATACAACACCCAGTGCTCATCCCAAAAGGTGCCCTCCTCAATACCCATCACCCACCCTCTCCTCCCTCTAATTTTTAATGTTTTATTTACTTTTGAGAGGGAGTGAGAGGCAGAGTACGAGCGGGGGAGGGGCAGAGAGAGGGGGACACACAGAATCCAAAGCAGGCTCCAGGTTCTGAGCTGTCAGCATAGAGCCCGATGTGGGGCTTGAACCCACGAGCTGTGAGATCATGACCTGAGCTGAAGTCAGACGCTTAACCGACTGAGCCACCCAGGTGCCCCAGATACATAAAATTTTTAAACTGCCAACTAGATTTCTTAGGATTCAAGAAAACATGTCTTCGAGGGACTGCCCATAGTCATATTTGTACACTGGATCATCACTTTTTTTGTGTGACCTTTACATCCAGTGGCTGACTGGTATATATCGATATGTCTGTTCAGTGTCATCTTGAGTGTGAAGGAGCTCCTAACAAAAGTTTGAGGAGATATACCTAATTCTACAAGTGTGTTTTGCATGTGTTTTTATTTTGTATCTACACAGTATAACAGTATATAACAATTTGCATAACAGGAGATGTGAATTATATTACCCCCTGCCCACACTCCATGCCACTACTTTCTAATGTGGCTTTCTTTGGAACAGATCTTGAAACTGTATTTTTTTATATTGTGGGCTACTTTCAAATAGTGTTTGATGACCTCATTTTAGCATTCTCTTTCTTTTTGGAAATTAGCTTCAAGTATTATCAAAGGCTCTCATGTCACACTATTCTTTGAAATAGTAGAGGGAACAATGTAAATGACAGGTATGTACACAGAATCATAGGTGAGCCCCACAGTGCAAACTATTTTTAATGACTAAACTTACAAATAGGTGAGAAACATTTAAAGATGAAGAATCTGCAACCCACAGATGCTTGGCTGTGGTCACTTTTGTTTTTTTGGAGGCTTCTGTTTCCTTCAGTGTAAGGAGTCTATTGTACATGGAGTAGAGACACAATGTCAGCAGGACAATGATGTGACATTGTCACTGCTTCAACTGGGGGTGCCATCGTCATAGCATTTTCTCCGATAGTGCCTGAAACAGAACTGGCACCTGGAGACTATCACCTCAAGGTATACTAACTGTCCTCAAAAGCAAGCAAACTGCCACACCAAAATATTTATCTTGAAATAAATGTCATATATCTATCCCAACAGCACAGTATATTTCTGACATTACAATGGAATTTAAAGAAGAAAGTAATTTCTGGAAACCTATTGATAAGCACATTTTCTGCAAGGCTCTCTTTTTCCAACTGAGGGGTACCTCCGCAAAATTAGAACTAACTCTCTGGATAGAAACATTTAACCCAGACATTCACACAGTTTGATAGCCAGAAGCATTATCCAGGAATAATTACAATTACAACTGAGATACCAAGAATTTGGGCTGAGCTGGATCAATGAAAATTGTCCAAGAGTCCAGTTTCACTGCAGTAAACAGATGACATCCAAAACAACGTCACTATTGCACCATCTTCAACTTCTTAAAATTAAAGTCATTTTTTGCCCATGAAAATTCTGAGAAATTGGATATTGGTAAATTTTGTTCACTGACATCAGAAAGAGGGCCAGTATTAGAGAGTAATTAAATATTGTTAACAGGGAGCCTGGGTGGCTCAGTCAGTTAAGCATCCGACTCGAGTTCAGCTCAGGTCATGGTCTCGTGGTCATGAGATGGAGTGCCACGTCAGGCTCCATGCTGAATGTGGAACCTATTTGGGATTCTTTCTCTCTTCCTCTTTCTCTCTGCCCTTCCCCTACTCATGGTGTCTCTTTCCCCCCCTTTCCCTCTCTGTCTCTCTCTCCCAAAATAAATAAACACTAAAAAATTAAATAACATTATCCAGTTTTTCATGAAAATTTCAAATGATACATTTTAGCCCCAGTACTTTTTGGAGCTCTGAACAATGGAGAAAAATAATTATTTATCATTAACTTACATAAGTGTATTATGTAAAAATGTAAATATTCCCATTTTTTTCATCATCTAAATTTTGTACCAAGAATGAAAACTTTAAATAAGTACAGCTAGGAATTGTTAAACCTTGTTCCATGACAGCTTGTTCTATGGATTATTCACTGATTAAAGCTCTTTGCCCTATAGTGCTGATCCCCCTTCTGTGTGCTTCAAGAATCACTCACTGCAATCTTGGCTTAGAGACATGGCTCTTCTCCATTCTGGGGAGTTTCATACTTAGTCACAGAATTCTATAGCAATTCTATGCATTTCTATTAATGCATAGAAAGAAGAGAAAATCTTAAAAACCTATTTGGTTTACATAGTCATAATTACTATATAATAAAAATAAACTGAAGTTTGGCAAGTGGATCATTTTTAAGAATATACTAACTTAATTTATAAGTTTATTGAATTAGCTACTGTTCAATTTTCATGTTTGGACCTCCACCCTGGGCAGAATCCAAGGCCATGCTGGCATAATAACCAGTAAATGGCTCTGTGGGCAAGGAGGAAAGAAATGGGCTTGTTGGCACATGTCTTCATGGCATGGTGCTAAAGTTTAATTTTCATTTTTTTTTTCAAAATTGCAAAATAATCAGATCAAATTTTCTTAATTTTAATTTGACTGCATTACAATTATTGTGCATCTTTTGTGAGCTGTGTGTACTGGATTTTTTTTTTTTTAAAGCAATACCAACTGCCTCCAAGTTTACAATTGTGCATTTGCCATTTATTTGTGATTGATACTACCAGAGCTGAAACCAGTCTCCTCTCTCTTGGAACCAGTTTACTGCTCTTTGCTTTCTGTTTTGAAGTGGAGGAATTTAAGTGCGATGGGTCTGTTTGGACTTTTGCAAGAGCTGATCTTATCAACCTTTAGGATCATTTGTTCTGAACTCCAGGCATCAAATAAAGGTGGAACTACTGATCAGATGGTTTGAAGCCATGGATGTGAACACTAGTCATTTATTTTAACAAACCAGTGAACATGAAACAACAATAGTTTGGAACTAAAATTTATAGTTCGTTTTAAAATAGTAAAATTCTGGAGAAATGGTTTTAACTCAAAATATTTCCCCAGTGATTTGTTCATTGTTAATGCTCAGAAAATATTAACCACTACACTCAATCCTTTTTCTACTTTACTGGTCTTTTAGGAGAATTTTGCTTGTTATTACTCAAATGGGAATTACTTTCCCATGAGCAACTTATTATAGATTTATCTAAATTAAATCTCATTCCATTTAAAATTTTCCACCTAAGATCTTCCATTGTGCTTGCACTTCTTTCAATTTTGGTATGCTCACAGCTATTTACTTTTCCCATCAGGGCATTAATTTGGACATTTCATTTAGTACTGGTCCCAAGCCTATCCCTACAGAACCCCCACTGTCCCCAATTTAATGATGCATTACTAATAGTTGCTTATTATTTATAGTCCATCAGTCAATTTGAGAATAATCCTAATGTGACAGAATCTTACCAATGTCTCTATTCATTCTTATTTGTTTCCAACAGAAATCCTGGGAACTTGAAGAAGCTGCTTCTAGCAATCTATTAAATAGTCTTCATGGTATGTTTGGAAAGAAGATGGCATATTTGTGCCATTTTGATTTGCTTAATGTAAAATTACTCTACTTAGCATGAAGTTTTCAAGATAAAGAATCATCTAGTGCAGGGGCGCCTGGGTGGCGCAGTTGGTTAAGTGTCCGACTTCAGCCAGGTCACGATCTCGCGGTCCGTGAGTTCGAGCCCCGCGTCGGGCTCTGGGCTGATGGCTCGGAGCCTGGAGCCTGTTTCCGATTCTGTGTCTCCCTCTCTCTCTGCCCCTCCCCTGTTCATGCTCTGTCTCTCTCTGTCCCAAAAATAAATAAACGTTGAAAAAAAAATTAAAAAAAAAATCATCTAGCGCAGAGGAGGGGAGGATTGGGCCATCCTATTTTACAGAACCTGGTGCCATCTTTATTACCTTAAACTTTTTCCTGCTTTAGCCGCCTTCAGGCTGCCTTACCTCCTGTCCAACTTTGTAGAAATTGGGGAAAAACAGTAATCCAACTCTACGACATAGTGAGAATATGAAATAACAGCTATAAATGAGTTTGGAAAATCAAAACCACTTACATGTAATCCTTTCACAGAAATAAGACTTTGCTGATGTGCCCTTTGAGGAATATGCATTATATGGGGCACAGACACCTTTATCCTATTTTGCCTGCTTCTTACAATATTAATGACATACATGTACATGGAGTATGTGGCATGTGCCTGTTTCATTTCTAAGATAAAAATATCTGAAGTAAATGTTTTAATATAAAATTCATTGCTATCAATGTTATACGTTAAGCTTCAGAGCACAGAGTTCCAAGAAATCTTAAGAAAGTTACTGGAGCAAAGATAGGCTCTTCAAGAAAGGAGTGCAGGTCTCCTCAGGCTCTGCAGGCACCTGGTCCCTCATTTACCCTCTAGCTCTTTAGTACCATCTATCTTCCCTCTTTCTCTGTCTCAGTCTGTATGATAGTCTAACAAATAAAGGCTTTCTCTATGTTGCTAAAGCAGTGACTTGACTCTCCTGTTTGCAATATTTACATTTTTTGAATATCTGATCTGGAACTACCTTTACTCATTATTTTTCTGCACCTTTTACCTGTTTTCTAGTTTTTACCATTCTTCTGAAAGAGCTCTCATACAAACCCCCTATAACCTGTGTGGATGGAGTATGAGGAGGTAAATATGATGGAGCTGGAATGGTGTGCTCTTTTAGGATTGGGCTGTCAGTACGGAGGGTTCGTTTTCTTAGAAGAAAGGTGCAGCTGCTCAAAAAGACATCAGATGCCACACAATCTCCAGAGCCTGAAATTACCCAAGACCATCCAGTGTATAGATTCATACATTCATATACAGAAGACTGTTAAGACCCTGAGTTGCAATATACATACACTTCCGGATACAAAAGCCAAAAATTTCACCAAGTTCGGTGGATCAGCAGTAAATGGACAGTTTTCCCTCTGAATTCTAAGTGGAAGGTTCCCAACTCCAAGAGAAAGATGGAGGAAATCAAAGAAACCCTTCGGCTATGTGAATTTACATGGCCACTGTCTTTCTATTCCTAGTGTAACAGAGGTTATTCCCTACCCCCCACTTTGTGTGAATGAGAGAAGTATCAAATAAAAGCTTTAAATTACTCAAAACATGAAGACAATTCACTTATACAACCTTTGCAGCAAAAAAAGCGGGGTTGTTTTGTTTTTTGGATTTTTTTTTTTTTTGAGATCTGTGAGAAAGTGAGAAAGGGGTTGAGAAAATGCAAACGTTTATTAAAAGAAAAGAATGAAATCAATTTCTAAGTACTATGGATATTTATACTGCATGAACCAGAAAAACCAGAAAAGCCAGAAAAACCCAGAGAAATAGAAAGTAGCTTGATGGAAATCTTTAGCTTCTTGAAGGCTAGAGTGAAATCTGCCAAGTAATAGGCGAATAGGAGGTCACACTGTGAAATTAATAACCAGTAAATTTAGAACAAATAAAGCAGAAATGCTTTTGCACAGCATTTAAGCAGCCTGTGGCACTGACAACTGCAGGAGGTCAGGGAGTTAAATGCTGCCGAACCAGAATTAAAGAAGTGCAGAGTAACATTGTCATTCTTACCATCATCATTTGCAGTTAGTTGGATGATGATTCGGGTGACTTCATCCTTTGCTTTAGAATTTAATTATGATTGCACTTTGTGGAAAGCTAATAAGGATGTAAGACAAACAGCAAGAGTGAAAGTAGATAAGAGCCCCTTTCTGTGAGCCTACAAACATACTGAGCACAAGACAACTATCAGATGATACAGACAACTGCCGTGTTTCAAAATCCTGCAGATCTGTAGGTAGTCTGAATCTGGAGAAGTTTTCATTCAAACTTCCCATCTTTGGCCATGGCAACATACAGTAATTCTTGGGAAATGTCTTTTCAATTTACAAGATCCCCTTGAAGAAGATTTTTTATTTGCTCACTTCACCAAACTTACTATTCAGTATATCATTGTTTTCTTCTGATCTGTTAATCCCAGCTGGAACCCCACAACGTCTTTTGGTGAATATTGGGTTTGATGATGATGCTACGGTCAACAATACCCTGTTGTTTCCAGTCGCACAGGAGCGGCAGCCTCCCCGGGGGATGAAAGATGCTCTGCCTGAGATCATCAGTACATGAAGTACAGGCAGCAGCCAGGCCTAGTCCTGGTTCTAAAAATGGACTATTTTACAAAATGACTCTTAACTGTATCTTTTACTTTTATTGCAAACTGTAATCAATGCTTAGCCATTGATTATCACCATTCTTTTTAGGCCTACAAAGATCTGTGGGTCCCCCTCCTTACTTTTTCACCCTAACGTATTATTGTCAGCTTGAGTTAACGTTTAACTAGGAATTACTTGGTGTGATGGGGAGGTAAAAAGATAGGGGCATTTACTTTTTCATTAATCTCTTCCTTGCCATAATTAGCAAAGGTGTAAATAGTAACACCTCTGATCCATATAGGAGTTGAAACTCGGTGCCACAGAGGCCACATTCTTCAAAAACAATGACACCTGATCATTTCACCCAGTGTCTTAATTTGTTCATATTTTGGCTGCTAAGCCTTCTGTTTTTTCTGTGACTGTAATATAAACAACTGAGCTCCATTAGTTTGTATTATTTTTCATTTACTTTAGAATTGCTAGGCTGAAATTGAACAATGTATTTTTCGGTGGTTCTTTCGCTCTCTTTTTTTCTTTTTAAATGCAGTTGGCCTTTTTTCCCTTCCTTAAATAATTTTTTTTATTTCACTATTTTCATTGTAATCATGGTTATAATTGACAGCTTTATAATACCGGGGGGCACAGTTGAGGTCTCTTTCTCTTTTCAAACACTCTTCTCCATCAACAGCAAGGGCTGTTTTTCTTTGTTTCTTTGCTGTCTGAGAAGAGGCAGAAGATCAGAGAGAGTTTCTGGCGGTCGTAGAATATTACATTCCATTGTAACTAGTAGTTTACATAGACTGTGCAACTAAATATTCTGTGAAAACAACTGAAAATGACTTTTCCCTTTCCTGTGCAAATCCAATGTTTTCATAAATCTGGAGGAAAACCTTGCAGTTTTGAAAACCTGAAATATTTGTATCCACTTTTTAATTGTTGATGTGCTGATGTCAAACCACCACGCTGGATATTTTTAGTGCCTATCCCCATGATTGATAGCGTGTGTAGAAATCAGAAGTACGGGTATCACTCCTGGCAGAATTGGAGTGAATTAGAAATTCTGTTTTCAAGACATTTTAAAATATTCACTTTTTAACCTCCTTTTAAAGCTACCTCTTGCTGTATTTTGCAAGGGTGGGGATTTAATGCATGATGCCTACACATGTGTACATAATATTCTCTACCTTTTGTCTTTAATATTCCTTGGTTTTTAATTATTAAAGATAAGTATTTGAATTATAAATATTCTAGTTATACAGGAATAGGCAAAGCAGGCATATACCCTCAGGCAAAATTCTTCCATTATCCATAATCCTTCTGCCTCCTGCCTCCATTTCTCTGCTTCCTATCTTTATGTCGCCTCAAAAAACACACAGACGCATTCTTTTAAACCCACCTTCTCCTCCCCACTTAAACCATAGAAATCCCTTCTCAATATGTATAGGGGCCTCTTCCTTGAAGTGGGATGTCATACTTGTCCTAAATATAATAAAGTGCTATCTTCAAGGCATTTCTGCATCCAAAACACTCCCCAGAAACCTGCCGAGCCCTCCCATCTAACCAGTCTGAATGTCACAAATCATAGCCCAGAAACTGCTTTATAGTGAATCATTAACATTGTCAGGAATGACTTGGCACAGAAAAAAAAAGGCTTTCCATTAGAGAACTGAGGGAGAATATACAAATGACAGCATTGTCATTCCACTCCTATTGTTTTATAAAGCTCTGAACTGATTAGTAAGAGTTTATTACAGAGGAATAGGACTGTGAATTTCATGCGTTGTGCTAGGTATTTTCATATCTTCCTCTTACATTTTAGAGCTTCATGGTTTATTTTAAATGTTTTGTTTTTAAAATTCTGCTTGCAGTGCTGAATAAAGTTTTACAGGATGAATAAAAGTGTTAAGAAAAAAATATGCAGATATATGCAAAGTAGCTGACCAGAGTATTTGTTAAGTAAAAAGCCATTTTTCCTGTCTATTTGTCTGGGATCCTAGTCCTCCTCACTCACTTGCCCAGCAGGGATGTGACTAAAAAGGACCAGGATGCTGCATCAAGGATGCACAAGACCAAGTTTGGGTGAGTGTTCTCTGTCTTTCATGGTGGGTCTTGTATCACTTTCTGAAGTTGGAGGCCAAGTAGGGTTTAGAATCCTTTGTTGCTCTGTATTTATCTGAGTTTACATTTTGTACATTAGAACAGCTGACCAAGAGTTGATTACCTAATACTCCTCTGCCTCCTTTACCCCGTGTTGACACATGCAGTGGATGTGGTTAACTTACCAGATCCTCACTGAGACAGAAGCACTCATTCATTCCCCAGGGATCAGAGTGTTCCTTGCCACTGTTTACAGTCAAGCACTTCCTTTGAAACTGCTGCTGGCCCGAGGAGATTATCTTCCCCAAAGTTTCAACCCTCCCCAGGTCCAGCCTGAATCCAATGACAAAACCACGCCTCAACTGGAGAGATTTCTGATGGACCAGCCCAGCTTCAGGGTACCACATGGTTGAAGCTGAGGCCTCTGTTGTGACTGTATCACAGTTCAACATCTCTACCAAGTCTTACACATATCATAACTGAGACCATACCCCAATAAACCACCTGTATACAAACCTCAGGCTTAGAGTTTCTTTTTTTGTAGGAAATCCAACCCATGACAGTTGATACCGGGATGATCCTAGAAGGCAGGCTCTGACATGGGATTTTGGAGTTGAATTATCTCCTGGCTGGCTGGTAATTAGGACTCCATCACTGGTGGTAGATATGGTATCAATAGCTGTGGTATGTAGCAACGGTGCAATTGTTAAAACTTTTCCTGATGTTGAATTGTGATGGGAGATCCACAGAAGAGAATGCATTGCAAAGTGTAACATCTTAGGTGCTTGAGAGTTTCAGAGTAAATAGTAATTAAGGGACTACAGAATTGGATAGCTTTTACTGCAAGCTATCCATGCACTGGAGAAGACATGAAAGGCTGAGTGTGATTAATCACCAAATTAAGGTGAAGTATAAAAGCCAGAGGGCCCCCTTGGCAGCATAGAAAGAGACTCCCATCTCCTGCAGCTGGAAAGTGAAAAGGCTGAGGATCTGACTCAGGACTTAACAATGTAAGTAGATCATCTCCAGAGAAGGTTGAATTTCTAACTCCAAGTTGTCTCTGCCAAGGTTTGGGTCCTCACCGGGAAGGAGAGGGACGTTGGGTCAATACCCTTCAAAATACTGAATTCCCCAACTTCCCTGACTCTCTGAACCTGCAGAAGTGGCCCACTTTTCCCTGTCAAAAGCCAATGCACTTCCCTTATTTGAAGAAATGCAGGGGCCCCTGACCAGTAAGACAGCAGGTGCCCCTTCCCTTAGAACCTATTTTCACCTCCCCTCCTGGTTACCAAAACAATCATGAGGATTAAGGCACAGCACATTCCAGCTAATGAAGGGTTGGACCAGAGGTTTTCTAAGATCCAGCCTATATGTATATGAGACTCAGGAAAGTAGGTATGGAAACTGGATCCAAAAGACGTTGAATTAAGGGGGCAGAACATAAAGTTGGAAAGAAGAATTTTTTGATAAGGGAACACTGTTTCGTGATAAAGATGTATCCCTCTGTCAAGACTCCAAGAGAAGAAGCTAATATGCTACTATAATGGTACTTTGAAGTTTAAAGGAAGTGAGGGCCCACAGCACGTGAAGTAAAAAGTGCCATGGATGATGGTAGAAGGGATCAAAAAATCCAGTGAAGTGGGAGTCCTATAGCAGATATACGTAAGGCCAAAACCCACCACCTGAATGTGTTCCAAGGGAAGGCCTAAATAAGGTGTGAGTTGGTGAAGGGGACAAGAGTAACACTAAAATGCTTCATGGCTATCTACTTTAAACCAGGGCTCATGGTAGGAGATTCTGTTATAGACATAGTTTACTTAATAATAATAGGGATAAGATACAGATATAACAGAGGCCAGATAGTGGCATTTTATCAGCAGCAGCAAGGTATGTGCAATTATCATGCTGAAAGACAAGTGTGGTGTAGCAGCCAGAGAACCCTCCCTGGCAGAGAGCTACAGAGATGGTAAGAGAATCCACATCACTAAGGGCAAGATAGGTAGTTAACAAGGGAATTCTCAGTCTATAAAATCAGAGGGATACAGGAGTGGATAACCATAATGATGAGAACAACTCCAATAGTAAGTCATGAGCTCTTGCCGAGTTTCTGGACTGAGCCAGTTTTCAGACCCCAAATTCCTGAGGGAGGACCCTGCAGTACCATAAAAAGTGCATACAGTAATGATTCTCTTATTCCTTTCTCAAAGGGACTCCAGGCTTATTTATTTGAGTAGCTGTTCACTGGAGAAAGCTAATACCCAGATATTTTGAGGGCTGTTGACCCAGACTCAAAGTATCATTTATGGCCCCCTTACCATGAAGGTATCTAAGGCTAGGAAATACGAAAAGTTCTGGCTCAGATACCAGCTCAAAATTGGTGCACTGTGTCCAATTTTCTCAGTTCAGCATATATACTTGTAATAGATATTTCTTCCTTTTTGGTAGAATTCCCACATCTGTTCCTTGATCTGTGAGATTAGAATCATCATAACAGAGAAGGTCAAGTGGAAGCCTTTCAAATGGCCTTTTCTCCCAGACAAATAAAACCAAATAAATACCAAATAAAACAATTATATACCAGAGTGAATGGCAAAAATCAGTGCCACCATGGAAGACCTAAAGGACAAGGGGTGGTGGGGCCTATCACACCCTTATTTAATTCAGCGTTCTAACCATTACAAATACCAGACTGATCCTGGAGGATGACATCGGACTAATGCAAATTCATCCAACTAGAAGTGATTGCAATGCTGTACCAATTGTGGTATCTTTGCTAGATCAGATTTACCTGGCCCCTAGTACAGGGTATGTATCTATTACTCTGGTGAATGTGTTTTAATTCCTATCTGGAAGATGCAATAGAGCAGTTGCATTCCTATGGGCTGGACAGCAATCTTTCCCCAGAGCCACATCGGTCCCATGTCATAATATAGTCCAAAGGGACCTGCACTGTCAGAGAATGATGCAGAGCAACACATTGGCCCACTACATCAATGACATTATATTAATCTAAACCAGATAAACAAGAAATGGCAAGTATGTTGGAAGACTTGCAAAGACACATGTGCTCCAGAGGATGGAAGATAGACAGTTTGTGAAGATTTTGGGGTCTACCATTTCAGAAAAGATTTTAGGGGTCCAATGGTCTAGAGATGTCAGGACACTTCCTTCAAAGCAAATGGAAAATTATATATTGCATATCTCACAATTCCTAGTAGGTCCTTTTGGGTTCTGGAGGCGACATGCTCCATACATGTGAGTACTGCTCTAACCCACTTACCAGCTTACACTGAAGATGTCCAGGTAGGAGTAAGACTCTGAGCAGGAATGGGCTCCACAGCAGGTCTAGGCTGCAGTGCAACTAGCCCTTCTTTTTGGGCTTTATGATATGGCAGACTTTCTGGTATTAGAATTATCAGTGGTGGAAAAAGTTGTGTGGAGTTTAAGGCAAATCACAACAGGAAAATCATAATATCAAACTCATGAGTTCTGAAAGCACTATATGTTCTGCAGCAGAAAATTTCACACCACTTGAAAAATTGCTTTTTGCATTCTACCAGACCTGATACTGACCCTTGGACACAACATGACTAAGTGGCCAGCAATGCCTGCCCATCACGATCTGAGCCCAAAACAATCCAGTGTAGAATGGAAGTACTACATTTTTGGTCAAGAACTGACAGAGCCAAAGTATGACCAAGGGTCTTGAGCAGATGAATCATTCCCATGAATCCACCCACCACTGTTTTATCAGTGCATCTTCCTTAGCTCACATGGAAGCCTATATAGGAATGACACTTTTCATTAGCTGATCAAGAAGAAAGAGGACCTGTCTGGTTCAGAGCTCAATATGTGAGGGCATGCTAAAAATAGACGGCTGCTGTACTAGAGCCCACTTGGGGGCTGCCCTTAAAGCCTGTAATAAGAGGAAATGTTCCTAATAGACAGAAATTTAAATGGTGTACCTAGTCATTCACTTTGTGTAGAAAGAAGTCCTAGTTTGGAATATATATGGATTCATGGACAGTGGCAAAATGCTTGAATGTTTGGTCAAGGTCCTAAAAAGAGAAGGATTAGAATGGCGGGCTCAAGAAGTTTGGGAGAGGAGGCATTTTATGAACTTATGAATACGGTCACACAGAGTGAAGGTCTTTATATCGCATGTTGATTCTTACCAGAGAGCATCCACCATGGAGGATGTACTAACTGGCCAAATGGTTGGCATAACAAAGCCAGTGAACATCCACCAACCTCTTTTATTAGTAACCCAAGTGCTGGCATAATGGTTATGTCAAAAGAATAGCCATGGTGTTGGGAACTGGAACTGTGCATGGGCCCAGCAGCATTGTCCGCATTCATCAAGGCTGATATAGGAACTATACTGCCAAATGTCAAATCTGCAAACAACAGAGACCAAAACTAAACCCTCAAAGTAGAACCATTTCTTGATATCAACTATCCACTTGTTAGCAAGTTGATTACAATGGATCTCTTCTACCCTAGAAGAGCAACAATTCATCCTGACTAGAATAAACAGTGTTTCAGATTTGGATACACCTTTTTTTTTTTTTTGTCCACAGGGCCTGTATTAGTTTTCTAAATTGCACTGCAAATTACCACAAATTTCATGGCTTAAAATAACACACATTTATTATCTCAGTTTCTATAGGTAAGAAGTCTGGGAATACATTACTGGGGTTTCCAGCTTCAGTGTCATACCAGCAATGCAAATAACCAGGGCTCTGGTCTTCTTGGTGGCTTAATGAAGGAAAGATCCACTTACAATCAGTGCCACTATCTGAAGCTCTACAGAGTACTTACTGTTCTGACACAGGATTCCACATCACACTGTATCAGATCATAGTTATGTGCGGTGGACACATAACCATGGGATTCAGTGGTCCTATTCCATACCATCCAGAAAATGCTGGCCCATAAAGCAATGCAACAGCTTTTGGAAGATATGTCTAAGGCATCAGCTTGTAGATGGTACCCTGAGAAGATGAGTCACCATCCTTCATGACACAGTATAAGGCAATTTCCCTAATCAATGGCCATTTTATGATGCAAGGCCAAACAGTAAAACCTGGGATCATGAGTAACTTGTTCTGTGAGTGTTCCACAAGATGAGCAAAGATTTCTAATAAATTTTAACTTGATAAATGAGTAATGTCTTGTGATATAAGTAGTATGTGACACTGAAGTCACATGATCACAACTGAGCCAAAGGTTCTTCTCTCTCTCTCTTTCTTTCTATCTCTTGCTGTGGGATTTGGCAGAAATAAGTGATTTCTCAGAAGGTTGGAAGGTGCCCCAAACTGGCACTATGTATTTTTTGTCACTTCAAAGCACCTATGGACAGTTCTTTGCTTTTCTATACAAGAGTAAGCTTAGGAATGCTTTGCTTCATTCTAGGTCAGGCTGCCTGCAGATATAGACCCTTTCCTCTGCTGCCTTATTGCCAGTTACATTAAATATAGTGTATGACAAGAGTTTATTAATACTGTACTGTAGTCAACATCCATGAGAGCATATTCAATGGCCTCCACGCAGAAAAAGATTCCATGGAGCCAACAGATAGCAGTGATTCCGTTAGTGACAGTGAAAGTCGTCCTACACAGTAACCTCCTCTCTCTTGTCTCCCTCACACCAGCCACGAAGGTTTTCAAAGGTAAGTGAAGGCTATTTTTCTTTATATTTTATATTTTCTTTATTATTTTATATACTATTACAGTATTTTAATCATTTTTATATGAATATTTTTGGGTTGTGGAATGAATCATCTGCGTTTCCATTATTTCTTATGGGAAAATTCACTTTGACATACGAGTGCTTTGGTTACAGGCATGTTTCCAGAACGAATTATGCTTGCAAACCAAGGTTTACTGTATACTCAAAAGACAGAATACCATAGGCCTGGAAACCAAGAATAGAAGTTGGAGTAGTCTTTATATTTTTACCATCAGTGCAGTGACCCACTTTCAAATCTGTGCTTCCTGTCCCCCAAACCCTGCAAGTCTTGAGGTCCTGATTCACAAAAGGCAAATGGTAAAAGTCCCATTAAACTTTAAATTATGATTCCACCTGGTCATTTCACAATCCTTGTGCCAGGAGAACAGAATCAAAACAAGGAGTCACTATCCTGGCAGGGGTAAGTGACCCTTATTATTAGGAGGAGGTAAGGCTGCCATTATACAATTACAGGAAATTCCTGAAATTCTCTTACAGGAAACATACATTCAGCACTCCCTTTGGTACTCTCCTGTCCAATGTTAAGGATAAACCTTGACAAGTGCATCAGCCTGGGAAGGGGATAGTGATCAGTGGCTCAAAGATGGGGATCTGCTGTAGGAAAAGAAAACACGAACTCAAAAAGATATCTGCACCCCCATGTCCACAGCAGCATTATTTACAGTAGGCAAGTCATGGAAGCAACCTAAGTGTCTAGCCACAGATAATGGCTAAAGAAGTTGTGGTATATACCCACAATGCGATACTCTTCAGTCATAAAAATGGGGAAATCCTGCCATTTGCAGCAAGGAGGAGGGCAACCTTGAGGGCATTCTGCTGAGGTAAGTCAGACAGGGAAAGGCAAATACTGCAGAATCTTACTTATATGTGGAATCTAAAAAAGAAAAGAAAACCCCAAACTCATAGAAAAAAGAGATCAGATGTGTGGTTACCAGAGATGGGGGTGAGGAGAGGGAACAGGAGGAAGGTGGTTAAAAGGCACAAACTTCCAGTTATAAGATAAATAAGTACTAGGGATGCAACGTACAACATAATGACTAAGGCTAAATCTGTAGGATTTATCCTACGGCTGTAGGATATACAGGAAAGGTGTTAAGAGAGCAAATCCTAAGAGTTCTCATCACAAGGAGAATTCTTTTTTCTTTTTTTCCCCATCTCTTTTTATTGTATCTATATAAGAAGATGGATATTAACTAAACTTATTGTGGTTATCATTTCACAATACAGGTTAAGTCAACCTTTAGGCTATATACCAGGAACTCATATGGTGATGGATGTCTATATCTCAATAAAACTGGAAAAAAATTATACAAGCATTCATATGCTAATAAATATATTCATAATTGACAATCATGAGAAGGAATGGATTTATAGCAATAATTGTAATAAATTCGGGGTGCCTGGGTGACTCAGTTGCTTAAGTATCTGACCTGGTTTCTGCTCAGGTCATGATCTCACGGTTCGTGAGTTCGAGCCCCACGTTGGGCTCTGTGCTGGCAGTGTGGGGCCTGCTTGGGATTCTCTCTCTCTCTCTGCCCCTCCCCCACTCGCTCTCTGTTTCTCAAAATAAATAAATAACACTTCAAAAAAATTTTTAAAAATGGTAATAAATTCAACACGCAAGTTTTCCTGCTTTCCACTCCCCTGACAAACGGGGATCTAAGCTGGGTCACTCTCTCCCCCAACCCCACTGGTAAACCAGCTACTGGTAGGGATGATAACTGCGGGTGAGGCAAGTCTAGAATGGGTAACAAAGGAAGGAGATGGTGAGTATTAATTGTGACCATGAGACTACCTGTAGAGTAGGCTGTAACTCATCTCACAAAACTTCCGGAGAACAGTTTCTTTAGGAAAAAAAATGAACTAGAATCCTAGAGGAACTATTGCCAGAGGTGGTAAGCTTAGTGTCCAAAGCAAGTGAATCTGAGTGGTGGAAGAAGTTGACTGTAGTGGATGCTGGTGCGTGCTGCCCAGATTTCTCCTTTAGGACAAAAGACACGCATTCCCTGGCTTCCAGGTGTGGTGCCTGATGACTCACAGCTGATTTCAATCAAGGATTTGTTTTCTTCCAAAGGCAACCACCTTACCCCAGGTACTACTCTCTGTCTGGGGGCAGCTCCCATGCAATGGCAAGTCAGGGCAGGGGTACAAAGGCCTGGACCTTTTGACTCAAGCTGGGACATCTTCGAAGGGCTATCCCAGATTCGGAGCTCTAGTGGGCCTCTATGATAGTCTAATCAGAATTCACATCTCCCTCTTCTCCCTTCACTCCCTTACAGGTACTGTACAGGAGAGCGATTCCTAATAGACACCTGCCTCTGTTTGGGGTCTGCTTCTAAGGAATATGATCTGCAAAATCATGGGACTCTTCCCAGAGTGAACATTTCAATAGAGTGAAATGGACTGTTTAGTAAAACACACTGCTTAACCATTCACTTCTCTTCACTGGTTAATGTTCTGGGAGGACACCTCTTGGGCATAAACAACTCTATGAGAATACTGTCATAAGTTACCAAAGATATTTTAAGGACCATTCTAAAATGCAGAATATTATTAAATGTTATTCTTTCATTTTTTTTGAGTGAGACAACATGTCCATGCTAAGAAATGTATTCTCTCTGCATGTTAAGGATAATAAAGGAAGCTGGTTTGATCAATATGGTTTTTTGCAAACATGTGTATTACATATATGCTATAAATTAAATTTACCACCTCTATAAAAGGCAATTGAACCAAATTTTGCATAGTTAGCTGTCCATGAAGATAAAAATATACTGAACCACAAGTGGTTAAACACAATAAAAGAATGCCATCCTGTGTAACATTCAGAAAGAAAGACCAACACAGACAGAACTAATCTGATTTGACACCACTGAGCCTCACTTCACCATCTTGCTCTTGGCAGAATTCCCACTGAAGTTCCTATGTGCTTTGCTAGAGCAAGGACCATAGGATGGAGTTCACGGATTTCCTCCAGTGGAAACGTATAAGTGAGCCTTTATTCCTTTAGGTTTCTTCACATTCTAGCATAAGATTTTCATATGAAGCTTTAGTTAAACGTAGGCAGAGGCTGGGAGAAAAAGGAAGAGGATGAAAAGTATCACACAGACATCATTCTCTGTTGGTAATCAGTAGGGTTGCCTCACCACATTTTTGACATGGTTCTCCAATGTGATAGAGAGAAAGACTATGCAGAAAATTATCACCCGGATTCACTCAACCTAAAAACATTAGAGAACTGGCTCTTTAACATTCTGATTTCTTAGTGGAGAATAAAATGAAGTGATTTACTCCTCCTAATATTTCTAAAAATATTTTAAATTGGTCATCATACTTAGAACCCTAACACCCTTGCAAAACTACAAAAAAGTTAAGTGTTCATCATTATTACATCTAAGAGCAAGGCCAGCTTTTTATTTGAATACAAAGCCACTTGCAGGATATTTCATCTTTTTTTAAAGGTTTTATTTCCAGCTATAAAAATTATATATGCCCATGGTGTAGATAATTAGGAAAATACAATGCAGCCACTAAATGGATTTTATGATCTTTGAGTTATGTTGGGAAATTCCTGTGTTATAATAGTAACTTGGAAAAAAGGACAGAAAATTGTATATATTATATATACAACATACACTGTAATTTACCTCTTTCTCTACTATGACACATATAGGTGCTTTCTAATTATTCATGAATTAAAACACTACTGTGATGAACATTTTTGTGCATAACATTTCCCCACATTTCGGATTACATTTGAAGGATGTGATGAACAATCAGGTCTAAGGTAAGGGTACTTTAGTGTTTTACCATTTTGATAATTGTTGTTTCACGTATTGTTTCTAGCTGTGTATGAAAGTATTCATTTCATTTTCTACTTGGAACTGAGAGTCTGAGGGGTAAAATATATATGAGTCTAGCTTTATTGGTACTGATTCAAAAGTGTTTCTGAAATAGCAAACTTATGCTTGACAGAATACATCTCAGGGCACCTGAGTGGCTCAGTGCATTAAACATCCAACTCGTGATTTTAGCTCAGGCCATGATCTCATGGTTCATGTGTTCGAGCCCCATGTCGGGTTCTGTGCTGGCAGTGAGGAGCCTGCTTGTGGTTCTCTCTTTCTCTCCCTCTCCATCTGCCCCTCCCTGCTCTCTCTCTCTCAAAATACAGAAAAACCTTGGTTTGCAAGCATAATTCATTCTGGAAACATGCTTGTAATCCAAAGCACTTGTATACCGAACGGAATGTCAAGTATCATTGGTTCAGTTGTGATCACGTGACATTCATTGTCACATACTACTCATATTGCAAGACATCACTCGTTTATCAAGTTAAAATTAGTAGAAATGTTTGCTTATCTTGTGGAACACTCCCAGAACAAGTTACTTGCAATCCAAGTTTTACTGTAAATAAACTTTAAAAAAAGAGAATACATCTCTAAACTTTACCTTTTTAAAAAAATTTTTCTTTTTTTAATATATAATGGACATATATCACTAAGTTAAGATGCACAACATGTTAATCTGATACATTTATGTATTTCAATATGATTATCACCATAGCCTTAGCTAACATCTCTGTCATGTCATATAATTATTGTTTCTTTTTTTGGTGAGAACAATTAAGATCTACTCTCTTGGCAACTTTGAAATTTATACTACAGTATTAATGACTATATTCACTGTGCTGTGGATTAGATCTCTAGGACTTATTTATCTACTAGTTGCAAGTTTGTACCCTTAAACAACATCTCCCCAGTTCCTGCCCCAGCTACCAGTACCTGTTTATCCCCATCTATTCTCTGTTTTCACGAGTTCAGCCTTTTTGGATTCCACATGTTAGTCTTTGACTCATCTCACTTATCATAAAGTTCTCAAGGTCCATTCATGTTATCACAAATGGCAGGATTTCCTTCTTTCTCATGGATGCATGATATTCCATGATATACCAAATTTCTTTATCCGTTCATCTGTTGATGGACATTTAAAATATTTCCATATCTTGACTACTGTAAATAATGATGCAATAAGCATGGGAGTGCAGATGTCTCTTTGATATCCCATTTTTCTTTCCTTTTTGCCTTCCTTTTTATCAGCAGAAATCTGTCTCAATTTTATAGAATATACCATATATATTTTATACCAGTTTGAGAAGATAATGCTTTGTACTACAAATCATGAAATATAATATATTAAAAAGAATACAATGAGGGGTGCCTGTGGAGCTGTCAGTTGAGGGTCTGACTGACCCCTGATTTCAGCTCAGGTTATGATGTCACAGTTCATGGGACCAAGCTCAGCAGTGACTGGTCTCTGCGCTGAAGGCATGGAGTCTGCTTGGGTATATCTCCCTCTCTCCCTCTCTGCCCCTACCCTGATTGCATGCTCTCTCTCAAAATAAATAAATAAATAACTTAAAAAAGCTAAAAGAGAATAAAATAATAAAAAATAAGGTCTCAAAAAAACACGGTTTGGTTACAAAATCTCAATTTCTACAAACCACTTACTTCTCTTTAATCAATCAAAATGTACTTTATTTCTAATGAAGGTAATGCAAGGTGGGTGGGGGAATGAAGATAAGAACTGATGACAGAAAGTATGCTTTTAATTTGATGCTTCAATTTCAATTTCATATGCTTCAATATGATGGGGAAAAAATAAAGGGAGGCAGAGGAACAGAAAAATAAAGTTCTTTCAGTACTAATCAAGAAGATGTAATTTGCTGTGCTCTTTTTGGTTTACTGTACACAAGCATTAATTCCTTTCTCCTTTTGTCCCCTTGCAAAATATCCTGCTAATTTCTAGATCTGGACAGTCTTCCTCTTACGGAGTATATATCAAGGGACCAAAGCAATCTAGCAAACAAGGATACATATCTTTCCCTATACAAAGGTATTTACAAGGTCTTCTCTAATTACAAACTCATTTGAACTACCAATCCTCAAGCAAATCAATGCTTTGCTGTACCCTGGCTGTGCTTTCAGCAGATTGTTGGGTTTATGTGTATTTGATTCACACTATATATTGATCCGATAATTCCAACATTTAAATAAGAACATGCTGGAATGAAGTGAATACAGAACTTTCAAATTCTACAGGTATGATCTCGGTGCAGCATACATTGTGTCATACTCTGCAGTGATTTTTGATGAGGAATTCTATTAGTAGGGTTCTAGGTAAAACTGAACAATTGGTCAACTCTTTTTGGCCCCCACATATACCTACAAACTTCTTTTTTTTTTTTTTTTTAAATTTTTTTTTCAACATTTATTTATTTTTGGGACAGAGAGAGACAGAGCATGAACGGGGGAGGGGCAGAGAGAGAGGGAGACACAGAATCGGAAACAGGCTCCAGGCTCTGAGCCATCAGCCCAGAGCCCGACGCGGGGCTCGAACTCACGGACCGCGAGATCGTGACCTGGCTGAAGTCGGACGCTTAACCGACTGCGCCACCCAGGCGCCCCTATACCTACAAACTTCTACTCACAGCTCATTTTCAGTTTATATTCATTCACTTTTTTTGATAGTCGATCATATATTTTATTTTATCATCTGAACTAGAAAACATTTCTGGGGTTGAAGGGAAGATGGCATAAAATAACTACCACAGATAATTGGCATAACCATGATTATCCAGAGCAAATGGGGACATATTGTTACCCTATTTATAGGTTACAAGGGGAATTATAACCATGGCTGGCTACATGATTTGTGGCGTCCAGTGAAAATGAAAATTCAGGATTCCTTGTTCAACACTTATGAAGAATTTCAACATGGTGACAGCATAGCATTAAACCAAGCCTGTTCTGCATATGGGATCTTTTGTGACTGCCCAGGTGATGTGCACATGAAGCTGGCTCTGATCATCACCAAAGCTAAAATACTTAGGTTCCCAAACTTTTTTCTCCTCACCAAGTAAATGTCAAAACATATCTTTGTCTTGTTCCATTTTTTTTAAATTAAAGGAATGTATGGTCACTTTGCTAATTTAAAGTGTATGATTAAAAAATTTAAATAAACTTTACGACATATAAAGAAAAATGTAGTAGTCTTGGGCTCTCTGTCTAAAATCCTGTCATTCTAACATGACCGTAAAGAGTGGAGGACTAAAGAAGAATGAAATTCCAGGAAGTTTATATTTAAGGAACTGAAGGGTTTTAGTGTTTGTGTTCCTCGCTAGCAAGTGTTAACGTTACTGATGTAATTTTTTACTCTATATAAGAGAATCCTCTCTATGTAGACAGAAGGTGTCAGTTTAAGAAAGAAACATAAATATCTGAGTTAAATACCAACTAGGAAAACATACAGTAAAGAATGTTGCACAACCATCTGGAAAATGCAAAGAAAATCACAATTAATGTGCAGAGAAAAGGAGAGGGTAAAAGGGATGAAATAAACCTAGTATTTATCAAGAAGCAGCCATAAACATGGAATTCTGATAAAGTATCTGAGTGACAAGTAGCTATCATCAGGTGCTACTTCTTATGAGAAGGTCACAGAAATTAGGAGAAATCCCCAGCATCTGAAGACCTGCCTATAAGTAGAATGGCTCCAAACAGGGCACCTGAACTAAAGTCAATGAATCCTCCTCTCTCTTAAAAGGAATCTGTATTTACAAACTAGCTCTAAAGCAAACAAACATGAAGCCTAGGGAGCATGGATGAAGGAAGACAGAATCATGGCATCTATGATACATTCTCACTAATGAACATGGCTCATATCTCTCAGATTGATATTGATTTTCACACTAGATTATTTTTCACAATGCTATATGCTGGAAGAGAAGCTTTATTCAGAGGTACACAGATTGCCACCCTCATATAGTATGATTTCTGTGGCAATGGGTAGGCTTGTCAACATCCAAAATTTTAATTCCTCCTGTTGGTTAAATCTGGAATTCTGCAATAAAACTAGCTTCCTTAGAGCTAGTCATGTTCTAGACTTGCAGGTGCTGCAGTATTAATATCCAGCTCAAGGAAAGGGAATCTCTGTCTTGTTTATCCTTTCTACTAGTCTGATTAAAATCTATTTTTTTATGTTTATTCGCTTAGAGAGCAAGAGAGAGTGATAGAGAATGAGGGAGAGTGACAGAGAGCGCAAGAGAGAGCACAAGAGAGAAAGCAAGGCAGAGAGCAAGAGCAAGAGAGAGAGCAAGAGAGAGAGCGCACACAAGTGGGGGAGTGGCAGAGAGAGAGAGGGAGAGAGAATACCAAGCAGGCTTTGCATCATCAGCTCAAAGCTCAGATTCACGAACTGTGAGACCATGACCTGAGCCAAAGCTGCACGCTTAACTGAGCCACCGAGGCTCCCCAAAATCTAACTTTTTAGTTCAGAACTATAGTTGATTCTTTCTCTAACTTCAGATGTGTGGACATAGAGACACAGGGTATAGATAAAGCTATGCATCCTTAAGGCCTGACAAAAAAGAAAAAGGAGGCTCCTGATCAGAGGTGGATAACCACTTTTTCCACCACTACAGGAAGATTTTGGAGAAAGGGAAGAGGGCTGTCATCCTACAATCCTCAAAAAGATGGATCAGTTTTTGTTAAGCCAGAGAAAGGAGAGCACTGCCTTCAGGAGGGTCAAAGCAGATCATCAGGGACTGCACAGGTTGGGTGTGAGTCCTGTTTCCATGGAGCTTCCTTTATACGGAGCGGCCACGTGGGGCAACAGTCAGCAACCCAATCATAACAGCCCACTGGAATATATCAAAGGTTAGTCAGGGATTCAGAAGCAGGGCCAAAATAACTGTCCAAACCTTATAAAATATATTGCTAATAACCAAACACACACTCATATTTCAAATACTGTTTTGGTACCTACATTCAAACTGCTATATTTAATCAAGTTGTACCAACCACCTCTGTATCTATAGCCTGCAGGTTTCAAACACTTTATGAAGCAGTATGATACCAAAACAACTGGGGTGACAAAGTGATATTTGCTTAGACAGTCCTAGATTCCAGAAAAGGAAGCTTCTGTGGATCGAATTTGAGACTTGCCTAGTGAAAATCCTTTAGACTGCTTCATTTCTTCCTCTCTCTCTCTTTTTTTTTATAGTTTACTTACTTTGAGAGACAGAGTGCGCATGTTGCACACATGCATGCAAGTGGGGGAGGGACATAGAGAGAGAGCAGAGAGAGAATACTTAGCAGGCTCTTCACTGTCAGCACAGAACCCTCACATGGGGCTTGATCTCATGAATGGTGAGATCATGACCTGAGCCAAAATCAAGAGTCAGAGGCTCAGGGGAGGCCCAGGCAGCAGAGCCTCTGGGACAGCGAACAAAAATCCAGTGAAGAAATGGGCAGAAGACATGAATAGATACTTCTCTAAAGAAGACATCCAGATGGCCAACAGGCACATGAAAAGATGCTCAACATCACTCCTCATCAGGGAAATACAAATCAAAACCATACTTTGATATCACCTCATGCCAGTCAGAGTGGCTAAAATGAGTAAATCAGGAGACTATAGATGCTGGAGAGGATGTGGAGAAATGGGAACCCTCTTGCACTGTTGGTGGGAATGCAAACTGGTGCAGCTGCTCTGGAAAACAGTGTGGAGGTTCCTCAAAAAATTAAAAATGACCCAGAAATAGCACTGCTGGGAATTTACCCAAGGGATACAGGAATGCTGATGCATAGGGGCACTTGTACCCTAATGTTTACTGCAGCACTTTCAACAATAGCCAAATTATGGAAACAGCCTAAATGTCCATCAACTGATGAATGCATAAAGAAGTTGTGGTTTATGTATACAATGGAATACTACCTGGCAATGAGAAGGAATGAAGTATGGCCTTTTGTAGCAATGTGGATGGAACTGGAGGGTATTATGCTAAGTGAAATAAGTCATACAAAGAAAGACAGATACCATATGTTTTCACTCTTTTGTGGATCCTGAGAAACTTGACAGAAGACCATGGGGGAGGGGAAGGGGAAAAAAGTTAGAGAGGGAGGGAGGCAAACCATAAGAGACTCTTAGACACTGAGAATAAACTGAGGGTTTATGGGGTGTGGGAGGGAGGGGAAAGTGGGTGATGGGCATTGAGGAAGGCACCTGTTGGGATGAGCACTGGGTGTTGTATGGAAACCAATTTGACAATAAATTTCATATTAAAAAAAAAGGGTCAGAGGCTCAACCAACTGAGCCACCCAGGCACCCTTAGACTATTTCACTTCGGACTTGATCATAGGAGCTCCTTGGAGAAGGTGGGACTTCACAGAGCAAAGCAAGGACAGAGATCCATGTATGGATGTGACCAGGAGCCTTGGAGTCCCATGCAGATAAAGTATGTGTAGATTTCTAAGCTGTTGAGGTTGGAAATTGTGCCATAAATTTTAACTTCTATAAAATAGTTTGCACAGTTTTAAATTGCGTTAATCTCAATAATAAAGATCTGATTTTTTTTTTAAATTTTTTTTTCAACGTTTATTTATTTTTGGGACAGAGAGAGACAGAGCATGAACAGGGGAGGGGCAGAGAGAGAGGGAGACACAGAATCTGAAACAGGCTCCAGGCTCTGAGCCATCAGCCCAGAGCCCGACGCGGGGCTCGAACTCACGGACCGCGAGATCGTGACCTGGCTGAAGTCGGATGCTTAACTGACTGCGCCACCCAGGCGCCCCATTAAAGATCTGATTTTAAAACATATTCCTGTGAAAAGATCCCCACTCTGCCTTCCTGGTAAGAATCTTTTAAGTTAAGATTCTGTCTCTTATAGAAACATATCGACAAACCTATTGCCAATAAAGATGCAACAATTCACTCATTAAAGTATAAAGTTGTTACCACTGCTTACTCCAATCTTTTGAGCAGTGAGTTACTTCAACTTCAATTCTGGTACTCTTTAACACAAAAATGAAATAAAAACTAAAGGGATGTTAAGTATTTTTTAAAGAGGAATTCACCACAGTAAACCTCATGTGTTACTATTCTAGCATATTATGGCTACTAAATAAATCTTAAATCAACGGAATGCTAAGGATTTGGACATCACTTAGAAACACAGTTTACAGACTTAACACTAAAGCCAAATACAATTTTAAATTGGAATTATTTTTACATATTGAATTGTTCACACAAATAGAGTGTCCTGCTTAAAGATAAGGATTTTTTTTCTTTTTTGACAGAAGGTCCTATATAAGAAGTTTAATTTATCATAAATTTTCAAGGAAACTTTATCCAGCTAAGAAACTTCTATTTGTTAGCGGGAAGGCATCATTCTTTAGATTTCTACTATAGTCCATACATATTAGGTGTTTTTTTGCTTATTTTGTCAGAGGCATTTTAACTTGTAAAAAAAAATACATTATCCTATATCTGAAAAGTAAACACACATTCCAAGCATGTTGGGGCAAGCCACTAACCACTGATTTAAAACAAATCTTCCCATTTGATTTTCAGAGCAAAAATGGAAACTGTCTGTTTTGATTTAAATCTGTCCCAGAGCAGTTTCCATGAGTTAACACAGCTGAATTGTAAACCTAGGAACAAATAAACAAATGAATACTCAAGTGGCTTTGAACAACTGCACCAGTGCTTGGTTTCCAGTGGGTGCATCCTTCTCCTCAAGCCTGCATTATAATTAAGAGGTTACAATGGGAAGAAACCTGGGACAATGGCATGGGGAGAGAATGCTAAAATCCTAATGAGAGGAAAAACCCAGGACAATCTGTTTAATAACCTCATAGCCATTGTTCACATCAGAGTGACAAACAGTATAATATGGCAGAGCTCTTGTGTCCTCTGGCTGTTCAGCACTGCCTCCACACTTCTTTACTGTGCCAGAACTACTTAGCTTCTTTTTACAGCCCTCACACACATCAAGTCGACAAGGGACGGAGAAAGCCTGCCATGGCAGCATAGGAAAAAGGAGAGTGAGGAGGAATTGGGTCAGACCGGTCAGGGGATGAACATATATCCTGATTGAATGTATAAGGGGTAAGATGCATAAGTGATATAAAGCCAAGATATTTCAGTGTTTAGCAATAATCAATGTCCTGAATTCTCACCAACCACCCCCCTCCCCCCAGCAAAGCCATGCCCTGGCTACAATTATTACTTTTTTAATCTCCTAATTGAATTCAAAGGCTCATTACAATAGTAAGGGCATTTGAATCAATAGGAATATAATGAAAATACATTTTGCTGGAAAGGGACTTCGAGAGATTTTAGGATACATCTTTTGGTGGATGTGAAAGTTTTACTGAGGAATGTTAAAAGGTCCAAAGAGCAGAGTGCTTGGCACTGTCCTATGGAGAGATACATAATGCCAACTCAGCACTCATTCACCACATGGCTCCAAAAGACCAGTGATCAACAATCTACATGCCTTTAGGGTACAGGGATAATACATAAATGCATATATTTGGCCAGGAATGTGTGAAAGGAATGGCAGGGATTTTTGCTTGTGTCCATGATATTCTAGCTCTTCCACAGAATATAAAAAGTAAATTAAAAAAAACATAACACAGAGAACAACCCTTCGAAGGCATCAAAGAATCCAGAAAAAAGGGAAACATTAGATAAGCCATGCCATACCCGCTTTTATTCTATTTCTAAAGATTAGTGTTCAAGTTGTTTAGGGTTAGGGAGTCTAATTCCAAGCATAATGCATAAAGGCTGAACTGAAACTTGCATCAGTTTCAGTGGGCTGGGCAGTTGAAAGTTGGGAGTTTAGGGTTACCAGGGTAGCCAGGATTTGGGGCCAAGATCCTGGATAAAAGGAACTGCAAAGAAGGAAGCCAAATGAACTACATGGAATTTCCCTTTGAGACATATGTAACTCCTAAACTGTACTGAGTGAAGCTAAAGATAAGAGATTAGGAAACTAAGTAGAAAGCCACTGCTAAGAGCTAACTCACCAAGCAAAGACTTAGCAGTCTAAGGATTCTGGAGAGACACAATCTGGTTTCAGGCCAACTATGGAGGACGAGCTGGGACATCCTCAGGGCTTCAGCTGAGACCTCCTGAAGGCCTATGCCCTAGGAATGAAAGTAAACAGAAATTTTACAGCCTTGAGTGGGTCAGAGTAATCTTTCCATATTCTATCTGCCAGAAGAAAACTAAATTTTTTGTAGAGGATAATAGCATCCAGATTCTTTGTAACTTTTCCCAGATAATGTTTGATATTCAATCAAAATCATCGGGGGGCACCTGGGTGGCTCAGTCAGTTGAGCATCTGACTTTGGCTCAAGTCATGATCTTGCGGTTCGTGGGTTTGAGCTCCACGTCGGGCTCTGTGCTGACAGCTCGGAGCCTGGAGCCTGCTTTGGATTCTGTGTCTCCCTCTCTCTCTCTGCCCCTCCCTGGCTTATACTCTGTCTCTCTCTCTGTCAAAAATAAATAAACATTAAAAATTTTTTTTTTTAAATTATCAGGCATCCTAGGAAATAAGGTCACATGACGAAAAATAAAAAATAAAGACAGACAACAGAACCAGAGCAATAGAATATAAAGAAATTGGAGTTGTCAGATCGAAATTAAAGTAACCATGATTAACGTGTTCATGAAAATAAATGAAAGCTGGTAAATTTACCAGAGAATTTGAATTAAAAACAAAAGAGAGAGAGAGAGGTGGGGGGGGATCAAAAGGAAATTCTAGTACTGAAAAATACAATAATTAAGATTAGAAACTCAATCCTTGGGTTTAACAGATTATAGCGAGGGAAGAGGAAATTTCAAATAGTAGACAATACCCAGACTGAAGCATGAAATGCAAGAGGGATAAAAAAATAGAAAAAGTAAGAGACATATGAGATATAGTGAAGAAAGCCCTAATGCATATGTAATTGGAGTCTCAAAATGAGATAAAATATGGAGCAAGATATTTGAACATATATTTGCTCAAATTTTCCAGAAGTGCTGGATCTATTGAGCTATAAATTTAAGAAGTTCTGCAACCCCCCAATAGGATAATACAAAGAAAGTTATATATAGATGCATGATAGTAAAAATGCTGAAAACTAGAAACAAAAATATAATTTTAAAAGCAGGTCCCTCCTCCCAAAGACTCATAACCTTCAAAGAAGCAACAGCTAACTTTTGAAGAGAAATCAAGAAAACCAGAAAAGAAAGTATCTTCAAGGTGCTGAAAGAAAATAATTACCAATCTCAAATGCTACAGCCAGAGAAAAAAATTTTTTTTAATTTTTTAAATGTTTACTTTTGAGAGAGAGACAGATTATGAGCGGGGAGGGGGAAAGAGAGAAGCAGACACAGAATCTGAAGCAGCCTCCAGGCTCTGAGCTGTCAGTACAGAACCTGATGCAGGGTTCAAACCCACTAATGGTGAGATCATGACATGAGCCGAAGTCGGACACTCAACCGAATGAACCACCCAGGCACCCCCAGAGAAAATATTCTTCAAAAATTAAAGCAAAATAAAGATATTTTCACACAAACAAGAATGGAAATAATTCATAGCCAGGAAGTCTGCACTTAAAAGACATGCTATAGGGGCTTTCTGGGTAAGGAAAAGGATAACAGACAAATGAATGGAAATGCAAGAAGAAATGAAGATCACCAGAAAAGATAAACAACTGTATGTATATATATATGTGTGTATATATATATATATATATATATATATATATATATACTTTTATAAGCAATAATAATGATGTCTTTAAAAGAGTCTTTAAAATGTAGGTAGAGTCATGATAAACAATAGCATAAAAAGGACAGAGAGTCAGTAGAGTTACAGTGTTAACGCAGAATAATGAGAATACTTGAATAACTGAAAGACAGTAAGAAAAAAAAAACATGAGATAATGGAAAATGGATTTGGTAACTTAGTATGAGTAATTACATTAAAAAAACCCAGACTACATACTTTTAATTAGACTACATTAGCTTAAAAAAAGACTATGATTGCCAGGCTAGATTAAACAAATAAAAAACAACTACAACCTGCTCCAGAAGGCATATATTAAACCTAAGACCAGAGAAAGGTTAAAAGTAGAAGGGGGGGACCTGGGTGGCTCAGTCAGTTAAGTGTTCGGCTTCGGAACAGGTCATGATCTCACGGTGGCTCAAGTCATGATCTCATGGTCTGTAATCTCGAGCCCTGCATTGGGCTCTGTGCTGACAGCTCAGAGCTTGGAGCCTGCTTTGGAGTCTGTTTCTTCTCTCTCTGCCCTGCCCCTGCTCTCTCTCTCTCTCAAAAATAAACATTAAAAAATTTTTTTTTAAAGTAGAAAATGGATTTACCAAGTACTAACCAAAACAAAGTTTATATAGTATATAGTTCTTCCAAGATCAGATAAAGTAGACATAGTTAAATTTGTGTTATTAATTTCTAGATTTATTGCACTCTAGTCAGAACACATAGTACATAATCCCTGTCCTTTGAAATATATTGAGAATTGCTTTATGATCCAGTATGTTTTTTATGTATATGTGTTTGATAATCTTGTTCAATTCTTCTTTCTTTACAGAGAGATCTATTAAAAGTCCAGCTATAATTATGGATCTTCTGTTTCTCCTTTTGGCTCTATCACACATTTTGCTTTATGTATTTTTGAACTACATTTTAAGCTGCATATACATTTAGGACTATTATATCTTCCAGTTGAATTGACCATTCTATATTATAAAATGTTCTTTATTTCTGGTAAATGTGCTTGCCTTCCACAGAGAAAATTATAAATTATTACTGGGAGAAATTTTCTTTGGATGGGGGATAAATTTTTAAAAAATAAACAAATACATATATTCATAGGTTGGAAAACTACCGAAAAGTTGTCAATCCTTTCCAATGTGTGTGTATGGTTGTGTGTTGTGTGTTTAAAAAAATGCAATCTCAATAAAAATTCTAGGGGTGTGTGTGTTAGCAAATAAAAAGGCTGATGTTAAAATTTATACAGAAATGCAAAGGGCCAAGGAGAGCAAATAATGTTTGAAAAAGAAGATCAAAATTGTTAACTTTACCCACACATATAATCACTTGATAATGACAAGGATATTTCTCTAACACATTAGAAAAAGAGCTGTCTTGGGGTGCCTGGGTGGCTTGGTCGGTTAAGCGTCCGACTTCAGCTCAGGTCATGATCTCATGGTCCATGAGTTCAAGCCCCACGTCGGGTTCTGTGCTGAAAGCTCAGAGCCTGGAGCCTGTTTCAGATTCTGTGTCTCCCTCTCTCTCTGCTCCTCCCTTGTTCATGCTCTGTCTCTCTCTGTCTCAAAAATAAATAAATGTTAAAAAAAAAAGAGTGTCTTTACAATTAGTGATACAGGTCTACTGAATGCGCATATCTAAAAAATGACTGTTTCCTTATTTCATATCACTCACACACACACACACACACACACACACACACACACAAAACAATTCTGACAGATTGTGAATGCAACTGTGCAAAGTTAAACAATAAAACTTCTAGAGGATAACACAGAACATGGGTCAGCACATCTAGCCTGCCACCTATTTTTGTAAATAAACTTTTATTTGAATACAGCCATACCCATTCATTTACATATGGTCTCTGACTGCTTTTGTGCTACAACAGAAATATTTACTATTTGGTCCTTTACAGAAATAATGTCAGTCCCGGACACGGAAGAATACAGTCATGTCCTTGCGAGAGATAAAATTTCTTAAATAAAAAAGTACAAATCAAAGAAAATTATTAAATTGTACTTCATTATTACTAAGAATTTTTGTTTACTGGAAGACATTATTAAGGAAGAGTGGGAAGTTTTTGTGATATACTTCCAACTGTGGTACACTGTATTATTTGTTCCCTGTTTCTATCTCTGTTTTCCCTGGTCTCCTTAATCCTCCTTTTTAGGGAGAGGGTAGTTCCTTGCCCCAGTGACTTCGGGCTTGATCTTGTGACTTGTTTTGGTCAATGGTGTATAAATGAACATGTTTTTCCTGACTGAATAGTTGCTTTCAGAGGCATTAATAGCTTCTGCCAGCCCCACCTCTTGCTCTAACCTTCAATCATGAGAACAGGATATCTCACATAGTGGGTCCAATCACCACTTATTTTTTAGAATGAAAATACAGATGAAGGCAAGCCAAGCTAAGAAAAGTTGAGCCCAGCCTAACCTAGCACAGTCCAGAAGAACTGAAAAAAATCTGCAATCAATAGGTAAAGTAAATATGAAATATATATTTGTTGTTCTAAGCCACTGAGATTTTGAGGATGTTTACTGACATAACCTCATGAAAGCTAATCCATGGACAAAGGATATGTATTCAGAAAAAAAATCCTGCAAATCAGTGAGAAAAATAAACATCCAATTAAAAAGGTGCAAGGAGAGGGGCGCCTGGGTAACTCAACCAGTTGGACATCCAACTTCAACTCAGGTCATGATCTCACAGTTCATGGGTTCGAGCCCCACATTGGGCTCTGTGCTGACAGCTCAGAGCCTGAAGCCTGCTTCAGATTCTCTGTCTCCCTCTCTCTCTGCCCCTCCCCTGCTTGCACTGTCTCTCTCTCTCAAAAATAAATAAACATTAAAAAAATAAAAAATGTGCAAGGAGGATGACCAAAATGGCCAAAAAGCATATAATAAGTTGCTCAAAATGCAACAAATTCAAATTAAAACTAAGAAGAGATCTCAGTACCTTTCTACTGGAATGGCTAAAATGAAAGAACAAAACACCCACAGTATTAGGTGTTGACAATGATGTGGAACAAGTCTAACATATGATGCCGGTTGGAGAGTAGTTTGGCATAATCATTTTCAAAAATAACTTAGTAGTATCTACATGAATACATGCACAACCCTACAATCCAACAAATATACTCCTTGATATATACCCAATAGAAGTGAGTACAGATGTTTAACAAAAAACATTTATAAGAATATTAATGGTAGCATTATTTGTAATAACCCCAAACTGGAAACAACCCAAATACCCAATCAACAGGAGAATGGATGCTGTGGTATGTTTATTCAAGGAAATAGTACATGGCAAAAAAAAAAGAAGAAGAAGAAGAGACCACTGTCAAGCACAGCACATCAACATAGATGGATCTCAGAAATGTAATTCTCAGCAAGACAAGTCAGACGCAAATGAGTATATCCTGTATTTCACATTCTATGATTTGCAACAATAGGCAAATTGAGTTTTGGGGATGGAAGTCAGATTAGTTCTTACCTTTGGAGGCAGTAAGCCCTGGGAGGGAACGTAAAAGAGTTTTCTAGGGTGCTTGTAATATTCTAGATCTTAATCTAGATGATGGTTAGTTACATGGATGTGTTTACCTTGCAAAAATTCCATAAGCTGTACACTTAACATTTGTGCACTTTACTATATGTTATACTTTGATAACATGTTTACTAAAAAGGAACAGTACAGCCTATTAACTGAAAGTTAATGCTCACATTATGCTCACAAAATGTTCACACACATTCTCCCTCTCTCTCTCTCTCTCTCTCTCTCTCTCTCTCTCACACACACACACACACACACACACACACACACTTGAAGGAATTCAATGAAGCAAAACAAAACAAACATATTTTGAGGGATAAAGTCAGCTTACATGTCTTCTGCTTAAGGAAATTTATTTCATTCTGTACCAACTAAAACTTGATGATTTTTTTCTTCATGTAAAAACTGTATTAGGCATAAAAGTAAGATAATATATAAATAATTTATAATGCCTTCTATTTTACTTTCAAATCTTACAGTCTAAGAAAAATATTCCATAGTAATAGGTCCCTGGTGATACAACAATGGAGTGTGAACAATTATTCTTGAACTGTGTTTCTATTAAATGCAGAGTTAGAAGATAAAATCCACTCTTAAATATAGAGGGCTAGAAGATTGTCGAGGGCAGGTATCTAATGGCATACACTGCTCTATACCACATTCCTAGAAAATTTGCCTTGTTTGTGGTAATAGTCAATAAATACTTACTGAATTAACATAAAATTAGATAATTTCTGTATTCAACATTAATAACCTAAATAATATAGTTTCACCGTGTCTTTATATCCCTTGCTCAAGGCTCCGGTTCAAGATGGCTACATAAAAGGATTCTAATCTCATCTCCTCCCACAAATGCACTGAACTACAGGTACATATGGAACAATTTCATCCGAAAAAAAAAAAAAAAAACCCTGAAAACTGGCATCAGGACCAATGAGCGAAGGCACACACTGAAGCAATTAGGCGAGGCTGGGACACAGTTTCACCATGAACCCCCACCCCCACCCCGTGCAGCGACCCCCAGTTGAGAGGGAACCCAAACCCTGCGCTTCTCTTGGAGGAGCAAGGGAGTTGAACCCCAAGAAGTCGTCACAACTTTAAGACCTGCACCTGAGAGACAAGCCCCCAAAACATGTAGTTTGGAAAACCAACGTGGCTCGCTTCCACGAGACCCACAGGCTCTCAGCGTCTGAAAAAGAGCTCTCAAAGAGCTCTCACTCTCGGACTTACCCGCCTCAGGGCCCAGCACGAAGGGACTCGGGGCTTTGCGTGGGAAAGGCTCACTTGCTTTCTGCTTGTCCTGGAGCCTCGGCCTCAGGGGCAGGCTTCTGAATCCAAACGCCTTTGCGGGCCTGCCAGTTGTCTTCCATGATAGAGACTGGCGGGCGCCGTCTTCACGCTCTCCCTCTGCCTGGCTCCTAGGGGCCAGTAGGCCCTGAAGGGAAGCTTCTGCACGCCCAAGGGATGCCCGTGATCTGCCGGCTCTGGTGGCCAGGGGTGCTTGTGTTCCTGGGACCCACGGAACTGTAACATTTGGAGAAACTGTTCTCGGCAGGCTGCCACCTCCAGGGCGCGCACGGACAACCAAGTGACGCGGCCCAGTGTTTCTGTGGAAAAGCCGTATTTGCTTGTCCTGGAGCCTGGGCCTCAGGGCAGGCATCCGATTTGATACACCTCTGGGGGCCGGCCGGGGCGCTCTCCTGGAAGGACACTGGCAGGCGCCATCTTGACACGCTCCCTCTGCCGCGCTTGGGCGGATAGGTGCCGCCATCACGCTCTCCGACTGCCAGGCTCCTGAGCACCGGTATGTCCCGAAGGGGCGCTTCTATACGCGTCACAAGCCCAGTCTTGGTGCGTGCTGCCAAGCGGATGGCCTCTTCATCTGGCGCTGGCGGCCTGGGGGGCTTGCGTTCCTGGGTTCCACAGGACTAACATTCGTAGGAATAGTTTGTGGCAGGCTGCCACCCCCAGACCACTGCTCAAGCGGCCCACTGACATCCCTCCCTCCCGTCTTCCTGTGAAGGAGGTCTATTTGCTTGCCTTGGAGCTTGAGCCTGAGGGGCGGACTTCAGGCCTTCTGATGGAGGAGCTCTCCTGCTCTTGTGTGCTCAGGCAATGTGGACAGGTGCTTACGGTCTTGGCACCCTCCTCACTAGAGCTCTCTAGTATCTCACACACAGGCACTTACTCATTTGTCTGGAGCCCTGGTATTTGTGACTGCAGCCCAAGGGATACCTGTAAATCACCTGGCGCTGGTGGCCGTGGGAGTTTTTGCTTGCCCATAGGACTGTATATTTTTACACTCTTTAAAAGCTGCTGAGGGTCTAGCTTCCAATCAGCCTAAATCTAGGTACTGACTTGAGATTCTCGCCTTTGAGACCCTGACAGCCTTGGCACACTCTCAACTTCTGGGAGTCATTAAAGATAAAATAGGTTACCTGGACAATCGCACAATTTTGAGAGATAACCAAGAACCAAGGCACGATTGAATGAAAAGGTTCATCTCTTACAGGAGGCCCCTCCTTCAAGACTAGGAGAGACAGTTGTTTTATCAAACCCATAGAAAGGAACACAGGGTTAAGCAAATGAAGAAATAGAGGAATAAGTTCTAAACAAAAGAATAAACTAAAACCTTAGAAGAAGGCCTTCACGAAACACAGATAAGTTATTTACCTGATAAAGAGTTCAAAGTAATGGTCATAACAATGATCACTGAACTCAGCAGAAGAATGGATGAAGAGTGAGGACGTCAAAGAAGAGATCGAAAATATAAGAAGTACCAAAGAGCTGAAGAATACAATAAATGAATTGAAAAATATCCCATGCTCTTTAAGTTTCCAGTTATAAGAATGACTTACAAAGTCATTTGCTAGTGAAAAATTGTAATGTTTCTAAACATATTGCCATTTTTTTGGATCTCACATTTTCATTATTGTTTGGTGTCTGAAAAACTTAGCTTAAATCAATCTAACAATATTTTTCTAAGTACCAAAAGTAAGAGTAATCCTGAATAGGGACTGTATGAGACAGGTTTTGTTTTTGTTTTTGTTGTGTGTGTGTGTGTGTGTGTGTGTGTGTGTGTGAATACAACTATTTCATGAAACTAGTAGATATGAAACAGTCTGTAATAATATGGTATATGAGTAAGTGCCAGTATGTCTGGTAAAGGCAGTGAGTGCTGAAGTCAGGCCACAGAATAAAGTCAATGTTTTTGAATTCTTCATCACAGAAAAAGTTGACCTAGAGATGGGCCCTGTGGGTACATGCAACCTGATGTTTATAGCAGCATTACCAACAATAGCCAAACTATGGAAAGAGCCCAAATGTCCATTGACTGAAGAATAGATAAAGATGTAGTTCATATATACAATGGAATATTCCTCGTTCATCAAAAAGAATGAAATCTTGCCATTTGCAATGATGTGCATGGAGCTAGAGTGTATTATGCTAAGTGAAACAAGTCGTTAGAGAAAGGCAAATACCATATTATTTCACTCATATGTGGAATTTAAGACAAAAAACAGATGAATTTAGGGGGAAAAAAGAGAGAGAGAGAGAGAGAAAAACAAACCATAGGAGATTCTTAATGATAGAGAACAAACTGAAGGTTGATGGAGGGAGGTGGGTGGGGAGATGGGCTACATGAGTGATGCTTATTAAGGAGGGCACTTGTTATGATGAGCACTGGGTATTGTATGTAAGTGATGAACCACTGAATTCTACTCCTGAAATCAATATTGCACTGTATGTTAACTACCTAGAATTTAAACAAATTTTTTTAAAAAATGAGACGGGTCTTGAGTAACTAGTAAAATCTGGACATTCATAGAAAAGGAGTAAAAATGCTGATTTTATTAAGCAATGTCAGACAGCATGTGGAAAAAGTACAAAATGGGAAAGACTACCGAGATGAGTTTGCTGGTATTAGAAGCATAGTGAAGATTAGAGGGAAAGTGGAACAAGCAAAATGGCGCTAGCAAAATGTGCTCCAGCTCCGTGCTTTTCTAGTACAGAGTGCTCATGCACCATCTCATTAAAATTTGGATTGTGATTTAGCAGGCTTGGTGTGGGCCTGAGATACTGCATTTCCAGCAAGCTCCTAGGTGACATCAGTGCTACTGGTTTGCAGGTTCACTTTGAGTAGCAAGGGTCTAGAATGCATAAAAAGATTTCAAATTTGATATGATGGACAACAAAGTTTGGAAGACCAGAGAGGGGAAAATGCAGGCAGATTATGAAACTAACGAAAACAACAACAACCATAAACACCACTTATCGAATTTTTACATAAATCATCTCCAATTCATTTATTAGTCAGTTAACAGAATCAACCACAAAGGAGTCAAGAATATCAATGTAAAAAACAGGGTTGAAGAGAGAGAGACAAGGACTTTATTAAGGCAAGATAAGTCAGAGAGGACCAAGAAAGTAATGAAGACGCAACACACAGTGGCATGCTCTGGGGTTTGCTTTGGAATACCATATCAATATTAAAGTGTGGATGGCACGAGGTTGCCTTGATGGTCTGGAGTGGCTTTCAAGCAATCAAACAGATCTCCACCTGAGTTTGCAATGTCTTCCTTTATATACGTTTTTTTAAAAACCAAAAACATGTTGGATTCATAAAGAAAAGTGCTGAGGTTATGTTCTTCTCTTTTGGTTGTTTGCCTGTCTTAGCCTCCCTTTCCTAGTGACTCGTTTGCTGCTGGTTTGTAATTACCTGATATAGCAGTCTGAGTTCACATAGGGACCAGAGACTGTAAAGAATATCGTGGGATGTACATTTGTTACCTGCAGACTGAGCACTGGAATTTCAGGCTCTTGCTTTAAAAGGCAGAATACTTTGGAGTTTGTAGATAGTATAAGAAATGTGTAGACATTTGAACAGTAAAAATGACGAAAAACCTCTCCTAGGTCTGGTTTTGATGAGTAACTTAGCAGCTCCTTAGAAGGTTAAGAGGGTGGAGCTGGCCACCCTACTCTTTATGAAGTCAAGGGAAATGCCAGTAGCAGAGCCATCTCAGGACAGATGGATGACCTCGCTGTCAATGCTATTCAGAGGTCAGTATCCTTGGGGAAGAGGACCTAAGGCCAGATGCCTGTAGAATATGCTCTCTGCCTCTGCTTAGCTTTCTATTGCCAAAGTATGAATTTTCAATATGTGTTTATACAGCTGCTCAAATCAAGCTTCTAGAAAATAGACACTCTAGGTAGGAAAACTCGCCTTTCAAAATTAGGAAAATATTCAGAAGTTAGCCACAGCATGTATGTTCTGCTCATCTTTAAACACTGTCCATGTCAGATGCCTAAAACTTTCAGATAAAGAGGTATGCAGGACAATGAGAAATGTATTTATCTTTTTATTTGTGTTTAAACAATTAGAAATAATTTTTATGCATTGTTATCACAAAGTTATATTATCACCTTAGAAACTATAAAATACCAATAAGTAGAAGAGGAAGTTACCACCCATAGTACCACAACTTAGTTGACAGTTTGGTGTGTGTTTTCTCCAATCTCTCTACTGTGCATATTTTATTTGTTGTTTGACATAGTCCATATTAATTGGAATCCTGCTTTTGAAAGTTAACATTATACCAATTCTTCACGTAACAGAAGAAGCCTTCTAGGGGCTTTTCTGATGTTGAAATTATCAAGCAGTTCATCCTTGGAAGGTTAAGAGGATTAAAATAAATGGATAGTTCTATTAAGTAGAATGCACATCTAGAAAACAGCTTTTTCTTTATTGTTAAGAGTGTGTAAATGTAGTTTAAAAATTTTATAGCATTAATCTCTACTACTATAAGACCTTTAAAAAGGGGTTGTATTGTGAGGAGGTAAGATTTTTTTTTTCTTACTGAATATCAGAATTTGTTTAGGAACCCATCTACAAAATTCCAGTTAATAAAGTTAAGTCCAGGGTTTGGTGCAAATAAAAGGACCTGGGGTGATTTCTTTTTCCTCACTGACTGCCACCATGACCTTAAATTTTCTTTTTAAATTTGAACTATGCCTTATTAAAGTGAACTTTACATAAAATAAAATGCACTCACTTTATACATACAGCTTGATGAATTTTGACAAATTTCTACACTCACATAACCACTACCACAATCAAGATTTAGAACAGTACCATCCCTCCAAAAAGATCTCTTGTGCTGCTTTCCAGCCCTTCTCTTCCCACCACCAGCCCTAGGCACCCCCCAGTCTATTTGCTAATCTGTAGATTAGATTTGCCTGTTCCAGAATTTTATATCAATGGAATCATATAGTAAATGTTCCATTGCATTTCTTTTGCTCAGTAAAATATTTTCGAGATCCATTTGTGTTGCTGTATGTATCAATGTATTCTCTTCTATTTCTAAGTAGTGTTCCTTTGTTTATGGGTGTTTCACAGTTTGTTTATCCACTCACGGGTTTGGGGACATTTAGATTGTTTCCAGAAACATTCATGTATAGCTTTTTGTAAGAATGCAAGCTTCCGTTTCTCTTGGATTTCTCTTAGGAACAGAACTGCTGTGTCTTATGATAAGTATGTTTAGCTTTGTAGGAAACTGCCAAACTGTTTTCCAAAGCAGCTGTATTATTTTGCGTTTCCAGCAACAATGTATCAGAGTTCCAGTTGTTCTGATTTTTCATCACCACTCAGTGCTGTCAGACACCTTAAGGGAGTGAAGTGACATCTCAATGTAGTTTTAACTTGCATTTCCCTAATGACTGGTGATGTTGAGCACCTTCTCATCTTTTGTTTGACCATTTATATATTTTCATTGGGGAAGTGTCTTTTCAAATATTTTGCTCATTTTTTAAAAAATAGGCTGTTTGCTTGCCAGAGCTTCTTAAAAATAGCTTTACTGAGGTGTAATTAACCTAAATAACTGCCCATATTTAAGGGTATAAATTGGCAAGTTTTGAAATATGTATACAAATGAAACAATCACTACCGTCAAAATAGTGAAAATACCCATCACTCTATTACTTCATGCTTTCTTGCTTCAACTCCATGACCCCACCTCTGCTCCTTAACCACTGGCATCCCCAACCAACCACCGATATGCTTTCTAAATTTCAAGAACTCTTCCTTTTGTTATTTTCGTGGTTGCTTTTGTTTATAATATGTTATCTTTAATCACAGCCTACCTTCAAGTGGTATCCTACTACACAGAGTAGATGAGCTTTTTGATAGTGTACTTCTATTTCTTCTCTCCCTTGACATTATGCTATAACCACAAGTTTTACGTGTATGATGGGTTATAAACTCCACAATATAACGTTATGATTTTTGTTTAAAAATCAATTATATTTTATTTATACCCCTTTGAATTTTTAGTGGACTTTAAATATTCATCTTTAATTAGTAACTGTCTACCTTCAAATATTCTATTACTTCCTGTGTAGTAAAAGAAACTTATAACTGTATACTCCAAATGCTTCTCGCTCCTATCTTCTGTTCTAATTTTTCATCTCTCATATTTTTGATTTGATGCGTTTTATCATTTTTGGAAAATTCTTGGCCATTGTATGTTCAAATATGTCGTCTAATTTTTTCTTTCTTCTCTAGGATTCAATAATACAAACTTTAGACTGGTCATTCTTGGATACTCTTTCTGTTCTGTTTTGATTTCACTCCTTTTTGTTTGTGTGCTTTTATTTATGAAATTTCTATTGTCCTATTTTTTTTTTTTTAATGTTTATTTATTTTGAGAGGGAGAGCGTGTGCATGGGTGGGGGAGGGGCAGAGAGTGAGGGAGAGGGAGAATCCCAAACAGATTCCAGACTGCGAGGCCAGAGCCCAATGTGAGGCCCCATCTCACAAAACGTGAGATTACTGATATAAATAACTGCACACCTTTATGGGTATAATCGGTAAATTTTGAAATATGTATACAAATGAAACTATCACTGCAAAATAGCGAACATATCCATCCCTCTATCACTTCATGATTTTTTGCCTGAACTCCATGCCCTGAACTAAAATCCAGTTAGATGCTTAAATGACTGAGCCACCCAGGCACCCCTCTATTATCCTCTTTTCAAGTTTACTGATTCTTTCCTTAGTTGTGTTGAGTCTACTTATGATCCTGTCAAAGGTATTCATCTTGTTACCATGCTTTTTATTTCTAGTATTTCATTATATTTTTCCATCTAAATTTTGGCTAAAATTCTCCTAATACGTTTTGTCCATCTTTTAAACTAGACCTACTGACATATTTTTATTTTTATGAGCACTTATTTTTAATTCCTTTTCTGATAGTTTTGATATCTGGTTCATCTTGGGTCTGGTTATAACAGGAGATTTTTTTTTCTTATAAATGTTCACATTTATGTACAACAGTAAAGACTGAAGTAAACAGAAGTTATGTCCAGAAATGGGCAAGGTTTTTCTACTAGGTCATAAATGTTGGAGTGTGTATCCAAGTAGGCAGGAGTAAGCTGTTTTGTATTTGTGTGTTGTTGCTATGATCACCTTCTGTGCACAACCCATTGCAAATCTTTCTAGAATTACCTTATGTATATGGTATGGCTGGGTTGCTGGAGAGTTTTCATAACATCTCTTCTCCATCTTCTGCTCTTGTCCTTCTTTGTGCCTAAGAGGCAGTTTTGTCTCCATTTTCTTGGCTTTCTTACAATGGAAAACTGTGAGTGTTTCCAACTCAGTGTTTCTTGGCCTAGAGGTCAGAGCAAAGGTGATTCTGTGCATCCTAGCCCAGCTTTAGTTTTAGGCATGCCATCTGTGTTTGGATCTCAGTGGGGAGCTTTCTCAGTGACCCTGCTTCTTCTCCATGTGGCAGCCAAATTTTGCCATGGTGGGTGTTATGTGTGAGAAAATCCAGCCTCTCCCCAGCAATCGGGGATCACTCATGGTCTGGGTTTTCTCTCCCTTCTCCAGGAATATAGGAATTTTTCTATGCATCTGTGCCCTAAAAGCAAGAGGTGTTTTTTTTTTCTTTTGTTCTTTTTTTTTTTTTTTAAAGCAGTCACCATTCCCAGTGCATGGCCCAACATGAATCTTGAACTCACGACCCTGAGATCAAGACCTGAGCTGAGATCAAGAGTCAGACAGATGCTTAACCAAATGAGCCACCCAGGTTCCCCTGGAAGCACCAGGCTTTCTGCCCTTTGCCCATTGGACTAAGAGTTTTATTCCACAGGGGAGAAGGCTCTGGTGGGGCTTTGGGATTTTTCCATAGCAGTGCCTATACTACTGAGGAAGGATTTCTCTGGTCTCTTGTCCTGCCCAGTCTTTTTCCTTGGTGAGCTGTGAACGTTGGTAGAAAAGAACCTGCAAGAGGAACCCCCTTGAGTCAGCAGTTCTTAGGGATTTTATGTGCTCTTGCTACTTTACAGTGAGCCCTTAAAATTTGTTAAAAATTTTAGATGAAATCTTACTTACATGGTGCTCAGCATCTCTTCCCCACATATTCTCTTAGAACTGAGCCAGAGATCACTTCCTTTCTCTTTGGAGGGACCTGTCTCTTCTTATATTTCAGGTTACTTGGTTGCTTTGTGATGTTAGTTCTCTGCTGGATACAAGAAAAGTGATTATTTTTTGGCTTATATGGCTTTGTTATTATTGCTGGGTGTGAACGACACTTTCAAAACCCTCTTAATACACTCCCATAGATATATGACTTTAAAATATTAATAAAATATTTTGTGTTTGGGATACACTTGATATATTTTTCCTTTTCCTTTAGAAATAAAATATTTGATATGCATAGATAGTCCCCTGGTTTTATCCTCTGAGCTCCTCTGAAGCTTCTTTTTGAAAAAAAAAAAAAAGGCTATGACATTCTAAAATATTTACTGTATGCATGATTTGGAAATGAGGAGACTTTTACTAGCCTGTATTCAACTAGCTATGGCAAGCTGGAAACATCTGGGAAATTACTAGAAGAGTAATTTATAGGCACAGAAACAATAGACTTTTGAGCCTACTAGTATTTTTTGCCTGCAAAAGTCTGAGCATTGAAATCCTGCTTTAAAATATAATACAAATTGTGTCTTTGTGAATGCCGTGGCAATGTTATACACACACACACACACAAATATATATATATATATATATATATATATATATATATATATATATCTTAAGCTACCCTTGAAAACAAAGATGTTTGCCAATGACTTTAGTGAGGTAAATCCTATGTAAATAGTTCAAGAAATAAAATTACTATGATGAATGACTTACACTTAAGAAGTAGCCATGGTAGATATGCTGTATATTAACTTTTTAGTAAGTGGGATTGCTCTGAACAGTTTAAATTTGTTAGTCCTCTGATGGTGATGTGCTTGGAAAACGATTTTCTGTAATATTAGCAATTTATTCTGTTACATTATATAAGAAGTATTTTTATTATTTTTAACTACAGTAGGCCAACAGGATATTGTATAAATTATTTAATAAGATTATCTGGCAGATCTTTAGCATAATATGACCAATGTACATTTATCCTCCCTTTGCAGAAAAATAATGGGTTGACTAGTTTTGACAGTTTGACTTCTCATGTGAAGTTTTGAAGATGAAGCATTACATACATTATTTTAATCCTTTTCTAGAAGTTTATCATTGATGTAGAATAATACAAGATGATGCAAATCACAGGGGAAATAAGATATGAGTTAAGATAAATACATGTGTGACGGAAATATTAACTTCCAGGAATTGAAAGCGTATTCTTATTGGCATGAGAACACTTCATTTTTCCATTTTGTGGCTTTTAAACCATGAGGAACTCACAGTAAGGGAATTACCAATTTAAAAATTGGTTTGTAAAAAATAAAAAATAGGGGCGCCTGGGTGGCGCAGTCGGTTAAGCGTCCGACTTCAGCCAGGTCACGATCTCGCGGTCCGTGAGTTCGAGCCCCGCGTCGGGCTCTGGGCTGATGGCTCAGAGCCTGGAGCCTGTTTCCGATTCTGTGTCTCCCTCTCTCTCTGCCCCTCCCCCGTTCATGCTCTGTCTCTCTCTGTCCCAAAAATAAATAAACGTTGAAAAAAAAAAAAAAAATTAAAAAAAAAAAATAAATAAAAATAAAAATAAAAAATAAAAATTGGTTTGTAGATTTTATTAATCTTGCTCTTTTTGAGGCTGCCATTAATTATTGTTAAATATTTGAATAAATTGTATTTATCATAAATTAGACTCAAGGCCTAATTATGCATTCCCATGAAGGATGCAATTAAAAATGTGAAAGGAAACAAAAACAACAGCTTAATAAAATCAGCAGAACTAATTTGCATTTCTGAGTGGATAAATAGACATTAGAAAAGGGAAAATTTTCTTTGTGATCAGATCAAAGTGAAAAAAATCAAAATTCCCTTTACAAGTGCAAAAAAGTATAATTTTCACTTAGGGTATTTCTGCAGAATTCAGAGTCTATATATCAGACATGTGTCTATAGCCACAATTCTTATCTGGGAGTGGACTGTGATATGATTCAATGGGCAAAATATTTATAGAATAACAAAAATGAAGTTGTCTCCTGTGTATCAAATGTCAGCAGTATCCCCTAATCATTGTGATAACCAAAAACAAGCAAACAAACAAAAAAACCATTCCACAAATTTGCAACGTACCCCTTGGAAGCAATACTGCTCGCTGAGATCCATAGGCTTACCGTCACGAGGCCAAAGAACTGGCAATGGCCAATATCTTCACATTTTTGAACTTGAAAAATAGATATACTAGTAGTGACTGACTTAGCAGAACTTGGAAAGCTGACCTGAAGCCGGCAGGCAGGAAAATTGATAAATCATTACATAAACAATAAATATAAAGACACAAGAATTTGTGACCATATGTCAATGTAGGGCTGAAAGCAAGATGATACACACATCTGTTTTAAGACTGGAGGCGCTGACTGAAAAACATAAGTGAGTATCTCCACCTGAACAAGACATCTCATTTCTAACTCTTGATTCCATTTGGTTTCCAAAATCCTAGCGGCCGGTACTGTACCCTCTGGTCAATGACTTACAGGATTCTTCTCAGGGACTCTCAAGAGCCTACAAAGAGCTAAACCTAATGGGGTTTACCTGGTAAAGCAAATCAGTCAGATGATGATTCAGTAAAACTCTGCTTCAGTCTTACAAGCAAACCCTGTTCTGAAGCTCAGATCTTCAAATCAATTTATACACCCCATGCTTAGAGATGAGTGTGAAATCAAGCACCACACGACATTTGAGGAAAGCCTTCCATGCCAAAGCTGGAGACTCAAATAAACAAACTAAAAAAAGCAACCTGGGGGGGGGGGGGGAAGAGAACTAAACTGGGGTAAGAAGACTCTAAAGAATGATCACTTGTATCCCTTACAAAATAAAATACTGCATTCCTCAAGTACATACCAGGTTGCTATAGAAAGGAAGACCAGAGACAAAAAGAGTTAATGAAAAGTAATAAAGTAAGAAGATAAGTTAAAAAGTTAGAAGAGTTTTTTAGGAAGAGGGAAGATGGTGGCATAGGAGGATGCTGGGCTCACCGCTTCCTGCTGACCACTTAGATTCCACCCACATCTGCCTAAATAACCCAGAAAACCACCACAAGACTAGCAGAATGGACTCTCCGGAGCCAAGCATAGACAAGAGGCCCACGGAAGAGGGTAGGAAGGGTGGAGAGGTGGTCCGAGCTACATGGACTGGCGGGAGGGAGCCAGGGTGGTGGAGGGGCAGCCCTCCCAGCAAGGCAGAGCCCCCGAGTCTGGCTTGCAAAAGTGGAGGGGCTGGCTGGAGTGAGTTCTGACAGCCAGTGGGACTTAACATGTGGAATATTATAAGTCAACAGCTCTGCTCGGAGAGCAGGAGGGCTAGAGGACAATGGAAGGGAGAGGTGTTGAGCCCTGGAGGACAGAGCTCAGCTCGGAGGGGAACAAAGGCGCTGGGAAGCACCATCTCCCTCTCCCATCCCCCAGCCAAAATCCCAAAGGGAACCATTTCCCCTCAGGGAACTTGCTTGCACCAAAGCTGTGCTTCTGTGGATCCATCCCTCTGACGGGTCTGCCTCCCTCCTGGTGCCAGTGCTGAAGGGCCCCACCCAAAGAAGACCACCAAAGGCAAAGCAAACTGAGTCTGCCCCTCCCGCCCCTGTGCACCTTGCAGATCCACCCCGGCTAATATGCCAGATCTCATTGAAGCGGCACCACAAGCCTGGCAGTGTGCAAGTAGCCCAGACGGGCCACATCACTCCACAGTGAGTCCTGCCCCTGGGAGAGGGGAAGATAAGGCACACACCAATCTGACTGTGGCCCCAGCAGTGGGCTGGGGGAAGACATCAGGTCTGACTGCGGCCCTGCCCACCAACGCAAGTTACTCCAGACAGCACAAAGGAAGAGCCCTGCAGTTCTTCGCCACTCCAGGGACTATCCAAAATGACGAAATGGAAGAATTCTCCTCAAAAGAAACTCCAAGAAGTAGCGACAGCTAATAAATTGATCAAAAACGATTTAAGCAATATAACAGAAAATGAATTTAAAATAGTAGTCATAAAATTAATCGCTGGGCTTGAAAAAAGTATACAGAACAGAGAATCTATTGCTACAGAGATCAAGGGACTAAGAAATAGAGGAGCTAAAAAATGCTGTAAATGAGCTGCAAAATAAAATGGAGGCGACCAAAGCTCAGATTGATGAGGCAGAGGAGAGAATAGGTGAATTAGAAGATAAAATTATGGAAAAAGAGGAAGCTGAGAAAAAGAGAGATAAAAAAATCCAGGAGTATGAGGGGAGAATTAGAGAACTAAGTGACACAATTAAATGTAATAATATATGCATAATTGGGATTCCAGAGGAGGAAGAGAGAGAGAAAGGTGCTGAAGGTGTACTTGAAGAAATCATAGCTGAGAACTTCCCTGATCTGGGGAAGGAAAAAGGCATTGAAATCCAACAGGCACAGAGAACTTCTTTCAGACGTAACTTGAATCGATCTGCACGACATATCATAGTGAAGCAAAATACAAGGATAAAGAGAAAATTCTGAAAGCAGCTAGGGATAAACATGATATAACATATAAAGGGAGACCGATAAGACTAGTGACAGATCTCTCTACTGAAACTTGGCAGGCCAGAAAGGAATGGCAGGAAATCTTCAATGTGATGAACAGAAAAAATATGCAGCCGAGAATCCTTTATCCAGCAAGTCTGTCATTTACAATAGAAGGAGAGATAAAGGTCTTCCTAAACAAACAAAAACTAAAGGAATTCATCACCACTAAACCAGCCCTACAAGAGATCCTAAGGGGGATCCTGTGAGACAAAGTACCAGAGACATCACTACAAGCATGAAACCTACAGACATCACGATGACTCTAAACCCATATCTTTCTATAATAACACTGAATGTAAATGAACTAAATGCTCCAACAAAAAGACATAGGGTATCAGAATGGATAAAAAACCAAGACCCATCTATTTGCTGTCTACAAGAGACTCATTTTAGACCTGAGGACACCTTCAGATTGAAAGTGAGGGGATGGAGAGCTATCTATCATGCTACTGGAAGTCAAAAGAAAGCTGGAGTAGCCATACCTGTATCAGACAAACTAGACTTTAAATTAAAGGCTGTAACAAGAGATGAAGAAGAGCATTATATAATAATTACAGGGTCTATCCATCAGGAAGAGCTAACAATTATAAATGTCTATGCGCCCAATACGGGAGCCCCCAAATATATAAAACAATCACAAACATAAGCAACCTTATTGATAAGAATGTGGTAATTGCAGGGGACTTCAATACTCCACTTACAACATTGGATAGATCATCTAGACACAGGATCAATAAAGAAACAAGGGCCCTGAATGATACATTGGATCAGATGGACTTGACAGATATATTTAGAACTCTGCATCCCAAAGCAACAGAATATACTTTCTTCTCGAGTGCACATGGAACCTTCTCCAAGATAGATCACCTACTGGGTCACAAAACAGCCCTTCATAAGTATACAAGAATTGAGATCATACCATGCACACTTTCGGACCACAATGCTATGAAGCTTGAAATCAACCACAGGAAAAAGTCTGGAAAACCTCCAAAAGCATGGAGGTTAAAGAACACCCTACTAAAGAATGAATGAGTCAACCAGGCAATTAGAGAAGAAATTAAGAAATATATGGAAACAAATGAAAATGAAAATACAACAATCCAAATGCTTTGGGATGCAGCAAAGGCAGTCCTGAGAGGAAAATACATTGCAATCCAGGCCTATCTCAAGAAACAAGAAAAATCCCAAATACAAAATCTAACAGCACCTAAAGGAAACAGAAGCAGAACAGCAAAGACACCACAAACCCAGCAGAAGAAGAGAAATAATAAAGATCAGAGCAGAAATAAACAGTATAGAATCTAAAAAGACTGTAGAGCACATCAATGGAACCAAGAGCTGGTTTTTTGAAAAAATAAACAAAATTGATAAACCTCTAGCCAGGCTTCTCAAAAAGGAAAGGGAGATGACCCAAATAGATAAAATCATGAATTAAAATGGAATTATTACAACCAATCCCTCAGAAATACAAGCAATTATCAGGGAATACTATGAAAAATTATATGCCAACAAACTGGACGACCTGGAAGAAATGGACAAATTCCTAAACACCCACACACTTCCCAAACTCAAACAGGAAGAAATAGAAAGCTTGAAAAGACCCATAACCAGCAAAGAAATTGAATCACTTATCAAAAATCTCCCAACAAATAAGAGTTTCATCCAGGACCAGATGGCTTCCCAGGGGTATTCTACCAGACATTTAAAGCAAAGATAACACCTATCCTTCTCAAGCTATTCCAAAAAAATAGAAAGGGAAGGAAAACTTCCAGACTCATTCTATGAAGCCAGCATTACTTTGATTCCCAAACCAGACAGAGACCCAGTAAAAAAAAAAAAAACTACAGGCCAATATCCCTGATGAATATGGATGCAAAAATTCTCAATAAGATACTAGCAAATCGAATTCAACAGCATATAAAAAGAATTATTCACCATGATCAAGTGGGATTCATTCCTGGGCTGCAGGGCTGGTTCAACATTTGCAAATCAATCAATATGATACATCACATTAATAAAAGAAAAGATAAGAACCATATGATCCTGTCAATCGATGCAGAAAAAGGATTTGACAAAATTCAGCATCATTTCTTAATAAAAACCCTCGAGAAAGTCAGGATAGAAGGAACATACTTAAACATCATAAAAGCCATTTATGAAAAGCCCACAGCTAATATCATCCTCAATGGGGAAAAACTGAGAGCTTTCTCCCTGAGATCAGGAACATGACAGGGATGTCTACTCTCACCGCTGTTGTTTCACATAGTGTTGCAAGAGCTAGCATCAGCAATCAGACAACAAAAGGAAATCAAAGACATCAAAATTGGCAAAGATGAAGTTAAGCTTTCACTTTTTGCAGATGACATGATATTATACATGGAAAATCCGATAGACTCCACCAAAAGTCTGCTAGAACTGATACATGAATTCAGCAAAGTCGCAGGATACAAAATCAATGTGCATCAATCAGTTGCATTCTTATACACTAATAATGAAGCAACAGAAAGACAAATAAAGAAACTGATGCCATTCACAATTGCACCAAGAGGCATAAAATGCCTAGGAATAAACCTAGCCAAAGATGTAAAAGATCTGTATACTGAAAACTATAGAAAGCTTATGAAGGAAATTGAAAAAGATATAAAGAAATGGAAAAACATTCCGTGCTCATGGATTGGAAGAATAAATATTGTTAAAATGTCAACACTACCCAGAGCTATCTACATATTCAATGCAATCCCAATCAAAATTGCACCAGCATTCTTCTGGAAGCTAGAACAAGCAATCCTAAAATTTGTATGGAACCACAAAAGGCCCCGAATAGCCAAAGTAATTTTGAAGAAGACCAAAGCAGGAAGCATCACAATCCCAGACTTTAGCCTTTACTACAAAGCTGTAATCATCAAGACAGCATGATATTGGTACAAAAACAGACACATAGACCAATGAAATAGAATAGAAACCCCAGAACTAGACCCAAAAAAGTATGGCCAACTAATCTTTGACAAAGCAGAAAAGAATATCCAATGGAAAAAAGACAGTCTCTTTAACAAATGGTGCTGGGAGAACTGGACAGCAATATGCAGAAGGATGAAACTAGACCACTTTCTTACACCATTCACAAAAACAAACTCAAAATGGATAAAGGACCTGAATGTTAGAGAGGAAACCATCAAAACCCTAGAGGAGAAAGCAGGAAAAAACCTCTCTGACCTCAGCTGCAGCAATTTCTTATTTGACACATCCCCAAAGGCAAGGGAATTAAAAGCAAAAATGAACTATTGGGACCTCATGAAGATAAAAACCTTCTGCACAGCAAAGGAAACAATCAACAAAACTAAAAGGCAACCAACAGAATGGGAAAATATATTTGAAAATGACATATCGGACAAAGGGCTAGTATCCAAAATCTATAAAGAGCTCACCAAACTCCACACCCGAAAAACAAATAATCCAGTGAAGAAATGGGCAGAAAACATGAATAGACATTTCTCTTAAGAAGACATCCAGATGGCCAACAGGCACATGAAAAGATGCTCAACGTCGGTCCTCATCAGGGAAATACAAATCAAAACCACACTCAGAATTCACCTTACGCCAGTCAGAGTGGCTAAAATGAACAAATTAGGAGACTATAGATGTTGGCGAGGATGTGGAGAAACCTCAAAAAATTCAAAATAGACCTACCCTATGACCCAGCAATAGCACTGCTGGGAATTTACCCAAGGGATACAGGAGTGCTGATGCATAGGGGCACTTGTACCCTAATGTTTATAGCAGCACTTTCAACAATAGCCAAATTATGGAAAGAGTCTAAATGTCCATCAACTGACGAATGTTTAAACAAATTGTGGTTTATATACACAATGGAATACTACATGGCAATGAGAAAGAATGAAGTATGGCCTTTTGTAGCAAAGTGGATGGAACTGGAGAGTGTTATGCTAAGTGAAATAAGTCATACAGAGAAAGACAGATACCATATGTTTTCACTCTTATGTGGATCCTGAGAAACTTAACAGAAGTTCATGGGGAGGGGAAGAAAAAAAAAAGAGGTTAGAGAGGGAGAGAGCCAAAGCATAAGAGACTCTTAAAAACTGAGAACAAACTGAGGGTTTATGGGGGGTGGGTGATGGGCATTGAGGAGGGTACCTTTTGGGATGAGCACTGGGTGTTGTATGGAAACCAATTTGACAATATTTCATTAAAAAAAGTTAGAAGATAAAGTGAAGAAGTCACCAAAAAAGAGACCTAAAATGCAAAGGGAAAAACAATCTCCCTGAAAAGATGAGAGACTTCCATCTCTTCAGCAGTTTCAGGAAGTAAGAAAGAAATGGAGAAACGAAAACAATCCAGTAAACCATTTGAGAAGAGTAGCCTGGGAGCACTGGGGTGGCTTAACCAGTTAAGTGTCCAACTCTTGGGTTTGGCTCAGGTCATGATCTCACGGTTCGTGAGTTCAAACCCTGCATCGGACTCCGCGCTGACAGTGTAGAGCATGCTTGAGATTCTCTCCCTTTCCCTCTCTCTCTACCCCTTTCTCTCTCTCTCTCTCAAAATAAATAAATAAACTTAAAAATAAAAAAGGAGACTAGCCTGAAAAGCCTTTCCTGGATTATTCTGTTGCTCTCCAGGGGAGAGCTGGGTCTCCATGGTTCCCTTTGGGCACCTTTATTCCAGTGATGTTGCCAAGAACAAGTTAGAGGAAGTCGGTGCAACATCCAGTCCCCATTTACTGGAGAGTTTGACAAAGAGAAGATTGTCCCTTTGAAGCCTGAAGGACCAACCCAGAAGGTTTGCGGCCATTCTGATCTGCTCAGAATCAAGCTCGGTGTGTAACAACCTTCAGGAAACAGTTAGTAAATGGCTACTGACTTGAACTATTCCATGTTAATCCTACACTGTGTCTGCCTGAGAGTGGGTCTCAAGGGGTTGTTGTCTCTGGATAGTCCTTTCTGAGACTATATCTTAAACAGAAAGAGATTTAGATTTAACATACATTTTAGGCATGGTGATAGTATTTTTCTAAATAAAAAAAGAAATTCTTCTACTTGTGGATAATTTTGTTTTCTGAATTGTAAATTTACTGTATGAAAAGTTTTACAAAGGTATACAAATTAAGTGACACTTAATTTGTTAAAAAGAATAAAATTAGATTGAATTGGATATGCTCCAGAAATTGTAGGGTACCTGCAGTAGCCTTAGGTTACAAGTGCAAATACATTTCATTATAATTTTGTTCTACAATCAGTGCAGCGTACATAAATAAACTGAGTAAAGCTAGATTGTGTGATAAATATCACTTTCAATCAGTGGCACCTGAGGTCCTGTATCCTTTTGGAATCTTTTAGATGGTTGAACTTTTTAGAGATGGCTTCATCGTTTGGCATCTGCCTGTGAAGATTTAGGTCTTAAGTATAAACTTCCATAACATTGGACAAGGACAGGCTACACAGTCTCTTTCAGATACACTGAGAAAGGACCATTTGTAATCATGAATAATGGGGAAAATGATTTCTTTTGGGGGAAATCTGAAAATTGAATACTTGTAAGACTATTGCTCAGAATAAAAGGTTTTCATTTTGTAATCTAATTATAAAAATGTGAATAAATTGGATAACTACAAGGCCACAATCTGTCAATTTAGAGCACTCTGACAGGACTGTATCTCAACTTGGTTTCTGACTTTCCTTTTTCTATTTGGATGTATACATCACAATTAATCAGCCTGGGTCTTTCCCCACATTTATTTCATGTGGCAGTGTTTATTTGCATTCTTGGATGTGAACTAGACTTGGGAAATTGAATCCAGTTTGGGCTATGGAGCCAAGCAGACCATATCTGCCTTGACTTTTGAGATTTTAACTTTTGCCATTTCAGATGATTCTGTAGCTCAGAACACTCGGCAATTTTTCATTCATATGGCATCTTGGAGCTTTGGAAAGGAATCAAATGTTAGTATTTTCCCAATGAAATAAGATTTACTCCATTTTTCCTGTTCTACTTGTAGGTATAACTATAGTTGATTAGGCATGCCAATGCTGTTGTGAATGCAGAATTAGGTACACATTTTTTCAGCAAAAATTTGAGTGTCTGATTGCCATCCAGGTAGCTTTAAGTTTCTTAAAGTGACCCAGACTTCTGGCCTATCATCTCTTCCAAATCTCTCTACTTGCGCTTCCTGGCTTACTCTTTCATTTTAGATTCATTCTCTGTTTCTTTGGTGCTTGGGGAATCCTCCAACAATGGTAGCACCAACTGCTGAAGATTGAAATGTTCAGTTTAACCATGGGATTTTATTTTGTTTAATACCAAATTACTTACTGAAGATGGTGTGGTAAGTGAAATGTAGTAAGGGTAGAAGAAACTACTATCTTCGCTAATAAACACAACTCATATTTAGGGGCGCCTGGGTGGCTCAGTCATTAAAGTGTCAGACTTCAGCTCAGGTCATGATCTCGTGGTTCATGAGTTCTAGCCCCGCATCAGGCTCTGTGCTGACAGCTCAGAGCCTGGAGCCTGCTTCAGATTCTGTCTCCCTCTCTCCCTGCCCCTCTTCCACTCGTGCTCTGTCTCTCTGTCTCTGTCAAAAATAAAGAAAAACATTAAAAAATTTTTTAAACACAACTCATATTTAAAATTACTTTTAAAACACGTGCTTTTCTGCAATCTTATACTGGCTTGCATTCTCTGAAGAGAATCTAATCATCCAATATGATGTATTTCCCTGATTTCTGTGGTAAATAAATACATTTTATTTAAAATGCTACCTAATGTTTCTTATCCATTTAAAATGCCATTTTTTCCCCTTTATTTCTCCTCCTGAACTATTTTAAGACCTTACTATATGTAAACAACTAACTGGCACAATTTTTATCCTTGAGGAACTTACAGGGAGTGTGGGAAGAGATGAATGAAAATAACTACATGACAATACAAACTGCTAACATTTATGGAGATCTTACTATGTCCTGGACATTATATGAGGATAGCAGGGAATTTCATTTAATTCTCTGAATAACATTGCAGGCTAGGTTAATGTTGCTTTCACTATAACAGATGAGGAAATAGGTCCAGAGACTTTGGATTTTTGGCCTAGGTTGAAGAAACTACGTTTTCTGATTTCAAAGCAGAGGGATTTTTACACGATGACTCACAATCTCTCCAAAGACAGAAATGTGGACCCAAGATAATATATATCCTAAAAGTGATGCAGATCAAATGCACTGGGATGCAGAGAAGGGATATGGCAGGTGGGGAATGTGGGATCAGAATGGATTTGTGGAGTACCTTGGAATTAAACTGAGTCTTGAATGACATCAGGGTGTTGGGATAGGGTGTGTGGGGCGTGTGTGTGTGTGTGTGTGTGTGCGCGCGCGTCTGTGTCCGTGTGCATCTTGATTTGTAATTAACCTTCCTTAAAAATGGAAGCACAGGGGCGCCTGGGTGGCGCAGTCGGTTAAGCGTCCGACTTCAGCCAGGTCACGATCTCGCGGTCCGTGAGTTCGAGCCCCTCGTCAGGCTCTGGGCTGATGGCTCAGAGCCTGGAGCCTGTTTCCGATTCTGTGTCTCCCTCTCTCCCTGCCCCTCCCCCGTTCATGCTCTGTCTCTCTCTGTCCCAAAAATAAATAAACGTTGAAAAAAAAATAATAAAAATAAAAAAAAAATGGAAGCACATAATCAATGTGTGACTAACATTTCCAAAGAAACTATTAACCACCAAATATTTCATTGCAAAAACAATTCAGTATATTTCACAAACATTTTTTAAAAAGACTTGGAAAAGAGGTCCTTTGAGGTAATAATGAAAGATCTGAAGAGGGAGTCTTTACCTTGGTGAATAAAAGGTTAAGATTTGTTAACGTGTCAAGTTTAAATTGTCATCATAACGGGAAAAGACAGTCTACCTCTCTACTTTTAGCTCTGTACACGTTCAGTAATAAATTTAAAAATGCATACTGGAGCTCAGAAGTTGATGTTAGCAAAAATCAATTTCATTCACTTTATGCAATTTTTTGAAAAATCAAAAAATTTTGGAAAAAAGATCCAGTTTACTTAAGTCCATAAGGCTTCATAAAGATTGGGTTTACTGTTTTGCTTTTGGAGGAAGAAAAGGGAAAGTATCCGGTTATAAGATACATATATAAAATAAAATATAATATATAAATATATAGTGTTAATTATAATAATTATTAACAGTATAATAATTTTAATAATAGAAAATTATATAACATAATTATAATATAATGTCAATTATAATAATATAAAATATACCTGAAAATTCATTTAATGATGTACTATAGAAAATAATAAAAAGGTTAATTTACTAACTAGGATATTTGCTTTAAGTAACTCATTAGTGTTGTTTAATGACTTAAAAAGATCAGTACAACACAAAAGTCAAAAAACAGTGAATGATTTATATGTAATTTGGAAGCTTATGAATAATAAGAACTTGAGTAATAACCAGCTGTATCTTTTGCCAGAAGAGTAACCTGTGGTAAATTTTTAGTGTTGTATATTACCAATATACACGAAATATAATACAATAAAATAGTATAAAGAATTATATGTCCCCATCACCCAGTAATTGTTAACCTTGTTGCCAACCTTGTTTCATTTACCCCACCCCTTTCATTTTTATTTTTGATAGAATCTTTTATTTTTTTATTTAAAAAAAAATTTTTTTTTTAACGTTTATTTATTTTTGAGACAGAGAGAGACAGAGCATGAACGGGGGAGGGGCAGAGAGAGAGGGAGACACAGAATCAGAAACAGGCTCCAGGCTCTGAGCCATCAGCCCAGAGCCTGAGTGGGGCTCGAACTCACAGACTGTGAGATCGTGACCTGAGCTGAAGTCGGACGCTTAAGCCACTGAGCCACCCAGGCGCCCCTTGATAGAATCTTTTAAAAGAAATTTCAGACATCATGTTATTTCTCTCTAAATACTTAACATCATGTTATTTCTCTCTAAATGATATCAACTGAGATATAGCTTTTTTTTTTAATGTTCATTCATTTTTGAGAGAGAGAGAGAGAGAGAGAGAGAGAGAGAGAGACCCCTAGTGGGGGAGGGGCACCGAGAGGGAGACAGAGAATCCAAAGTAGGCTCCGCATTGCATTATCAGTGCAAAGCCTGATGTGGGGCTTGAACTCATGAATCATGAGATCATGACCTAGCTGAAGTCAGATGCTCAACCAACTGAGCCACCCAGGCACCCCTCAAATAACTTCTTTACCTTCTACTTTCCACAAATGGTAGTAATATGTTTAGTTATATTCAGGTAATTCAGTAATACGTTTATATTCAGGATAAGATGACTCATTTTAAAATTTCTTAGAAATGGCTTGCAATTGTCAGTATGTTATAGAATTATTTAGTGTCTCAGGTAAGTGAGTCTATAATTTTTACATACAGTAAAAATGAGGTATGTTTTAATATATAATAAAGTGGACAGATCCCAAGTATTCAAATTGGATGAGTTTTGACAATTCTACACTCTCATTTACCCATTATCCAAAACAAGACGTAGCACATTTTTGCCACCCCAGAAGGTTCCTTTATGCCCTTACCCAGTCATCTTCCCTTCCAGAGGCAACCATTCTCTGATTTTATTCAGCACACATTAGTTTTACCTGTTCTTGGATTTTATATAAATGGCTTCTTTTTCTCAAGAAAAACATTTTTAGGACTCATCCATATTTTCGCATGAACCAGTAATTCTTACCTTTTTTTTTTTTTTTTTTCTGAATAGCATTCAGTTCTATAACTGTGCCTCAATTTTTTATCAATTCTGCTGAGGAACACCTGGATTGTGTACAGTTTTTGGCTACTATGAATATAGCTTCTCTAAAAATTCTTTTCTTTCAGCCTCATTGAAGGATAATTAACAAATGAAATTGTAATATATTTAAAGTGTACAAATGTGATGATTTGATATACATTTATTTACATTGTGAAAGAATGCCCACTGTTGCATTAATTAGCACATTCATCACTTCATTCATTCATTCATTCATTCAGTGAGAATGCTTAAGTTCTAGTCTCTTAGCTAATTTTAATTATACAATATAGTAAACATTCTTTTTGTGGGTATATACTTTCATCTCTCTTGAGTTAAAACCAACGTATGATCTCTAAGATATCCTTCTGGAACTTGAGAAAATTTTGCCTACTCTAAGATTGCAAAGATATTCTTCTGGAAGGTTTAAAGTTCTAGCTTTTATGTTTAGGTTGATAATCCATTTTGAATTAATCTTGGGATATGATGTGAAGGGTCCAGGGTCTTTTTTCTTCCAGATACTTGTACAGTCTTTCCAGCACCATTTGTTGAAAAAATACTGCTTTCCCCAAAGAATCTTGTGCCTTTGTTGAAAAATCAATTCTTGTTTTCATGTAAATCTATTTATATCTCCTTCTAATAATAAACTGTCATGATTAGGTTAGGTTTAGAGCAAGTCTTGAATTCAGAAGGTGGAAATTCTTCAACTTAGTCTTTTCAAGGTTGTTTTAACTAATTTGCATTCCCAAATAAGTTTTAGAATCACTGTGTCAATTCCTTCAAAAAGTGTTGCTGGTACTTTGTTACCCTTGTGGGACTATAGATCAATTTGGGGATAATGAATATTTAATAATATGAAGTCTCCCAATCAAGAATATAGTGTCTCTTTCCACTTATTAAGATCTTTAAATTTATTAGCAATGCTTTACAGTTTTTAAGACAGAAATAATACATGTATTTGGATAAATTTATTCCAAGGAATTTGATTTTTATGCCTTTATAAATGGTGTATATTTTTTAAAATTTTGGTTTTCATTTTTTTTGGCTAGTATAGAGAAATAAAATTGCTTTTTATATTTCAACCTTATGTCTTGCAATGCATTAAATTTACTCATTAGTTCTAATAGGATCCCCCTCCCTGCCATGAATTTCTTAGGGTTTTCTATGTATTTAACCATATCATCTTGGGGGAAAAAGAATTGTTTTCTTTTTATTATCTTTCTAATATCTATGCCTTTTGTTTATTTTTCCTGTTTTATTGCACTGACTAGAACTTTCAGTAAGAACAATGTTAAAATAGTGAGAATAGACATTGGGGAGAAAGTGGTCAATCTATTGCCATTAAATTTGATGATAAGTATATGTTTTTAATAGATGTCCTTTATTATATTGAGAAAATTCTCTTATTTTTAGTTTTCTGAGAATTTCATCATAAATAAGCATTAAATTTTGTTAAATGCTTTTTATGCACCTCAATGATTTCCCATCTTATTATGTTAATGTGATAAATTCTATTGGTTTTTGAGTATTAAATCAACTTTGCATTCCTGGTATATATGCCATTAATTATGGAATATATCACCCATTTTATATATCACTGGGTTTGGTTTATTAATGTTTCATTGAGGATTTTTATGTACATCCAAAAGTGATTTTTATCTGCAATTTTATTTCCTTAAAAATTTTTTTTTGTAATTTCCTGGTCAAGTTTGTAATTTGAGCTATTATGGCCCCATAAAATGAGTTGGGAAATGTTTCTTTCCTTCTCCTCTATTTTGTGAATACTTTTGTGTAAGTTTGGCATTATTTCTTCTGAAATGTTTAGTAGAATTCGCCAGTTAGACCATATAGCCCTCAAATTTGTGTGTGTGTGTGTGTGTGTGTGTGTGTGTGTGTGGTATGTATAAAATTTTAATTCAGATTACTTCTCCTGTTTTATATAGGGCTTTTCAGATTTTCTATTTTTGTGTGTGTCAGTTTTCGTAAGTTGTATTTCTCAATGTATTTCCATTTCATCAATATTCAAAATATTGGCATATAATTGCTTAAGTATCCTCTTCTTTTTCTTTTAATGACTATAGACCATGTAGCACTATTGCCTCTTTCATTCTGGACACTAGCAATTTGCGTTTTTACTCTCTCTTTTTTTCTTGGCCAATCTTGCTAGGATTTTATAAAATGTATTAATCTCTTCGAAGAACTGACATTTAAGTTGTTTAGTTGGTGTGTTGTTTTATGTGTCCTATTTCATTAATTTCTGCTATTTTTTTTTAAATAGAGGGAAGAAAATAAAAGCAGAGATTAATGAAATAGAAAACATAAAACAACACACCAACTAAACAACTTAAATGTTAGTTCAAATTAATTTGCTGTACTTTGCCCACCTTTCTGAAATAAAAGCTGAGATCATTTATTTTAAAGATTTCTCCTTTTTCTTTTTAACATTTCTTCTTTAATCAGGAGTTCAAATCAATAAATTTCTCCCAAGCACTGACTAACTGCATCTTACAAATTTTTATCTATTTTATTTTCATAATTATTCAGTTTGAAATACTTTAAATTTTTTCCTAGTGGTTTATTCTTTATCTCATGCGTTATTTAGACATGCATACATTATTTTCCAAATAAGTTAAGATTTCCTACATATGATTTCTAATTTAATAATGTTGTAGTCAGAGAAATATTCTGTGGGATTTCATTTTCTTGACAGTTTTTAGATTTCTTTTATGACCCTGCATATGATATGTTTTGGTTATCTCATGTGCATTTCCAACAAATTAGTTTCTCAGAGTTGTTGGATGGAATGTTCTATAAATGTTAATTTGTTCAGTTTCGATGGTCGTATTGTTCAGAATTTCTATATTTTTACTTACTTTTCAATGTAGTTGGTTCTATTGGCCTAGCAATTATTGATAGATGGGTGTTAAAATCTCTAATTATCATTGTGGATTTGTGTACTTATCTTTTTGGTACTGTTCAATTTTTGGTCAATGTATTTTGAAGCTTTATCATTAAGTGCATATGTATCTAAAATTCCTATAGCTTTTTAATGAATTGGCCCTTTTATCATTTGAAAATATTTCTAAACTTGTCAATGTCTATTTTTTCTGATAGCTACAACAGCTTTTTCCACTATTTCAGTGTATATCTGTGCCTTTATTTATTTCCTCATTATATTTACACTGTGTATCTTTTTTTTTTTTTTTTTTTTTTTTTTTAAATTTTTTTTCAACGTTCATTTATTTTTGGGACAGAGAGAGACAGAGCATGAACGGGCGAGGGGCAGAGAGAGAGGGAGACACAGAATCTGAAACAGGTTCCAGGCTCCGAGCCATCAGCCCAGAGCCCGACGCGGGGCTCGAACCCACGGACCGCGAGATCGTGACCTGGCTGAAGTCGGACGCCTAACCGACTGCGCCACCCAGGCGCCCCTACACTGTGTATCTTAATGATAAGTAGTTGGGCCTTACTTTTTTTTTTTAATAAAGTTAGTTCTGTTTCATTTGTTTTTGTTTTTTGAGTTTTTTAATTAATTTTGAGGGAGAGAGAAAGAGAGCACACTTGTGTGTGGATGAGAGCAGAGGAAAAACAGAGAGAGAGAGGGAGAAAGACAATACCAAGCAGCAGAATTCTATTTAATCTCCCTCCTATTCTCTGTGATTTTATATGTTTTCTTATGTCTTATCTTAAATACATGGTTATTATTTTTGCTTTAAATTTTCAATAGTCTTAGGTTAAATATAAACACATATGTATATGCACATATTATACTTAAGTATACTGCATATTATAAATATAAGAGAATTTTATATATAAAATATATTTAAATATATACTATATAAAAATATAATATGTATTATATAATGTATTTATATGAAATAATATATAGTAATGGATATAATTAATTATAGAAGAGCAATAGATACAAGATTCATTTCCCCTTCTAATATATAATATATTATATATAATAATATATAATATGTATTTACACATATATGTAAAAATCTCTTAGATTTACCCACATAGTTACCCTTTTTGGTGATTTTTATTTTTTTTCCTTGTAGGTATAGGCTTCTATTTTGTATCATTTTCTTTAATGCTAAAAGTTTTCCTTTAGCATTTTGCATAGATTGCATTTATCAATATAAAACCTCTTGACCTTGTCTATTTGAAATATCTATTTTGCTTTTATTTATGAGGAATGTATTTGCTATATACAGCATTCTATTTAGACTTTTAGGACTTCAAAGATGTTATTCCATTGCCTTCTGCCTTTTTTTCCTGATGAGAAGTCAGCCATTATTCTTATTATCTGTTCTCTTGCATATAAGTTGTCTTTTTTTTTTTTTCTGGCTATTTTTAAGATTTTCTCCTTTTAGAGTAGTTTGACTATGTTATGCAGAGAATATATGGGTTGATATATTTCATTAATTTCAAAAACTAGCAGCCATTATCTCTTTGAAATAATTCTTTGCCCCATTCTCTCTCTCTCTCTCTCTCTCTCTGTTCTGTTTCTGGAACTTAAATGACACATATATTAGATGATTTGAAATCATTCAATAAATCTGTGACTCCCTGTTCAGTTTAGATATTTTTTTTATTTTTCTATTTCTGTTTTATTTCTGTTGCTGTTCTCCAATTCAGTGATCTTTTCTTCTGCTGTGTCCGGTATGCTCTTATGTCCAGTAAGTGAATTTTAAACTTCTTATATTGTTCTAGCATTTCTAATTAGATTTTAAAGATAGTTTTATATATCTTCTGAAAATTTCAATCTCTTCCTTCATCAACTTTCACTAGATATTATAACACATTTACCAGAATTATTTTAAAGTTCAGGATAGCTAAAGTCAATATCTGGGTTATCTGTCAGCTTGTTTCTGTCTTTTTCTTATTGGTCTCATTTTTCTACTTCTTCACATTTTAAAATTTTTATCCTATTTTAATCTATGCCAGTCTTTTGTGTTAATAACATTAGAAACTACCAGCAAAGGGCTTTCCCCTTCTTCTGTAAGGTTGCTACGATCAGTGCTGAGTCAGTCTAATCTGCAGTTGAGCTGAACACAGGCTTTGTGATAGATTCAGTTAGATCCAATTTGCCACTGGCTTCAAATACTTAGAAGTAAAGATCAGCATTTTATTTTCAGTAGGGCTTGCGATATGAGCACTGGTAATTGTCTAGAGATACTTCTGAGTTTAAAAACTCAATTCCTAACTTTTTGAGTTACTGGGAGTCGTTTTTGGTCACTGATCAGGGACGTGGTTGTTGAAGTTTGGGGTGGCTGTGGCAATTTCTTAAAGTAAGACAACAATGAATTTGCTGCATCAATTGACTCTTCCTTTCGTGAATGATTTTCTGTGATGCTGTTTGATAGCATTTTACACACAGTAGAACTTCTTTCAAAATTAAACTCAATCTTTTCAAAACTTGCCACTCCTTCATAAACAAAGTTTATGTAATATTCTAAGCCTTTTGCTGTCATTTCAATGATCTTCGCAGCATCTCCACCAGAAATAGACTTATCTCAAGAAACCACTTTCTTTGCTCATCCATAAGAAAGCAACTCCTCATCCATTACAATTTTATCATGAGGTTGCAGCCATTCAGTCACATCTTCAGGTTCCACTTCTGATTTTGGTTCTCTTGCTCTTTCCACCATATCTACACGTATTTCCTCCCCCGAAGTCTTGAACTCCCCAAAGTCATCCATGACAGTTGGGAATCAACCTCTAAACTCTTGTTCACATTGATATTTTGCCCTCTTCTCGTGAATCACAAATGTTCTTTTTTTTTTTAAAATTTTTTTTTTTTTCAACGTTTATTTATTTTTGGGACAGAGAGAGACAGAGCATGAACAGGGGAGGGGCAGAGAGAGAGGGAGACACAGAACCGGAAACAGGCTCCAGGCTCTGAGCCATCAGCCCAGAGCCCGACGCGGGGCTCGAACTCACGGACCGCGAGATCGTGACCTGGCTGAAGTCGGACGCTTAACCGACTGCGCCACCCAGGCGCCCCTCACAAATGTTCTTAATGGCATCTAGAATGGTGAATACTTTCCAGGAGGTTTTCAATTTACTTTGCCCAATCCATCAGAGGAATCACTATCTATGGCAGATAGATACATGTATGTGGATAAATATATTTCTTAAATAACAAGACTTGAAGATAAAACTTGCTCCTTGATCCATAGGCTGCAGAATGGTTATTGTGTTACCAGGCATGAGAACAACATCAATCTCACTGTGCATCTCCATCAGACCTCTTGAATGATCAGGTGCAGTGTCAATGAACAGTGATATTTTGAAAGCAATTTTTTTTCTTCTGAGCAATTATGCTCAACAGTGGGCTTAAAATATTCAGTAAACCAGGTTGTAAACAGATGTGCTGTCATCCAGGCTTTGTTGTTGCATTTCTAGAGCACAGGCAGAATAGATATGACATAATCCTTAAGGATTATGAGTTTTGGAATAGTAAATGAACATTGGCTTCCATTTAAAGTCACCAGCTGCATTAGCCTCTAAAGAGAGTCAGCCTGTCCTTTGAAGCTTTGAGGCCAAAATAAGGCTGTTTTGTCTCTATTGAAAAGCTGTTGTTTAGGGTAGCTACTTCCATTAATGACCTTAGCTAGCTGGCTCTTCTGGATAACTTGCTGCAGCTTCTACATCAGCACTTGCTGCTCTGCCTTGCACTTTATGTTACAGAGGTGGCTAACTCAACCTGTGAACCAACCTCTGCTTCCAACTTTTGTTCTGCCACTTCCCTACCTCTCTCAGCCTTCACAGACCTGAAGAGAGTTAGGGCCTTGCTCACGATTAGGCTTTGGCTTAAGGGAATGGCTTGATCTTCTATCCAGACCACTAAAACTCAAGTGAAAATCTGGCCATTTGGAGTACTCAGGCCCACTACAAGCCTGTATTGTTAACTTATCTTTGATTTTATGATGGCTCGAATGGTGATTGTTATCTTTCACAGATTTATTGTGATTATTGGGTTCAACGCCATAGAGAAGTCCTGATTAAGAATAACATGGCAGGGGGGAATGTGGGTGGCTCATCGGTTAAGTGACCGATTTCAGCTCAGGTCATGATTTCATGGTTTGTGGGTTCGAGCCCTGCGCTGGGCTCTGTGCTGACAGCTTGGAGTCCGGAACCTGCTTCAGAGTCTGTGTCTCCCTGTCTGCCCCTTCTCCACTCGGGCTCTCTATCTGTCTCAAAAATAAATAAATGTTAAAAAAATTGTTTTTAAAAAGAATAGCATGGCAGGAACTCAATAAATAAATTGCTCATTCAACTTCATTTTCTCTTCATTGTATCAAATTAGAAGAATGAGATCAGAAAATTAGAACTGTAAACGTACGATGTCAACAGTGTCAAAGTTGAGAGTTTCCTTTTGAAGCACTTGCCAACTATTGTTTGTGGCCTTTACCTTGATGGAACTGAGGTTTATCTTACAGATACCCAACCATGTGAAAGTTCCCAGAGTTATATGCTGTATGATCGGCTTCCTGTTGTTTTGTCTACTCTCCTGAAAATTCTTGCATCCTGGTTCAGACCTAACATCCCTACATGGTGGAACTATGTCTAAGGCTACATTTCTCTAACCTCTACTTTTTTCCATGGTAATTGGCCCCAGAAGAAATAAGATCTTGTGTTATCGTCAGAGTAACTTTGCAATGGCTGACAGAGTGATATCAGAACTCCATAGACAAATCTTCCCTTCGTGGGCAGTTTTACCCCTAATGAGTATCTACTCAGTACAATTAGTCATTTCAGTACCCTATATTTTAGAACTATTCATATGTTGGTTTATAAATAGCTGGCATAGAAAAGTGGTTTTGGTTTAATAATGCCCTCTATTTTTGATGACACTAAGTACCCTGTTATTCCTAGGAAAATAAATAATAATATACCTCTTACAAAATGCTAATCCCAGTCCATTATTATTAGTTCATTCAATGGGATAGGGTTGAGACAACGTGACACTTAAGTAAAAGCATGAGTGGTAATTATACTTTAAGATGTCCCATAATTAAAATAAAACCTTTATAAAAGAGAACATTTTCCATAGTTAGTTTACAACGTCTCTTGCAAGTTGTTCACTATGTCCATTTTTGCATCTCAAGTAATAAAAGCTATGGGACAATATTGTGTATCATCAATGCCTAACCACAATTACAATTGACATGTTGCTTTTACTTTCCTTCTTTATAAAAAAAGGTCCATGTACGGGAGCACAGCACTTGGGGCTACTGATACATCGTGATGGGCGGGCTGCAGAACACAGATATGGCAATCTGCTTGGCTGACTTTTGCTACACACTGGGGATCGTGGACTAGGTCTCAGCAGGTTGAGAGCTGTGCATCCATGCACTGCAGATTGCTCTGATTACAGCAGGTAGGTGGCTTGAGTGACGGAGAACTTCAGAGAGGTGGGAGTCCAACATAAAGTGATGTGTGATTTACTGGAGTTTGTGGGGACACACGCTATAATTGTATGCTTGGTATAATGTCTGATTGTTGTGTCTTTCATACCCTTGGGAGGTCAGTCCCCCATGTAAGTGATAACCCACTGGAGCTTTTGTTGTGAGCGCAATTGAAACATCTGAAATGAATAGCAACTGATTAATTGAAGCCGGTTACATTTTTGGAAAACAAATCAAAGTGATTTGCATGAATCACAATTTGTTACATAATACATTTTGAGGGCACAAATTACCTTTTTAAAGCCTAAGACACATATATACCCACTGGCACAAACAGAAATATAATAAACTGGGCTATAACCACATAATTCACATTGAATACTAGATGCCAAACCTTATGTGAAACAAATGATTTTCCAATAAACTACTCAGGCAGAGCCATATCTGTTCTAAAATTTCAATTGACTATTATTTATACTACCAATAATTCTTCACAATTGTTAACCATGGGACGATGGAACAATTTGTTTTACATATTAGTTTGGGGGGTTTGTGTATTCCCAAGTTGGGAACTGATTTGTAGTCATGTCCCAGAAGATATGGTAAATAAATAGGAAGTCAGAGAGAAGTACTTGGATGGAGGAAACTTCTAGAGTGAAATCATTTCCTTTTTCTAGTTTCGAATAAAAACTGTAGTAAAAATAGTGTTGTCAGCATTAAAGGCAAATATCATCATAATATGTTTTCCTGAATTTAATATTTGCAGTATATTGTAAGAACAGTTTTCTTTAATATCTTTCTTAGACTTATCTGTGTCATTCACATTATTAAAAGCTAGACTATGCAAATATTAATAAAAATAAAAACTGAATTTCAACCCTTATCGGTAACCACTTTTATTTAGCATATATGTGTATGTGTGTATACATGTACACACAGCACACACATATATACACACATACACATATATATGAAATATTCTTGGGAAAATATATAAAATACACAAAAACACATACAAAATGGGACTGTACCATATATGTCACTTTAAAATCTGCTTTTAAAAAAATTTCTATTTTAGAGAGAGAGAGAGAGAACACGGAGCAGGGAGAAAGGCAGAGGCAGAGACAGAATCTTAAGTAGTCTCCACACTCAGCACAGAGCTCAACACAGGGCTTGATCCCATGACCCTGGGATCAAGACCTAAGCTGAAATCAAGAGTTAGACACTCAACTGACTGAGAGACCCAGGCACCCCAATCTGCTTTTTTTATACAATAAAGACACCAAGCATTTTTCTGTCAATAAATCTATATCTATACCATCATGGAATATAATTTACTTAACCAAACACTTAACATCATAAATTCGTTTTACTATAATAAGCAAAATATCAAAGAACATCCAGATACATAAATCTAAATACACTTGTTTGATGATTTTGTTGACATCAATTCCTAGATGTGGAATTATGGAATCAGAATGTTATGTAGATTTTGAATGCTTTGGCTCATATTGTAAAATCACCTCTCAATAAACTTGTATTAGAAGTTGCAGTATACACACACACACACACACACACACACACACACACACACACACTGGTATAGTATTCAGCCATAAAAAACAATAAAGTTTTGCCATTTGCAACAACAACATGGATGGAACGAGAGAGTATAATGCTAAGTGAAATAAACCAGAAAAAGACCTATACCATATGATTTCACTCATATGTGGAATTTAAGAAACAAAACAGATGAACATAGAGGGAAAAAAGAGAGAGGCCAACCAAGAAACAGACTCGTAACTATAGAGAACAAACCGAGGGCTGCTGGAGGGGAAATGGGTGAGGGGATGAGTTAAATGGCTGATGGGTATTAAGGAGGGCACTTGTGATAAGCACTGGGTGTTGTATGTCAGTGATTAATCACTAAACCCTACACCTGGAACTAATATTACACTGTATGTTAACTAACTCAATTTTAAATAAAAACTTGGAAGAAAAAAAAAGAAATGATTCTTCGGTTTTCTTGTCTAATGACTCCTAACTACAAATGTAAATATCCTTTAACATATGTAGGTCCCTTTCTTACTTTTCTCCCCCCACCTCTTTTTTTCCTTTCATTTATCCATTTCTTTAGAAAAAATGAAGAGCAAAGCATCTTTTTGTTTTTCTTAAGTGCAAAAGCTTCCTTCATTTAACAGAAATTTACTAAATTTAATGATAAATTTAAATAATTTCTAACCTTTGCATTAATCCACCTCCAGAAGAAAGGACCACTCACCTTCAGAATTTTGGGATTCCATGTTGTCATTTCTATGCCTGTCATTTTGCTCCTGTTAGTGTCCATTAAGAACATTTTCCTAGGGAAAGTCAATGGATAGGCTGTAAATGATATTTCATTTTTTTCAGAAGGAAATGCATTTACTGTAAACATCCCAAATCTAGTTTTTGTCTACAGAGGCCACCCATTACTAATAAGTTGAGAATAGAATGATCCATAGTCTTGTCCTCAATTCACTAGTTCTTATTAATTATAGGTGCATCACCAGAACAGCAGCATGTATTCCAAAAGATATTTGTTTGACCATCACTCAAACTTTTAATCTCTATTTTTAAATGCATTTGATCCATTTTTGACAAAGATATATATTTTTAAATTTACTGAATTAAGAGATTTGAAAGGAAACCAAAATATTCCAACAAAAATACTTTTCTTAAGTGAAAGTTAGAATTTGGGGAATTTCTGACTAATAAAAATATTAGAAAGTCAGAGATATCCCCCCTCAAAAGTGGCTACATAATATGAGCTAGAAAAAGCACATTGATAAGTTCCTGTCTTTTTCCTTCTTTCTTGATTATTTTTTAATTTTAATTTTAGTTTCTATACATTATTATAGTTTCAGGTGTACAATATAGTGATTCAAAATTTCCATACAACACTCAGTGCTCATCGCAACAAGTACACTCTTTAATCCCTATCACCTCTTTCATCCATTCCCCCAACCCACCTCTCCTCTGGTAATCATTAGTTTGTCCTGTATAATTAAGAGTCTGTTTCTTGGTTTCTCTCTCTCTCTCTTTTCCCCTTAGCTCATTTGTTTTGTTTCTTAAATTCCACATATTAGTGAAATCGTATGGTTTTTGCCTTTCTCTGACTGACTTATTTCACTATTATACTCTAGCTCCATCTATGTTGTTGCAAATGACAAGACTTCATTCTTTTTTTTATGGCTGAATACTCTTCCATTGTATATACATACTATGTCTTCTTTATCCATTCACCAATCTATGGAGACTTGGGCTGCTTTCATATCCTGGCTAGTGTAAATAACGATGCTATAAATATAAGTGTGCATGATGTATCCTTTTGAATTAGTGTTTTTGTGTTTTCTTTAGTTATTTTAATACCATGATATTTCATGATAGGCATAGTAGCATCGATGATTTTTTTTGGCATTGATGCTTTTTAATGAGGATTTAAAGGTTTTTATGCATATAATTCTAATATATAATCATTATCATTGGTAATATTTTTTCTAGCCAAATGTCTTTCCAATGTAATGATGTAAACACCATTAGGTATATGTAATGTGTAAACACATTAGGAAAATAAGTTTCATTGAATTAGGGTAACTCAAGGCAAAATTGTGAACTAAGTGGGATTTATCCTAAGTATTTTTTCTTTCTTTATCTTTCTTTCTTTATCTCTTTCTTTCTTTCTTTCTTTTTAAAAAAAAAAAAAAGAGAGGGAGAAAGAGAAAGAGAATGAGCAGGGGAGGGGCAGAGAAAGAGGGAGAGAGAGAATCTTAAGCAAACTCCATGCCCAGTGTGGATGCTGCCACGGGGCTCGATCTCACCACTGTGAGATCATGAACTGAGCTGAAATCAAGAGTTGGATGCTTAACCAACTGAGCCACCCAGGTGCCCCTATCCTAGGGATTTTCTTAACTCCAATTTTTCTCATTTGAAAAATTGTTGAACGTACATAATATTCTAATCATTGTGATAGGAGTAAAAGAATAAGGTATTTCTCTAATCTTAAACAGTTCTCAGTTACCCAGGAAAAGTGAAAGAAAAGTGGCCTGGGTTAAAGAGACCTCTGTAAGGACAGAACTTGTGCAGAGATGGAATGCAGGGAAGAAAATGAATTTCAAGGATTCTGGTGGAATTTATTCTTTTCACTGAATCTACTAACTCCAGGGACACAAGTCCATGTAGGTTCCCCTTTCATGGTGGATGAGGATCAGGACCTTACCATTTTCTTCTCCCTCTTCACAAGAAGTCTCTCCATTGTGGAAGGACACTAACACCTTTGTGTGAATATTTGACATTGGCTTAGAAGATACTGTACACGCTATCTTTCCTCTTCCCAAAGAGGCAGTGCCCAATGGAACAAATCTTTAATGGCAGAATTTCAGGCAACAGCAGCAACAACTTATTCTGGAGATGTTTTGGGATCTTTCAAACTGTTCAGCATAGACAGCCATTTATTCTGGCCACAAATAAGCCTCACTGTAATTTCTAAATGAAATCATCTTAATAGAAAGCTTTTCTGAAGGAAAAAAAAGATAATATCCAATTGTGAGTGATAACTATGCCATGTGCAAGAATTTATTGTAATATTATTTGGAAATCTCAGTACAACTATAGCCCTCCACTAGTTGTTTACCTTGCTAAGTACAGATAAAAACCACTGACTTTGGTGATTCTCTGGGTAATATATATCCTGAGACACACTTGTGACAGTCAAGACAATAGAGTAACAGCTGGAGTGATTTAAGGCTGGAGTTCCTGACCCGTGAACTGTGGGCTGGCTGGCATGTGTCTTTCTTAACACACCTATAAGTTAAGATGCTTCCTGTTGTAGGTCATTGGGTCTGGTGCCAACAGATCTTCTGGTCCTGGCTTAGGCTTGTTTTACACATTATTGGGAATTAAACTTGTTGGTACCAGTTCCATCTTTTCCATTAGATGCTCATTAATAAAACTCTAGATGCTCATTATTCATCACATCATAACATACTGGATGACAGTTAATTCACCTAAAGTTTTCACATTTGATAACTTCTTCATTCATGCTAATTGGGTTACTTGGAATTTTCCATCAATCATGGCATCTCATGTTTTGGCTCTTCTGAAAGAACCCATTTGTGAGACATATATTATACCCCAGACATACGCAAGCAAAATTAAGTGTAGCATCTAATTTCAACTATAATTCATGTCTGCTTTGATTGAGTGGAGGGCACAACTTAGCCCCTCGACAGATTCTTTCTCAAAAGAGGAAAATAAGACTAAGAGGCATTGCCTTTACCTCAGCCCACTTTACTCAAAACTCCATGGATTCATAGCGGCATGGGAAAAGATTTACATTCAAGGAGACTTTGAAGGAATATTTGCTGCAGGGAGCAGTGTGGGGAAAATGCTGAAGGTTCTGAGCATTTGGGGAACTGAGCTCTGATATGTTGCTTTAGGTAGCATTACGATTTTGTTCCTTGTGTTCCTTGTCTATAAGCCCCAACAGGTACAACTGATGTTCTCTTTGGATCACTCCAGCTCTTTAATATGATCAAAGTCTGTGGGTGGGAATTCTTGAGGTCTGAGGAAATGTGATGTTGATTTTCTCTACCTTGCTACAAATAGTTCCCCTTTCCATTCACCCACACTCTCCCTTTTAGAGAAACGCTTTGCTCTTTTATTCAAAGCAACTGATTTCTCATTCTAACTTTCATCTGAAATTCATGCTCTGTGTCTTTTCTTGTGACGTTATTGAAAAAACAAAACACGGTAGGCTTGAAAAAAGTAAGAATGTTGGTGGTGTACATTTTGCTTTTCTTCTATTTGCTATTATCAGCAATGCTTACCACTTTGATACAGCATATTCCAATAAAAGAGAAACTCAGCAGAGGACATAGGCTCAGGCCGTCTTTGTCCACGACGCATGGTGAGTCATCTTAGCACAATGTGATTGGCTTACAACTCCAGCAGTGTCTGCTCACTGGGCCGAATCAGCAGTCATCCGACTGGTTCGGGTATCTTCAAGGTCAAGTAAATAAGCCATTCCTACAGCTCCAAATTTCTCCTTATGCCAACATGCTGCCAGGAGACTAAGTAGGTCACAATCGGACCAGATAATAATTCATTTCAGGTTTCCAGGTTGCTAAGAGCCCCAGCGGCTTTCCTATGTATGGCCCACATTCTCTTCAATCTTGCTCAGCTATTTCCCTTCTGAGGTCTTGCTCTCAGATCTGCATATATTTACATGTTTTAGCCTGTAAGCTTTTTAGCTACAAATTATATAAAATAGAGGTCAGCCCTCTGCCAATATAATTTTTTCCCCCATTTGCTTACTCTAAAAAATAAATAAAAACATGAATGGGAAGAATAAAGAAGTGAAGTCTTTCTATAGAGGTCTTTTAACTCTGACAGTCAAGACCACTGTTGTTTTAATAAATACTACTATCCAGAGTGCTGCATTTTATCTCCGACTTCCAAGGTGCTTTGCTCCAAGCTGATGTTTTACCTACTGTAAATAGAGGGGAAATGGTACTCCTCAAAAGTTAAAAGACTTATGATCCCTCCCAGGGAGGCCGGATCTTAAGACAATTTATAGACTTGGAAAAAATCTTCCGGACAGTCTTAATTAAGTCACCAGTAGTATGTACTGGAATTTGGCCGTTCTCGGCTTAGTTTTGTTCGTAAAGTTGCGATTAGTAAAAAATCATTGGGTCAGGCCTTTCCGCTTTGCAAGGTCATTGTGGTTCTTCACCCTGAAATCATATTTCTAGAATGAGTTTTTCTTTTGAACTTATGTTTGCTTTCATATTTTAATCTGTTTCTTAAGCGTTACTGCTATTTAATTTTCAACCTCCTTCAACATTTCTCAAACTTTCCAAGCACTTTTGGTTTTGTTTCCTTTTTAATTTTTTTTTTCAACATTTATTTATTTTTGGGACAGAGAGAGACAGAGCATGAATGGGGGAGGGGCAGAGAGAGAGGGAGACACAGAATTGGAAACAGGCTCCAGGCTCTGAGCCATCAGCCCAGAGCCCGACGCGGGGCTCGAACTCACGGAGCGCGAGATCGTGACCTGGCTGAAGTCGGACGCTTAACCGACTGCGCCACCCAGGCGCCCCTGTTTCCTTTTTAAAGCATACTATCAAAATATTGTTCATGGGTTTGGGAATAAAGAAGAAATACTACTAATTTATAAATTTGGCTATATTCCATCTCTTATACTTATGTGCTGCTGGCCTAAATGACACATTCGTGTACATTAGAAGAAGCTCTTCTTTCCTTAAAACATTTTCTTATTTGTCAGAACATGAGTTCTCATAAGTAAAGGAATCTACAGTGACTATGAATGGTTCTCCCTGGAGGTGGTCAACGCACAGTCTGTACCACTGTACGCAGGAGACATGAAGAGTCTTTAACTTTACCTAAACATTGTTGCCCTAATCATTGCTGTATACGTTCACTGAGAGAATACCATCTTTATAGATAGACTCTGACTGCTGAAACTTGAAGCTGAACTGGAAGTTCAATGGAGACAGTGTTGCACCAATGATTAAAATGGTTGTTAGCTGTGGTAAGAAAAATGGCTCCTTCTCTTAGGATTGTAATGCAAAGCTCCTTTATCCACAGAACAACACCAGAGGCATGAAACCAATCTTTTCTGAAGAGATTGCCTCCAGAAAAAACAAAACTCTGATGTTAAACAGAGAAGTCTGTAACATAAATCATGCACTGTAGTGCATGATTATTGGGCACATTATAATCTGCGTATGTACAGTATTTTAAAATACATCTGATCATTAATAAATCATCTACACGTAATGACATATGGATATCAGAAAAATGGTTCTCTGAGTGCTGTTAAAAACTGCAGAGTAGAATATTGGCGTGTTTCCAAGACTCGATTCACATGCTCTTTCCAAAATCTAAACAACAATGGATCAAATGTTTACCTGGATTAATGGTTTAAGGTAATTATTCTATTAATTCTCAGAAGACCATAATGCAAGTTAAAGATTATGATCTACATTTAATGCCATTTTAGCGATAGCCTATTAAATGTTCATCTTTTACTTTCTGAACAAAGTATACAAATGGAACCCCATTGCCTAGACTAGAGGGTAAAGTCCAAACTCTTTTGCAAGGCATGCAACAGAAGTTCCCTGGCCAAGTTTACTGTCTAGGCTTTTGTTGGTGTACGTGGATGGGTGAGGGGCTTGGACTCTTTCCTGAGTAGGGGCCTTCAGCATCTGTCCCATGATCATGGGTAAAAGGACAAAAGGGAGCTAATATTTGTGTCTCAGATGAAGGTGTGCTCCGGGATAGATGCAGTGCTTCAGAACTGGATCTGAAGGGAAATGTCTGCCATGGAGATGAGGTCAAATGAAGAGTGTGGTGCTGGGGGCAGCACCTGAAGAAATTTCTGAAGAATGAAACAGTTTGTGGGTAGCGTGCATTTATGTTTTTGGACCCTTAGCTTTCTTCAGCTCTTTCTTCAATAATTCAAACATTCACTACATTCCAGTTGTAACAATGATTACTTTTCCCTCTACTTTGAAAGTTTTTCCCATACCTTCCACCTTTCGAATATGTTCTTTAAAAACCAACTCAAGCCTCTACTTCTTTTTCTTTCTCTGGACCTCATGCAAACTTTGATAGTAGCATGTATCCTAAGACATTGTGATTATTTATTTGAAGCCTATTTCTTCTTACAGACTATTAGCTCACTGAGGTCAGGGCAATATTTTCTTTAATTTTTCTCTCCATGGATGGAAACTAAGGTACTTTCAGTAGTTTGTGGAATAAAGAAAGAAAAATTATTACTGAGATTTATATCCTGCTCTTACACATACAAAATAGTCCCCTTCACATCATCAAGCCCCAGGTATTTATAAGCACTTTTCAGGTGCCAACGACTCATATTTGTAGGTGTTCTGGGGGGGGGGGGGGTGGGATTCAATGGCTTGTATATGAGACAAAGGCTTTATTATTGATGAATTTACAATGCAGTTTGAGAATCAAGATATATATATATATATATATATATATATATATATATATATATATACTTATGAAATCAGCAGGAAAAATACAAGGTAGAGTAAAACATATGCTGGCTTCTTTGTTACAGACCAAGCTCATCATGAGTAAATACCTCAAATGAGGAATATATGTATGGTTTGAAATAACTCCTTCTAGGAACTCCCTTACTATTAAAGCCTTTCTCGTGGAGTAGACAAAGAAATGAAAGATCCTCGTCATGAAAGAAGAACTTTGTCATGTTAATGCTGGAATGAGGGTTTGAGAACTTGACAAGATGGAAGCTGAAGTCACTTACAACCCTGAGGTTCCTCATCACTATGCAGCAATAACCCCATTGGGATGAATGGAGACATTGCTTCAGGAAGAGGGAGAACACGATAACGTCTGTCTGAGAAAATGTTTCAGTCACCAGGATCTGGGGCTCCTGAAGAACAAGCTACTGGACAGTGGGACTGCCTTCTGATTTCCTCTCCTTTCATTTTGTTTGGGACAGTAGTGTTAGAAAACTTTCTAACTAAGATGAAGTTTTCCAAACATACTCTTTTCTTCTTAATGTTCATGATAGCCTCGGGGCTATTTTCATTCTTCCTCTTCTCAAATGGATTGTGTAAACAAACGTTCCACTCGTTCTTACCAGGAAGGCTAAATTGCTCACCAGAAATCCCACAGCCTTCAGCAAGCCGTTGCTAAGCGGTGTCACTAGGACAGAGCGCTTTAGTCATTATTTTGTAGCTAATGTAAACCCATATGAAAATCAATTTGTTTCTATGACCACCTAGAGATATGCTAACTTAGCCCAATAGTGGGTTTTTGTTTTGTTTTGCTCACGGATACTTTCCAAGAAGGTTAGCCTAAAAGGCTGGGAGTGGGGGTGGGAGAGCATTATGCAGTCATAGCATTGGGATACCTATCATTTTCTTTTGACTTCTATTTCACAGAAATAAGGGCTGAGAAAGCCAGCACATGACGAAAGAGCACTTTCTAAGGCAAACGTTTTAGTTTAGCATCATATGGCATCACTCAGATCCAATGCCATTTGCTGAAATGGTGTGTGTACTTACAGTTCTTCCTAAGTATGGTAATTAAAGAGGGAAGAGCCATTTACTTCTTTCCTTTGATTTTTAAAGTTGAATTTTTATTGTGTGAGCAGAAAAATGAGAAAATATATGAGCAAAATTTTTTTCCCCTTCTTTCCTTTTGTACTCTCTCCAGTATTTAGCCCAGACATTTACTTCATTTCCAGATTATCAGTACACATAAACCCATTAAGGAAATATGCCTGAAGCAAACACATACCATACAGACTTAAACAAAAATGCAAATGCAGTTTAGAGACTTGGTTAGCCAATAAATTACAACCTGTTTTGACAAAGAAATTTATGGTTTTGTTAAAATACCCTTATATATATCCTTATATACACTCTGACTCTTGTTGATGGATATTTCTCCAGAATGTCATTTTCTGTCAAAGCTCTCTTTAGCCAGTAATTATTGCTGACAACAATCTAGGCCCTGGCACTGTTTGCGGTCACCTCTGGCTGCTAAGAGGAGCAATCTAGACCCCAGCGCACTACAGTTAAATTAAATTATCATAGAGATGCAATATATGCTGCCACACTACCCTAGCCGTGCACCCCGAATTGAAAAAAGATTGATAGACTACAGGAATGAATCAACAAATAACTACGTGGGTGGTACCCTAAGATATTTACTTCTGCAAACATTGATATAGATAAATGGAATGTGGCTTAAAGATCGTGTTCTCCTGAAAAAGAAAGGGTAGTTTGTTTGTTTTCCACTATAACTACCAGCTATCAAGTGATAATGACAATGTGTTCATGTTTCCCATATATGGGTCCATATATTTGGTGTAAGACTCCCCTCCATGTAACTAACATTAAGTCCTATGTAACGCCGTATGTCAACTATCCTTCAATAATAACTAAAAAATCATCATAGGATAAGGTCATAGGCTCTGTGTGTTTGAGACTGACTGTCTCACTTTGGGAAAATGCTGCAGAAATGACCTATTGGGAAGGTGACCAAATAATACAAGCCTTTGCTTTACCCTGGAATATGGATCTGCATCTATGCAAAAGAAAGGACACAGTTGTAAAATACACTGGGATGTGTCTATAATTATAACCACTGTTTAATGTAATGAATTGTAAGAAGTAATTCCATGACGGCACTGATACTTTACTGTTGTGCAGATAAAACATAAAAATAACTTTAGTTTGGGAGACCAAAAACCAAAATAAAGAAGCTGCTTATTTAACATTTAACTCTTCACAGGCATATATAGTTTTCATGCAAGACTCAAAAGCAACGGGGTGTATAAGAAACAATCATTTCTTTTAAGAAGATCCAGAAGATGAGGCTGGCAAATGAAGCAATCAGAGAAAAATATAAAACAGGAAACTTTAGCCATATAAATCTCTGAAATATATGGACAACTATTTTGTGTTTATATTTGAGATTATTTCTAAGTCCTCAGATGATCAGGACATTTTAAGACACAGTAGAGTATGATATACATACTGTTTCCAAGAAATTCATCCAGATGGTAAAAGATGATAGGTAATGATAATCATAAAACTGGACTGCAAAAGTTCTTAAAAGCTTGGATAAATGAGTTAAATCACACCATCCTGAAATAGGTGTGTATCTTGTAGAGGCAGTAAGAGAAGTATATATGTAAAGAGAATAAAGTGAGACATGCGTAGATTTTCATTATGTGTTAGTCTTAACAGTGTGTTTCTCTATCTTTTCTGTTAAAAAATATAAGATCTGATATGATGATAAATTATAAAATGCTATGTATCGCCTCATCTCTATTTACATCCCTATCAGCATATAAATTTTTTGCTGTGGACAAATAAATCAAACATCAACAGCAGATTTGTGTCAAAACAGCTTTATAAAAAGGGTGCTGGTACTTTTGGCTAATAAAAATAGCCACAGTTAACATTACCTCCAAAAGATATGACATCTTCATGCTCAACAATATCAGTTATTAATCACTTTTATCATTGGGAAAGAAAATCTTTTCAAGTGGAAAAATATATTGGAATAGAGTAGATTCGATATGAATGCCCTAAATTACTGGTGACCAACTCGTATACTTAATACAATTGAACTAAAAAGGGTTTAACCATTATCCAATCTAATTCCTTCATCTTACAGTTAAGAAAAATGAAGCCCATTCATTCACTCAACAAATATTTATTGAGCGTCCACCAAGTGCTAGTCATGTTCTGGGTGTTGGGGGATGGAGCTACGAACAAGATGCACGAGGGCCTTTCTCCAAGGAGTATGCAGGGCTGATTGGAAAGTCTTCTTTGAGGATATAGTATTTAAGCTGATAGATGAATGATAAGAAGAAGCCAGTTGGCAAAGATGGAGAAGAGCATTCTAGGCAGAGGTACTAATTAATGAAAAGTTGTAGTGCATTAATAAGCCATGAATGAATGACAAACAGGGGAGGGGAAAAAGCTCATTGTGGCTTGTGCATAATGAAAAGAGGACCATAAAAGAAGAGAGAGAGATAGGCAGGGACAGGCATCATGCGAGCTTTGCAAGCCAGTGTAGAAAATTTGGATTTTTTTTTCTGATGCTAACTATTGGAAGGTTTTTAAATGGGAGGGTGATGTGGTATGATTATACAGTGAAAGGACAGGATGATTGTGGTGTGGAGAATGTATGAAGGAAGAAAAGAACAGAAGAAAAGTGACCAGATAGAATGCCACGGCAAGGCAGGCATGGTGGTTTAGGCCATGCTGGTAATAGTGGAGAAAGAATTGTTTACGTGTGAAATTTGTTTTGGAGCAGAATCATCAAGGCTAGATGAAAAATTGGATGCTGAGGGTAAACAAAATGTAGAAATCAAGGATGACACCTAGAATTTTAGCCTGAGGTGCTGAGGAGATGGTGGTGTTACTTCTTGAATTGGGAAAGACTGGGGCGCCTGGGTGGCGCAGTCGGTTAAGCGTCTGACTTCAGCCAGGTCACGATCTCGCGGTCCGTGAGTTCGAGCCCCGCGTCGGGCTCTGGGCTGATGGCTCAGAGCCTGGAGCCTGTTTCCGATTCTGTGTCTCCCTCTCTCTCTGCCTCTCCCCCGTTCATGCTCTGTCTCTCTCTGTCCCAAAAATAAATAAACGTTGAAAAAAAAAATTGAATTGGGAAAGACAGAGGGAAGAGAGTCTTGGGCTTACTTTTGGTTCGGGGGTCATGGGTTTGATATGGCTAATAGATACCCATGTGGAAATGTCAGATAGGCAGTAAGATGTTAAAAGTCTAGCTTATGGATGCTGTTTAAATCCATGTGACTGAGTGAATTCAACAAGCAGAAAGCATGTGTATACACAGAACAAGCGAGGGCCTAAGGTATGGTAGAGGATGAATACATAGATAGTAAAGCGGTCTGAAAAGGAGAATTAGTGTCCCACTGGGAAAAGTAGGAGATCATGATATTATGGAAGCCAGAAAAAAATGTTTCAAGAAGATGGAAATTATTACTATGATAAATACTGCAGATAATCAGGTAACATATGACCAGAAAGGTAAGAATTGTCTTTGGCTACAAAGACAAATGTTGGTTTGTCCAAGACCACCCAGACAGAAAGTGCACAAAATTATTTGTGGTTTTCTGTTCCCCTCCACAAAAAGTAGAAGGCTGTGTCTTAACATTTGAGGACTTCTACATGTTAGCTGTATATTACGACTGCCCCCATATCATTGGGATATTGAATGAATAAGGTTTTATATTAGCTTACCTTTGATACTTTTATCAATTGAAGTTTTACATTGCATGCTCTCACAATTCAATATATGTTTCCTTCAAAGTATGAAAAGAACCCAAATGCCCACATCTGCTTTAAAGATGGGAATGATTGAAGCAAAGTAACAGTGGTAAGAATCTTCCATTGGTAGTTGTTATATACTAAGTAACTAATGAGATCTCAAAATATAAATTATGATTCAGGGATTCTATTACCTCCTTTGGATTCAGGCAGAACAATTCTCTCAAAAAACATGTACTTCTGGAGCTCTCAGAGATAAGTTGGGTATCTTTCGAAGGCAAAGAGGAGGCATACATGGGCTTGTTGTCTCCTGGAAGACTGCCAGAATCACTGAAGCCTAAAAAAGAGAGAATCTTACCTGCAATTTTCCTGTTCTATGCTAGTCAAAAATGATGAAAAACTGTCAGTGCTAAAAACATCAAAATGATTCAGAAAATCTCCATGTTAATTCTTATACTAAGGACAAGAGTAAAGTGAATATACTGTAGTTACTTTGTCAAAAATGCAGCTTCATCCGGAGATCTGAAAACACATCCGATTCTGGTGACACCTAGGAGAACCATCGCATATGCTTTAGGCTCCAAAACCTTAATATCTGTAATCTGATTTATGATAAATTTAGTTTTCTTGCAAAGACTTTTAAATTACTTATTTATTTTTAAAATATTGTATTCACTGCAGGTGTACAAAATTGTGATCCCACAATCATCTGCATTAACAAGCACTCACCACGAGAAGTGTATTTAGTTTCAGATAGAACTAAGTAGCTCTCGGTCCCCATGGAAGTTTCATTACTTTATCCTTAAAATGGTTTACGATCCTTCAAATGGATTTAGATGAGGGTACGTATGTAAAGGTCTTTCCCCAACATCTGGTATACAGTAAATGTGAAATAAATGGTAACTATTATTTTTAAACTTTTTATATTCTTATGGGAAGGCAGTCTCACTCAAGGTAAATTTCACATCACTAGAGAACAGACGTAAACACAGATGGTCATTACCTCTGATGTTGTAGAGAGGAATTCATGCACTGGGTGGATCGTTTCTAAATCCCCTCCATTCAAATGTACAGTGATGTTATGACTTTGTCTTCTACTCAGTATCGTCACCACTGTCCTGTGAACTTGAGGAGAAGACAGAAAATTGAAGGCATGGTTTGAAAACAATTCCTGAATCTCCCTTATTTAATAAAGTGTGGGTTTGAAAACAGGAACAAAGTAGCAGGTCCCATGTGCAGTGTCATTATCTACATACTCATAGAAGTCCCTCGCTAGTTATTTTCTTCTATGTGTTTTCAAACTTTTCTTCCTGGGCAACACTCTGTGATTATGATCCAGATACCAGATGTTTGAATCCGTGTTTCCTGTCTCCATTTTACATCTGGACAGACAGAGGGATGAGTCCATGGGCTGACACAGAGGGAGAAGGGCAGATGAGGGAAAAGGAGAGATGTAGTAAGTAAGAGCCGGAAGAGAAAAAAATGGAAGTGAGGTCAAACTCGTGAAATAAGTTACTTCCAGAATTAGAATTAGCATGCATGGACCTCTAGTTCCATAGCTCCAAACTACCCTGGCTACTTTCTACATTTCAACATACTAATTTACATTTCTCAAATTTAATTTACATTTGCATGACATTTAGTGGGCGACTTGTACCAAATGACCATTTGACTGTGCAAGCACATAGGACTCATTCATACGTATATTGAGGTACAGTTTCAAAGTTTTGAATAACACAAAGGATTTTCTGGAGGGTTGCCTACGGAGGTGAGAATAACAGACAGAGAACTAGCTTCGCCCTGGCAGGAAAGCAGCAATTCTAACCCAGTTGGTAAATGGCAAAATTGTAGCCTTCTGGGGGAGACCTGTTACAATATGCAGGTTCTCATCACCCTCATTTAGAAGCCTCTTGCTGCTGATGAATCAATAGGTACATGACAGAGAACGAGGCCCTGTGATGGGGAAAAAGGGTGATAATTTTTTCATATTTGTTTTGCAAGAGATAAAATGAAAGCCCAGAAAATGAGGGATTTGTGATCACTGAAGGCTAAAGTTGTTTGTTATCCTGAGATTAGACAGACATTTAAATATTAGCTTTCATACTCAGTATACCCAGATCCTTGAACTGGAAACCCTGGTTATATTTGGAGAGGAAGGGGTAATTTTCTCAGCATCTTTCACTGAATTGTTTGGAACAATAACAGAATGAGCCCCACTTTTGCCAGGTAGATGACTATTTATTTGGCTTTGTATGCTGGTAAAACAAACGTATGTGATTTAGAATACCAGGAGCCATCTGATCAGAACAATGTGGACCATGCACCAACCGGATTCTTTCCAGAAGGAATTTGGGGCAAATCTAATAAAATACCTATAATTCAGGGTCAACAGCCTTTTTTTGGGTTCTTCCTCCTCCCTTTCATCTTTGAGAAAAGAATGATGTACAGGCTGTATGATAGGTACAAAGAGATACAAAGCAGGATGTTGTGATTGAAATGGTAAACTATATTATAATAACTTGCAATAATGCATTATGCAGATTTGAAAAAATATATGTAATTTAAACCAAACATGTATGGTCAAAAATTGTATTGCTTGATAAAAACAGACTTTTCCCTTAAGTAATGAGTCTAGAGGATGTATTTACAGGGCTATCAAAACAATCAGCAACATCATAAGGCATAACATTTGTTTGCCTTCTCAGGAAAGTAACTGTGCAGGCTTATGGATCATCTAAATTAGACTTTACTATTTTGATGTCCTTGCCATTTGTTCTTTTAAATTTCCAGCCTAAGGGGTATATTCTCCTATCAATGTGCATGTGTAAGTCCCATTAAGGCTAATAGGAATTTGGTGCCTGAATCCAAAGAAAAATCTACCTCTAGGATGGCATTTTGCACATGTAACACACAAGAAAAATAACTTTAAAAAATCCATTTCTCTTTATCCAAAGTGCATAAAACAATTATATTAATTATAAGTACAACATAAAGTACTTGCTTGTGGAATTTTAGATCCATTTAATAAATTTGCAATTTTATGCAATTCTCTCACTCAAAATTGCTTTCCTCAGATATGCTTTACGTTGTCTCAGGCTTTGAAGAACCTCGTGACGGATAGAAACCAAGAGATATAGGAGAGGTGGGAGTACATTTCTCAACACGGTCTTCATTTATTTATATTCTGCGGCACACGCACTCATGATGTTTCAAACTTATTTCCACCAGATTCAAAATAAAACCTGGAACACAAAACAGCTTGCCCATATTTTCTTGTTTAAGGCTCTATCTCCTGAGCTTTCCTTTGTATCTCAGTTTCTAACCACGTAAGAAATTTTCAGGCAAGAGTAGGTATTCAAATGAGATGTTAATTTAAAAAATGGTTACCTCCTTCTGTTTATTTTGGTAGAAAGGAAATATTGGTTCTTGGAGTTGCATTAAAACCCAGATAAAAACCAGGTTTTATCTTTATACATCTTTCGGGAAAGAAAATTCTACCTCAAGAAATTTCTTTAACAAAGAGAACATTATTTCAGACTCTAACATTTCTGTCTGCCGATTATCATTAGTCATAAGCTAAGCCCTGCACTAAATGTCTAGTGAGCACAGATAATGTTCATTTTGTCTGGAAGACAGGTTGCCGCCTGTCAAGGAGCGATGGAATAAATGACAGGTTTTGACTCTGTGCCTTGCAGGCATATTAGGCTAAGAAATCGCCAACATGATGAAAAATTATTTTGTCAAAAATTTGTAGGTCACCCATCATTGTCTAATGTATTCTGTGATTAATTGCTAGCATAGATCAGCATTATGTCTTTCCAGTGAATCGCTTAATTGTTGCCTGCTTCATGCTCTTAATGTAATGATGAGGCATCTGCTCCTTTCGCATGTGCTTTTAAATGCCAGCTTTTGCATCCAGGTTACGGGGTTGGTAATACTCAACTTAAAGAACTAGTTCAAATTAAAACTTCGGGTCCGCCATCTCTTCTTGCTTTTTATGGGAGCGTGCGCGAAAGGCTGAGTGTTAGTGTTAATGTATGTAGATTTTATTTCTGATGAGTGATTATTTGACTGCTCATTTTACGAAGATTTATGGTGTGCTTTCTATCTCCTGACTGCAGTGCTACTCTTATCTTTAATAAAGGAGATGAGGACATTAATCAGCCATTGTCAGGGCTCCTGACTAAGACATTAAATGTACTGTATGGGATAGGTAAACACGCTCCAGATCCTTCTCTACTCCACTAGATCAGGCAAAAAAACACTCATTATATTTATCATAATTTCACATCTGCTGTTTTTGAAGCAATGTACCATGAGGCCATAAACTGTATTACAACTGTGCATAAATTCAACTGATTTGTGGCTGGAGTAACTAATTCCTAAAGTACATTTTAGAAAAACAAGCAGTGAGCCCTGAAATTGCAATTCCATAAAGGCACTAAATTACTGACTGCAGAATCAAAAATTTGCTTGATGTGATTCTGCAGTGACCATTTTATAAAAAGTGACAGTACGCCTGTGATTGAGTCAATAAAATAAGGACGAGTGAGCTGTACACTCACACAAGATTAAAGAGAAAGGGAATGACAGAGGACAGACTCATGGTGTACAAATAGGGAAAGCAGAATGTCTCCCCCAAAATGGCTTGAGGATGCAACTATTAATAGCAGCAGTATTGATTTGTCAGTAATCTTTTCATTATTTTGGAAGCGAAAGAAAAAAATTTAACGTCTCTCTTTTATTCATTTCACAGCATAATTGGGAACGTACACAATATTTAATGAAATGGATTTAGGAATAATTTTTAATTGTGGCATTAGTTATTGATTTAGGCACACCAAAATATTTTCCAAAATTACAATGGAGAATTATTTATGGGTTATTTGTCTTCTTGTTTTCTAGAGTGTGTATCCAAGCAATCTCTTTGTTAGGGCTTCCAGCCATGTTTGGATAGAAAATGTGTGTGTGTGTGTGTGTGTGTGTGTGTGTGTGTGTGTTTACGGAAGGAGGAATGGAGTGTATATTTCCATGTGTGTTTTTACCTTTATGGGTGTATTCAACTTCGTTTTTTTTTTTACAAACTTCCTCTGTACCTGAACTTGCTATAATGTCTTCCCCAAAAGAGAAAGGAGAATAGGGACTGATCTTTCATACAGGACAAGTAAAACCAGAAACACCATTGTTTTGGAAGGCAGAATACACTTGACATTTGTTAACATGCAAACCAAAGGCAGGCCTGACACTTGGAATCCTGAATAGAGGTGTGAGCCCACACATGAAACTTGCTAAGGACAGCAACCATGTATATTCTACCGAATGTAGGATGTGATTATGTGATTATTTATTGACTGGAAAAAGCAATTTAAGAGAAAAATAAATGGAACTGGGCTTTCAATGCTTGGGTTTCTCAAGATATCCATCGCCTTCCACCAATTATTTCATGCATTTCTTCTGCTGCTGAGGCTAGAAGTGCCACAGAGGTGCTTTCCTTTCATTTGACTATGATACATACACATTCTTTGTTTAATATTATGTGTCTGAAAGCTCTCTCTGGTCTATTGTGGGCAATTACTTGCTACCTAGGGCAAATTGTGGAGGGCATTTATACAGGACATATTTTAGGGTAATATAATCCCAATTGATTTTATTTGCAGAAGAATATATATGCCATATTTTGTCCCTTTCCATGACCACTCTTCGGGTCAACTTTTATAACCACAAATCTGAAGCTGGCACATGGAATACTGCTCTATTCTTTACTCATAATATCAAGTCAAAAATGGTTGTGTTCATAAGGCATTGCATAGTTTCTATCTAATGGTATCAATCTGTGCATCACAGAGCGTTTCTTTTCCTGACATTATTACTTTACTGAAATTAAGCTTGAAACAATCTGATGTCAGATACTGTATATCTACTTTTATTGCCAGCCTTTCTGAGCCCACCATATTGCCAGGACTGCATCTCATTTTAGATGGGTTTAACCAGATATATATTCTCAAGTTTATTGAGAGTTGGATAGATTACATTTCCCATTCTCAAAGAGCAGGCTGGTCCTTTCAGTGCATTTTATAGAACAAATGTAAATTCCCATGCTGCAGTTGACAAAAATTCATGGTTCTTTTCTTAGTGTCAAAAATAAATCCAGCATAGCATTGGAGATGAGTAAGTGTGGTAGAGTGGGGCAGGCTTCAGTTCACCCTTTCTGATTTAGCAGCAGTTCCGATGTACTTGAGAAATCTGTAAAAGTTCAATTATTATGGTCTAGGCAAAGAGATTTGCTCGCACAACAGAGCTACTGTACTTGAGAATGAATTGTAAGGGCTCAATGAAATGAAAAGCACTTTCTGAGCACAGCAAACCCCTTCACTTCCCATCTCCTCTCCCTGCCTTCCTTTCCCCATCTACTTGTATCTTTTGCATGAAGCTTTTCTGAAGGCTTTCACTGTAATTAAAATAAAACACAAGCATAAAAGATTGCCGAATCGCTCCATTAAAATGCAATAAAAATTAGTCTTTTATTACTTTTGGGAATTTAGATATTTAGGAGGTTCGGGATAAGCAAAGAATAGCTATCAAATAAATTTATTAGCAGCTTGACTTGATCAGTTTGTCAAGATGGCTTACATATGTATGTCTTAGAAGGAAAGGCAGATTTGTATGAAAAGGTGTTTTATAGCTAAGGGTAAACCAAACATACTGAATCATGGAAAAAAATGCTCTCTCAAATTCCATGTACTTTATCAACACAACACACAGCTCAGATTGCAGACTGTCTGCTTAAATGCCAAGAGCATGTCCTTCTAAACAAACAGCATCTCTTTCTGTGTTTACATTCATTGATTTGATTCTTTTCTGGTCAAAGCGAGGAGTTGCCCCTAACTATCCATCAAAAATTGGTGTTGCTTTTAGGGGAAAAAAAATGAAGAAAAAAAAAATGAAGAGAATTCTGTGGAAAGAATGTAGCCTGACTACTACAAGAGTCAGTCCAGGTCTGTCTGCTCTTAACATTCTTCTTTTGTCATGTCCTTTTGCTGTCCCAAGGCTTGAGCAATTAGGGGATTGGTGCAACCGGGAGGAGTTAAGACCTGCATAATTCCCAGCAGGGGTTATGTGACCAGTCTTTCTTAAGGAGGAAGGTCTGGTTCCTTATAGTCCCATTTACTCTCATGTTTTTCCTAATTAGCAGATCATAAATAAGGTGGGATCTTGTGGAACCACCGGGTGTCAGTGAGGTAAGGACAGCCTTTGGCTACCAGGGGAAGACACATCTGGATACATACACACACACACACACGCGCGCGCGCGTGCAAAACACATAAAACAATTATACAGATATGGTGTATTGTTATTACTTTATAATCATCCACCTATCATATTCACAGTGTGATTGTAAAATAAATTAAAAATATAAAAGGAAAAATTATCTCAGGTTCATAAATTTGAATGAGAGGTAACCTTCTCAGTAGTGCAAAATAAAATTACAGATCCTAGTCACAAGACATTGTTGTGTCTTGTGAAAATTAATCATCGATGAACAAATATTTGCCCTAATTGAGGACCATATCTTACATTCTCAAGGAAATTCAGATGATAAATATTTTTGGAGTATTCATTGTATACCAGGAACAATCCGAAGCACCATGAACTTGTCAAATCCCACCCGTGATCACACTACCCAAGGTGAAAATAATTAAAATCCAGGGTGAAATTGTTCTGTTTTAAAGCTATATATAAAAGAAGCTGTTATGACAGCACAATCAATGGAACTTTAAATTATACTAGTGTGGAAAGAAGCTATGAAATCAGTAGCAATACTTAAATATGCCATGGTTACATCCATTTGTTTATTCATTTACTCATTGAACAAATCTGTGCAAAACACTGATTATGTCCATCACTGGATTAGGCTCTGAAGCAGCAACAGTGACCCAGACTAAACCCATGCCCCTCCAATGCTCACAGGGAGGCTGGAGTAAATATGCACCCAACCGATCATTTATGAGGGCAACTAAGCTGGGCCTGATGAGTCAGAGAAGGCCTCCTAGAGGAAATGACTCACATCATGAACAAAGAGCAGTTGGCCAAGTGAAGAACGGGGCCCAGAGACAGGGAGAGAGAGAGGTCCCTGAAAGAGGGTTTCCAGTTGAGGTAACAGGGTGTATGAAATCCAGGATGTGAGGGAGAGAATGGTCTACCCTAGGAAGTAGGAGTTCAGTCTCCCAGAAATGCAGGTTGAAGTTGGGAGGAGAGAGCAAACAGGTCACTCAGGGTCTCAAGAGCCAAGAATCTGGATATATTCCATAGGGCAATCAGAAACTTTCAAAGGACTTTATTTTATTTTTTATTTTTTTAAATGTTTATTTATTTTTGAGACAGAGACAGAGTGTGAGCAGGGGAGGGGAAGAGAGAGAGAGGGAGACACAGAATCTGAAACAGGCTCCAGGCTCAGCTGTCGGCACAGAGCCCGGTACGGGGCTTGAACCCACGAACTGTGAGATCATGACCTGAGCTGAAGTCGGACGCTCAACTGACCGAGCCACCCAGGCGGCTCTCAAAGGACTTTAAATAAGCAAGGAGATATAGTAGGATATTTATTTTAGAAAAACTACTTTATGGGATGCCTGGGTGGCTCGGTCAGTTAAGCATTTGACTTCTGCTCAGGTCATGATCTCACAGTTGGTGAGTTAGAACCCTATGTAGGGCTCTGCGCTGACAGCTCAGAGCCTGGAGCCTGCTTCAGATTCTGTGTCTCCCTCTGTCTCTGCCCCTCCCCTGCTCACACTCTTTCTCAACAATAAATACACATTTAAAAAATGTAATAAAAAGAAAAATTATTTTGGTTGTAGTTGAGAGGAGGAGTCCCCAAATTCTTTTATCCTACACCCCATCAGTAAAGCTTTTTGGAGAACTTATTTCTAACATATGATACGAATATTTATTTCTTTATTTATAAATAATATACAGTTCCCACTGTGCTATTACATTTATTTTTAAAACATGCAAAATGATTTAATGGAATGAACTAATTTTGAAGTACATTTTTAAAAGTTTTAAAACAATATTTCCTTTTTGAATCTCACCAGTGCCTCTGCTTTATTTTTTTTTAGTTTTTTTTAATGTTTATTTATTTTTGACAGAGAGAGAGACAGAGCATGAGTAGGGGAGGGGCAGAGAGAGGGAGACACAGAATCCAAAGCAGGCTCCAGGCTCCGAGCTGTCAGCACAGAGCCCAATGCAGGGCTCAAACTCACAGACTGAGAGATCATGACCTGAGCCGAAGTAGGACGCTCAATCGATTGAGCCACCCAGGCGCCCCAACCAGTGCCTCTGCTTTAAAATTGTAGACATCAGGGGTGGGCGCCTGGGTGGCACAGTCGGTTAAGCGTCCGACTTCAGCCAGGTCACGATCTTGCGGTCCGTGAGTTCGAGCCCCGCGTCAGGCTTGCGTCAGGCTCTGGGCTGATGGCTCAGAGCCTGGAGACTGTTTCTGATTCTGTGTCTCTCTCTCTCTCTCTCTCTGCCCCTCCCCCGTTCATGCTCTGTCTCTCTCTGTCCCAAAAGTAAATAAACGTTGGAAAAAAAAAATTAAAAAAAAAAAAACTGTAGACGTTTGTTTTCATGCAGTGGGTGTTTAGTTTTGATATGTGTCACTGGTCATCACTGTAAGATTTTTATCATGTATCATTATTGCAGTAAGACCCCTGATAATCTTATTTAAAATTATAAGCCCTTCCTTGGCATTCCCCGTCTCCTTTCCCTGCTTCTTTTGTCTCGCGTTACCTTTGAATACTCTACATAATTTGTTTCTTTAGGTTATTATACACCTTCCCTTCTTCCCATGAGTGCAAGAATTTGTCTTTTTGTTCACCACCATCTCCTGGACCTAGAATAGTGCTCAACCCACTGGAGGTGCTCAGGAAATATTTGTCACGTGAACAGGGTGAAGGTCATTATTAGTAATTGTGAATGTATATCTAAATCTCAAATAGTCTTCCTGATAATTTAAAAACTTTTTTCCTGAATTTTTGTTAGGCCAATTTAGGCCATCATTATTTTTGTAGCATGAACAGTGAAGCACTCAATCAGGAGTAAGTGAAGGAGTTGCATGAGCTTACACGACCAGCTCTTCTGCAGGAATCTTTCCAAATCATGCGGCCATCCTTTGAGGATCCGTTTAGTGAAAATGAGACAACGTGATCTGGAAGCCCATCTAACTGGGGAGATACAAAGGATATGTACTCGGATAGGCTGGACCAGGCGAATGCACAAGGGATTGTGCATTGTTACCTCGCTCAGTCTATTCAGTCTATTCTTGTGCTGCAACTCATGTCTGAATGAGGTTGTCAGGGTCAAATTCTATATTGTTTCAATGATGATGAATTTTCTCATTTTTAGATAAAAATAAATATAAGTAGACTTTCTCATGTGTTCTCTCAGCTCAGTGCCTCACCCTAAACACTTTGAAGACATCTAGGAAAGGGAATGAATTCCGGAGGGCCTGGCTGAGTGTAGCAGAGTGGTTAGGAAGTGATCCTGGCTTCCTTCCAGTCATCCAGCTTCACCTGAGGAAGTCCATGTGGACAGGCTCTGAGGTTTTCAGCTTGGAAAGATTCAACTGTTTTTGGGAAATATATTTTCTGCTATGCCTATTTTTTAAAATTTTTTTTGAATGCCAATTTATTTTTGAGAGAAAGAGAGACACAGCATGAGCAGGGGAGGGGCAGAGAGAGAAGAAGACACAGAATCTGAAGCAGGCTCCAGATTTTAATGTTGTCGGCATTACTGAGCTGTCGGCACAGAGCCCGACATGGCGCTCAAACTCAGGAACTGCAAGATCATGACCTAAGCTGAAGTCCAACACTTAACTGACTGAGTCACCCAGGCGCCTCTGCTATGCCTATTTTTCAAAAAAATTGAACAAACTGAGGCCAACTCCTCCCCTCCCATATTATACCATATTGTCAATGGGTGAAACACCAAGATATGAAATGATAGTAATATGATATGATAGATATGATAGTAATCATTTTTAGGATTGCCTGTTGTTAACTGTCTCTGCTTAACTGAAAACAGAACCCAAATAAGTAGACTGAAGCTATAGTTAGGGCCCAGTTATGTGTATGGGGATTTACTGATAGTGACTATTTTAAAGTTAGAATGTGGGTGTTGTTTTAAGTATATTTATTTTGAGAGAGAGAGAGATGAGGAGCAGCGAGAGAGGGAGAGAAAGAACCCCAAGCAGGCTCCACCCTGTCAGTGCAGAGCCGGATGCGGGACTCAAACTCACGAACCATGAGATCACAACCTGAGCCAAAATCAAGAGCCAGATGCTTAACCAACTGAGCCACCCTAGAATGTGCCCCTAGAATGTGTTTTTAATAACTCCCATGCCCATATTTGTGATCTGTGAAGAATGATACCTGGTGTCCTGCTTAGCACAGCATTTCGTCGGGTCCTTTCAGGAATTTGAGTCAAGGAGAAACTGATTTTGTTGTATTAAAAGTTGTACCGAGGGGCGCCTGGGTGGCGCAGTCGGTTAAGCGTCCGACTTCAGCTCAGGTCACGATCTCGCAGTCCGTGAGTTCGAGCCCTGGGTCAGGCTCTGGGCTGATGGCTCAGAGCCTGGAGCCTGTTTCAGATTCTGTGTCTCCCTCTCTCTCTGCCCCACCCCCGTTCATGCTCTGTCTCTCTCTGTCCCAAAAGTAAATAAACGTTGAAAAAAAAAAAATTAAAAAAAAAAAAAAAAAAAGTTGTACCGAGCCTGGTGTCTTAATTCACTTCAACTACTTAAAGTACAATTGATAGTCTAAAGTGGTTGATACTACTTTTTTAAATTGCTTGTATTACCTATTTTTTTTAAACCACAATTCATTGCTGCTATTGGGACTGATCCTATAGCATTCATTCCAAGTAAACAGTAAACAGCCTAATTTCAGCTGATGTGGACCATGCTCAACAGAAAAAAACAGTGCTGGGAAGGAATATTTCTAAAATTGTGACTTAATATTAAATTTTTTAATATTTTAATAATTCAGCAGGAATTGACCAATTTGTAGCTTACCTCTTATATGGGTTGTATGTGAAAGCCAGAGTTAGCCGCCCTGTATTTCTTGAAATAACGTTCTTGTATCCTTAGAGACTGATGCCAGGTCCCTGAACAGACTTGCTGTTGGTTCCTTAATCCAACTCCACACAGAAGGATAGTTTTAATGGCTTGTTAAAGTCCCTTGTCGCCTTGAGACTCAATTACTCAACTTTAGGGACTATAATCTAATTAAATCATTTCAATAAGAAATCATGATTTTCATCTAAATTTTAATTTAATCTACTCTAATGAATTATACTGAGGTGATTATAGTATCCTTTCAACTTCACCAGTAAAGGCATCTCTGCGTTCACAAAGCAGGGCAAGACCCTTATATGCGGCTTGGTTCTTTCAAAGTTGAAGCCACTCTCTTGCCTAGTCTTCTCTCTCCAAGTGCCTTTCCATGCTATGTTTGTCCATTTTGTAAGTTAATGGCGCCCATATATGCATAAAATGGGACTAGTACACTGAACTTTGTACAAAGTGAATATGAGATGGTATCTCAAGTATGTGCCAAGGGATCTGGATAGCACAGAGCCAAAGCACCCATTTTGGCCATTTTGGCTATAATACTGACCACCCCAGCTGTATGCAGACATCTGGAGTCTGAAGAACAAACTGCCTCAGGATTCCATTTATATCATTCAGATAGGTACGATCTTGGGCAACATTTAACATGAATTTGGTTCTAAAAACTTCCAATATAGTGTTATAAATCACAAATCCAAAAGGCAAAGGAGACAGAAACAAAGAAGCAAAAACCTGAAGCTCCTAATTTCCCAAACAAGGTATAATCCTGTATGGTTTTGTGATTTCTAGCATCTTCCTCTTGTGAGAAGAGCTACTTTTAGAACTTGCACCTAAATTTCAGAAAGAAAAAAAAAATCCATTAATCAAATGCTAATTAGCATGTATCATTAAATGTTATAGAGTGAGACAGGAAGCCCACCTCCTTATAAATGGCTCATTCCGTTTTTCCTAAACTGTCAGGTAGTTGGCCATTTCTCTCTCTCTCTGATTCAGTTCTTTGCTGTGCAGACTGCAAAATATAATAACTTCTAAGCAGTGTGTAAAACAAAGTGCTCAATTCACTTTATTAAAATATCCAATAATAATTGATTTAAAGGCAATAAAATGTGTTCATTAGAGGGTTTATATTCAAGAAATATTGAAAGTATACCTAAAACTGTCACTTTTATTGTGAATGAACAGGATAATATAATTTGAAAAGAGTGTGATCATACTAAAGATTTGTCCTGCAGCATTATCTGATAGCTCGTAAAGTGCTGAAATTTAATATGATGCTTTCAGTCAGTTTAATTGAAATTTAATTGCCACTTTGGGCAGAAGGTTTAGATCTGATCAATAAAATATTAAAGATTTTGTGCTTTCGCTTGGAACAGCTCCTTCAGCGATGCATCAAGAGGACCCTATATTTTCGGAAATATTTGTTTGTTATAGTTCACACAGCACTCAATATCACTTTCTAATCTGAAAGTTTTAATGTGCTGTGCAGACAAATAGTGGAAATAATAAAGCAATAGTTGATCCATTTAATTACAACACGATGAAAGAAATAACGGTCACCTTCAGATTCATGAGAAAGGCATTAATGTAAAAGAGCAATAAATATTTTGAAATGTCAAACCTCAGAAAGACAGAGTCCAACTTGAGCTGGGTTGTAAATCAGACTGAGGGAAGGACCTTGAAAAAAAGATGGTTCTTTGGTATTTTAGAAATAATTACTAATACAAAAAGGGTAATGATGAAACTATAAATTACATTAAAAAGGGCCATTAGAGGAGGATTAGTTTATAAAGCTGAGAGATGGTTCTTAAAATTGTCCTGCTGGTTATTTCTACTTTTCATTTTATTCAGGAACCCCCTGCTCAATTATCTGATTATTAATAAACTAATTGATCACTACTTTGCAGTTCAAATACTAAAGTTAAGTTACCTTTCTCCTTTTGGGGACTCCCATGGGACTTTCACATTATTTATATTTTAGGTAGGGGGAAAGTTGGAGATATTGTAAGATATACGAACAGTGAACTGGAGACTGACTTTAAGCTAAGCAACATTTCTATTAATGTGTCTTAAAATTAAAAGTTCTTTCAGATCATTATATTCCAAAGATGACCCTGATATTTGTGTCATTATATTCTTTTCTTAATGTCCTTTTTTTACCTACAGAACACTTCAAAAGCTCCATGTTCAAGCACCTATATTTCTTTCTCTTTCTTTCTTTCTTTCTTTCTTTCTTTCTTTCTTTCTTTCTTTCTTTCTCTCTCTCTCTCTCTCTCTCTTTCTTTCTTTCTTTCTTTCTTTCTTTCTTTCTTTTTTTATTCTCAAGTTAGCTAACACACTGTAGTCTTGGCTTCAGGAGTAGATAACAATGATTCATCACTTACATATTATACCCAGTGCTCATCCCAACAAGAGGCACATATATTTCTTTACTCACCAGTCTTCTATGACAGTCAAAGTTTAATATCACAGCACATTGTTTTATTAGGTTCAGTACATCTCTAAAGAAATAAGTATATTTTCTGTTTACAATAATATTGAAAGAAGACTAATTATCTCCAACAACCATAACCACTCTTCTTTTTCTTCTCCAGCCATCTCTGTCCCAGATTTCCCTTGGTTAACTGCATGCTATGTCCATAGTTTTTAGTCTTACAATCTTATTTAAATAGACAACCTATTTTCTTCTGAAGAGGACATATTTTTTTTCCCCGTGACCAGTCAAAAATTGTTATTTTGTGACATCTAGATACTGGACATATTCTAGGGCCTGTGAACACAGAAATGCCTATAAAAAACATTCCTAGCTTCAAGAAACTTATGATCTACTGGGGGGAAAAGACAATAAACACACACAAAAAATAAAATAATTTCAAATCCTGGCAAATACTATGAGGAAGATAATATAGGTTAACATGAGAGAGGTAAGTAGTGTGTGTGTGTACATGAGCAGCTTTAGCTCCTTCTCTGAGGAGGTGACATCTAGGTTAACAGTGAATGATGCTAAGGACTCAGCCTTTTAAACATTTAGTGGAACACTTTCCAGTCAAAGGAAAGACAGGCATGAGGCTGATTTCAGGGTATATAAAGAATACCAGTGTGGCACCCCTGCAGTAACCAAGGGAGAGATTAAAAGAAAATCAGAGAGGCAGTCAGGGACCTGGTCGTACGGGTCACGTAGAGTCTTGCAGGCCATAGTGATAAGTTTTTATTTTTACTTAAATATAATGGAAAGGCATGGGAAGGATTTAAGACAAGGCAAGCAGGTAGTGATGGAGTATGTATATGTGTGTGTAGGGGCTGGAGTTGAGTGACATAAAATGAATTATGCTTTGAATAGCTCACTCACGGCTTTGTGGAGGCTGGATCATAGAGTTAACAGTGGTAGTGGAGGCATAAAATCACAGGCTATCACAGCATCCAGGCAAGGTAGCTTGGACCAGTTGTAATGATGGACGTGTTGAGAGGTGGTCAAGTTTTAAGTGAATTTTAGAAGGTAGAACAAAGGACTTACCTATACCTTGAACATAAGTGTGCTGAGGGTAAAAAAGAATTCAAGATTGACGTCCAGGTATCAAGCCTGAGCAATTGTGCAAATGGCTGAGTACTGAAATAGAAAAGACCCAGGAGAGGTTTTTTTTTGTTTTGTTTTGTTCTGTTTTTTTTTTTTTTTTTAAAACCCAATAGTTCTGTGTGGCCTTTGTTAAGTTTGAGATGCCCATTGGAGAGCCAAGTGAGATGTCAAATAGGCAGTTGGATCAGAGTTCAAGGAGAAGTATTGACATGGGACATAAACTAAGTTTTATTAACATATAGATGGTATTTGAACTGAATGAATCATCTGAGAGATTGTAGTTAGAGAAGAGAGAGCCAAAGATAGAACTTTGATACTCTATCATGACAGATATGGCAGAACAAGGGAAGCTGGCAAAGCAGATTGGGAAGGAGTGATCAGTGAAGGTGGAGGAAAATTAGTCATGTGTGGAATCACTAAATTCTAGATAAGGCAACATTTAACATAGTTTACTCCTGATCACTGAAGACAAGATTCCTTCAATGGAGCAACAGGAAAGATTTAGTATCTTCAAGAGATATTGGGAGGTTAAAAATTGGACTTGGGGAATACAGACAGTTAAAAAATATAAATTTATTGCAATAGGGAGCAGAGAAATGGAGCAAAGTCTGGAGAAATAAACAGGCTCAAGAAAGATCTTTATTTTTTGTAAAAAGAAAGTTAACATTAAGGAGTATTTTTATGTCTGTGGGAGTGATCAGTCAGAGAAGGAAACTGAATGATGCAGTAGAGAAGAGTAACGGATATGAAGTGAAAGGAAAGGAGCTTGGCTGCATAGCACAGGTAGAACAGTTGGTCTCAGAGAAGAGTGGAGACATTGCTTACATTTGTGCAGAAGGGAAGGGAAGACAGACTATGTGATTACAGATGCAGGTAGGTTATTGGAATTAGTAGTGGAAATATGCAGTGATTCTGATCACATCTATTTTGTCCATAAAACATGGAGCAAAAGCATCATCTAAGAGTGAAGGAATAGAGGAACATTAGTGGAGGATTTGAGGAGAGTGAAAGGATGAAATAGATATTTTGAAGAGGAAAAAATTGAATTTAATAGGCAAACAACTAGCATCTTGTATTTCTGAGCGCCAAGTTGAGATTTGCAGCCAATAATTTGAAAGGAATCCAGCAAAAATGCATACATGATTTTCTGTAGTAATGTTTACCTGTTTGTTTGCTAGTTTACTTATCCCCCTTTCTTACCTACTTCTTAAGTCAAGTCACCCAGGAAAAACATATGACAAAGCACAAATCAATTCAGGTTTAGCAATGGATGGCCATCTGATTCATAACTTCATGGTAGCCATTAAGACACATACCAACAAGGGGCGCCTAGATGGCTCAATCGGTTGAGTGTCTGACTTTGGCTCGGGTCATGATCTCACAGTTTGTGAGTTTGAGCCCCGTGTCGGGCTCTGTGCTGACAGCTCAGAGCCTGGAGCCTGATTCAGATTCTGTGTCTCCCTCTCTCTGCCCCTTCCCTGTTCATGCTCTGTCTCTCTCTGTCTCTCAAAAATGAATAAATGTTAAAAAAAGATTTTTTTTTTTAAAAAAGACACACACCAATAAAAGTGAGGAAGAGACATTATCCCAACTGTAAGAAGTTAATACTCTTAAGTGGTGGAAGCCACAGTCTTTCTGCTCACTTTCTAGGAGGCATGCTGGACTTCTACAATTTAAATTTGAAGCTCTTCATAAGTTTTGCCTCCAAAATTTGTATATTTTCTTGAGAGTGTAATTTGGGGCCCTCCCATATTATAGTTCTTAATTATTGATCTGTTGTTTTTTCAAGAATTAAAAAAATACAAAAGATATACTATTGTTAACTAAATATTGGAAAATATAGAAAACCAGAAATATGAAGAAACTTTTTCTGACTATACCACAGAAAAACAGTCACCACTAAAATTTGATGCCTTTACCATTTCATTGTTTTGGATTGGGGGTGTATGTGTATGTGTGTGTTTGTTCATGGATGTTTTGGTAATCATTTTCCTTTGTTTAAATTGTACTCTGAGTACCTTATTCATTGCTGTGTTATTGTAAATCTGTTCATCACGTGGAGAAAAGGTGCAATGGCTAAGAAGGCTCACTATGGAGTGAGACTGTCCTTTTCAACCCTGGCTTCTCAACTTGCTTAGTGTGTTTGATCTTGCACAAGTTATTCAGCCATTCGGTGGCTCAGTTTTCTCATTTGTAAAATGGGGATAATACTTTCCACCTCACTGAGTGATTAGAAAGATTAAGTAAGTTATTGCATATAAAATACGTAGAACATGCCTGTCACATAGAAAATGCACAATTGAGTTTTAACCATTATTAATTAGAAGTGTTAATGTATATTTGAAAGGATATTTTCCTGGAAGTTTACATATCTAAATTTTTATTGCAGAAGTCACATAGGTTTTTGTTAAAATGTAGAAATAAAGAGGACAAATACAATGCAGAAATGAAGGAAACCAGTAATTGTGACTGGCAGTGAAAACATCCCAGGATAACTACTATTAATGGTTTCATGTATATCCCTCTGAAAGTATACCTTATACATGTACCAGGATAGTTCATAGAACCCTGGGCATGGCCCAGCTAACAGATATAATTATCCTGGGTCTACAATTAATATGCTTCATTCTGCTGGTGATGGGAAGTGAATCAGACAGGTTACAAGTCACTGAGACAGGCTTGATTCTAGTTAGGAATTTTAACATGTTAGTGACAATTTTAGGGTCAAGTTAAAGTGTTTTGATAAATACCAGCAGCCAAGTTATTTACAGAGCCTAATTGTAGATGGTAAACATCTTCATAATGCTTTTTGTGTATTTTCTTTAAAATATTAGATACTCAACATGGTATTCATTGTGTATAGATTGTGTGCTAGGAATCCTGGGGCTGGGGACATAGTTCTCTGATCTTATAGCAGTAAAATAATAATGTATTTTATAATTTTGGCATTCAGCGAACATCCCTTTTGTGGCATTATGTTGTGGCCTAAGTCACATTTTGGAAATACATTAATAAATACAAACATTTGGTTAGTTTTGGAAGATTCTGGCCTGTATCTGGGCAACAACAGCCCATCGAATTGCAACAATAAACTTTCTTACTTTTTGTGAAGAGTATGGCAAATGGAATTTACATACTGGGACGTTACCTCAACTTTTCACCAGAAGAGTCTACATGGTGTAGAAAAACACAGAGACACCATCTCATAGAAAATGATGTCATTTGGATTTTATACATGTGGGTTTAAAACCAAACTCCGCCATTTACAGTGTGGACTGGGGCACATTATTTAGTTCTTTGTGCCTTAGTTTTTTCATGTATATGATAATGATGATAATACCTACCTTGTGAGGTTTTCCATGATAATTAAATGAGACATTGTATGTTATGAAGCATGCACTTACATTGTGGTCCTTGCTGCTCGTTTTCAGGAAGCAGGGGATCTCTGTGAGCCCTTGACAGGATGATAAAGCAGGCCAGGAGCTTTGTTACCACCATGGCTCTGAGGACACTACCAGCTTCTTCAGTTTGCAGTGAGGGGCCTGCTGGCTTGAGGCCACCTGGCCGCAGGCTGCAGAGGGGTGGGAGAGAGGCGAGGTAGGAAATACTCTCTTCTAATGTGAACAATGGGAGGCATGGATAAGTTTTAAATGATTGGTTTTAGCATCGGCAGGATTTCAGCCTGAATTTTCCTTTTGATAACTGCTGGCAAAGAAAGAAAAGCTTCAAATATTTTCAACTCCTCCTTTCCATCACCAGACAATAATGTACTCTTTCTTGTCTATCACTTTATTCACTAAATTAGTCCATGTTCTTATCCATCTCTACCAGTGCCCTCTTCCTCAGAAGCTACAGACTGATATTATCCCTGAAACCCAAATGCAGCTCCTCTTTGATATAGATTTGGTCAAAGAGAAAGCTCAAGCCTTTTCTTGGGGCCTGAAAAACTTAAATCACTCAATCCTAAATTTATGAAGGGATAATGGGGACTAGCGAATCAGGGTAAGCAGGGGAAAATCCTTCTCCCCCCACTTGTGCTGATTTGATTCAGGACTAAACCTTAGTTTCCCCATCTGTAAGACAAAGATGCTTTTCCACCTTGTTATCCCTGAGGAATGTGAAGAATCTGAATGGTGAATGGTTTGATCTTAGTAGTGAGAAAAGAATAAATTGCTCACTTAATAAATTGTCAGGCCACTTGGGTACTATTTAGTAGATTACCTTTTCCAGAGCGCTAAATGATAGTAAATGGCAAATGGCAGTAACTGGAAGAGTTAATGCAGCTTTGATCTCTTGAACTAAAATACTCTATAGTTTCCTTAGAATGAGGTGGAATTACTTCTTCCCTTTTATCTGCAGCCCAGTAAACCTTCGAAAAAGGAAGACATTATTACTTTTTCCCATCTTGCATGACTGTTAAATAAAAGGGACATCATAGCTCTACACGCAGATACACACACACCAAACGTGGCTATTACGATCTCAAAAAGAATTCCTTAGAAGTATCATTTATCATTCAATTAACCAAAAATACTTACCGAGTACTCACTGTGTGCAAGCGTTTGTGCGAGGAGGAGCACATGTGAGTGAGGGAGCCTCTTCCTTTTAGATGCCCAACACGAGGAGGAAATATTTTCTCCAGGTTCTTAATCTCACATTTCTTTCAAAGAGCTGGCACTTCATATACCACTTTGCATTCTAATCCCACTGCTGGTAACATAGATGGTGGCACATATGGACCACAGGAGAAGGCCAGGACCTAGGGAAAATATATGTTAAATTATATTTTAGATACTTCTCCAATTTCTCCAGTCAGGGACCGATTATGACCAGAAACAACACAAAAGGTATCTGTCTTACTTGGTGGAACCTTCCAGAACTGTTCCTGGGAGCAAGTACAAGGCACAGGGCAAACTGTCCTCTGTGTATTACTGCAAGGTGTAGTCACCGTAGCTGACAGTTACACTGTTAGTGCTATGCTGGATGACCTTGCCATAGCCAAGGGGCAGATTTAGTCTGGAAGGAAAGGGTGCACTTCCTGGGACAAGACTATGGTTCTATTTCCTAAAAAGACTATTTCTGCAGATTTTGTGAGATATTCTCAAGTCATGGTTGCTAAAGAGAACCAAATTTCAGGAACTGGCAATGCAGATAGGCTAACACAAGACGGAATGCCCTGATTTCAACTTAATTCTGGTAGATGTCTTATTGATTTTGAGCTGCTTCCACACAGTATGGGTAGTCTGAGTGGCAAACGCTGTCTTCTTAATTTGAAAAGTAGTATATGCACATGGTAGAACAAATAGAAACCCCAAAATATACCCACAAATATACAGAGTTAAAAAAATCTAAAACTCGGTTCTACTACCCAGAGATAACTGCTCTTAACATTTGGTATATTTTTCCTTTGTATTTTCTAAATTGGAATCATATTGTATATTCAGTTTTGCAGCCTGCTTTTATTCATTTAGGAACATATTGAACACATTTTCCCATGTAATTAAATATTCTTTGAAAACATTATTTTAAATTACTGCCCGGTTCCCCTCTTATTGGGCATTAAGATTGTTTCCTAGTTTCCCCTCTACAGAAATAAGACTTCATTGAATATTCTTATTCGTAATATCCGTTGCCTATTACTTCTTTAGATTCTTAGAAGTGACATTACTGGCTCAAAGGGTATAACTTTTCAAGGCTTTTGATATATTTTGTCAGATTGTTTTCTGGAAAGATTGTACTATTTTATACTCCCATCTATCTGCAGGCCTTTTAGGGTACTGTTTGATGACTAATGCTGGGTTCAAGAGCTCTGAGCCCAGACAAAAAAAAATCACACGATTCACTAAAACTTGGGTTGTTCTGGTTTTTTAGTATAGACAGAGCTCTTTCCTTTTTCAGAATGAATTGGACTTTACAATGTTGTGTAGAAGAGAGTTTTGACTCTCATGGTGCAAATTGTATGGATAATTGTACATTTTGTATTTCTACTACCAGTTAGAAGTGATAAACATGTAAAATTTTAAACACACACACACACACACACATGCATATTTTAAGCAGAAAAGTTTTACATCTAAAGATATATTCTTTGTATGTTTTTCTTAGTCTGAGTAGGATGAAAATACCTTCTATACATCCACACTCACTACTTCCGTATGTATTTGTTGATATATATTAAAACTTGGCATAAAGCTCATCCATATATTATGGATGAGCCACCATACTAATATTTTGTCCCTGGTTTCAACTCAACATATTAAGAATGTTCTTCTAATTTTGACAAGTTCTTTTTTAACTAATTTTTAATGACTGCATAGTATGTTGCTTGAGATTATGCCAAAATCTATTCAAATAACCACCAATGTGGTTTGAGAGTCTATTCTCAATTGTAGGCCATTATTGAAGATTTCACCTATTCTCAATTTTAGGATATTATAAACACACTTGTAAATAATCATTCCATACACCTTTAGTTATTTTATTAAATTCCCAGAAGCACAATTTCTAGGTCAAAGATCATTTATAGTTTAAAGTTTTTGAGAACTATTAAAAGACAACCAGAAACAAATAGAAAGTTTATACCAAACTATCTTTCTGTGGGCAATGATAAGAGTACATAAAAAATTTGTAATATAGAATTTTAAAATTTATTTCTTGTTTTATCTTTTTGTAGCTTGTCTCTATTAGTTTTCTATTGCTACTCTAACAAATTATTATAAATATAAGGGCTTTAGACAATACATATTTATTATCTTAGGTCAGAAGTCTCATGTGGGTCTTACTGGGCTAAAACCAAGGTGTCTGCAGGCTATATTCCTTTCTGTAGGCTCTCCATTTCCTTGCCCTTTTCACCTTCTGGAGGTCACCTGCATTCCTTGGCTTGTGGTCCCTTTCCTCTATCCTTAAAGTTTGCAAAGGCAAGTCAAGTCCTTCCATTGCATCACTCTGATCTTTTCTGTCTCCCTTTTTACTTTAAGGATGCTTGTGATTACTTTGGACCCACCTGAGTAATCCAAGATACTCTCCCCAGTTCAACATGTGGAACTTAATCGCATCTCTGAAGCCCTTTTTTGCCATGTAAGGTAACAAATTCCCAGTTAGGGGGATGAGGGTGTGGACGTTTTGGGGAACCATTATTTTGTTAACCATGTTGTCCTTGTTCCTTTTATTACTCATATTCCTGATGAAACTTCAATTTCTTTTTCCTTGTAGATTCTAATGTGGATCCAAATATAGACATCTTGCTTCAGATACTAGTATTTATTAATTTAGGTATCAACCCTTAATGTGGTTCTCCCTTGATCATTTGCTAAGCAGCATGGTATTTTAAGATGGACAAAGACCATTATTTTATTTGTTCCTTAACTTTCAAGCTTCTTCCCTCCAAGGGTACATTTTTCATTCCAAAGCCACAGGAACTGGTGTCACTTTTTCTCTGTACTGATAACACAGGATTAAAATTGTTGCACCAAATAGTCTTTTATTTTTCCCTCTCCTTCTAATTTATCACAAGCAGATATTCTACCAGAAGTTGGGAAAAAAGATTTCCAGCTGATGGGCAGCACCTCTACCTTGTGGAAGATTCATTGCTCTGCACATTTTGAATCTGCTGACAAGAAACTTGGAGCAGAAGTAATCAGAGCCCTCGCAAGATTGATTTTTGTCCCCTGCTGGCATATGGCATAGAGGGTGGAAAGGCGCTCATCTCTCAAACTAATCTTAACTATTTAGAAGCCATTATTGCAGGATTACAAATCATCAGAATACCCCCTTTTTTTTCGAACAACGTTATTTATTAGCAAGACCTTCAAATTAGTCTTGTGTCTTGGCTTTACACTACTCTTAAAATCAACCCTGATGTAAGTTTTGTCTAAAAAGCATTGCACTTAGCACTATCACTTTAATTGCACACACGTTAAACCAAATTCCATTTCCAGTTCACATTTTAAAAATAATTCAAACCAAAATGCAAATTGATTCTTGTCTTCAGTTTGTAAGAAATGCTTAAAGTCAACTTGTCATGAAGGAGAAATTGAATCTATTACCTGTACTCTTCCAGGAAGGAAGATGTATGGAAAGGAGAATAGCGAGATTTATCTGATGTTTGGCTGATATATGGGTATATAAAATCTTAAGTAATACTGATAATGTCACACAATATTGCAACATATATTTTCAGTTGAACATTATAAGACAATAAGGCATAAATGGAAATTAAAGGGAAAAATCTGAATGGTTGTCAGGGAACACTTTTTCATTCAGAGAATCATAAACATATGGAATGGTGTGTCAGGCAAAGTTTCCAAGATGAGAATATTAGAGTAATTACAAAATGGATTTATATTCTGAGGATTGAAGTGCACACAATGAGAAAGAGCTTTGAGTCAAATGATTTTTAACCACCACTCCCCCCAAAAGCACTTCATGAAAATGCATTCACAAGTATTATTTAAAACTATGAGCTATCAGAAAGACAGAAGTGTTTAATGCCTTAAGAAATATCTATTTCAAAAAACAAAAAGAAAAGAAAAAGAAGGCAAGAAAAAAGAAAGGAGAGATAAAACAAAGATTGGAAGGGGAAGAACCAAGTGGTGTGAGGGAAGACTTAATGGAAATCTATTTAAATGAAATGGATGTATTAATTCAACTTCACAAATCCTGATTAAAGGCTGGAAACTTGGTCAAAGTCACCTTTAAGATTTTTTGAGACTTGGTGGGTGATTTTTTTTTTTTTTTTTAGCATAGTTGCCTTAGGTGTTCCACAAGTCTTGTACCAAGAATTATTATTCTTTATATCTGAATCCATTCATCCCCATCTTCTGCCTCCTTATTCAAAACAAATATTCTATGATCACAAAACACTAGACTTTTATAAACATATCACAGACTGCTCCCCCTTCAACTTATTGCTATGGATCCACTAAGCAGAGATTCTGTATTTAATGTTGCAGCCAGGGGCTCTAAGAGTTTGGTTGGTTGGATGAAACATAGGTGCCTCAGAGTAACTAAGCCGAAAATGCTGACCTGCCTGGGTTTGCTGTGGAGGAAAGAATTCAAAAGACTTAGGGAGAAACCTTAGAGAGGATTTGTCATTTAAGACCAACATATCTGCCCTGGGAAGAATAAAAGACACACCTTCTACCACAGCTGGGAGAAATAAATTTGTAAGGGGAGTACCAGTATCCTTTCTTTTTAATGTTTATTTATTTTTGAGAGAGAGTGAGAGAGAAAGCACAAGTGAAGGAAGGGCAGACAGAGTGGGGAACAGAGGATCTGAAGCAGGCTCTGTGCTGACAGCAGTGAGCCCCATGCAGGGCTCAAACTCATGAACCCAGAGATCATGACCTAAGCTGAAGTCCAAAGCTCAACCGACTGAGCCACCCAAGCACCCCATATCCTTAAAGAGCTCTGTGATCACTCTTCTTTGTAGGCCATACTTTACAGTGGGAGCTATGGCCACTGACTGGGAAACGTAAACGCAACAAGAGTGATTGCAGCTGCTGTTCAAAATGTGATGTCACTGTTTGAGTAAATCAACATATCCTTTGATACCTAGCTAGTATGCAGCTGTTGATCTGGCCATTGTTCCCTCCCCTTCCCCAGTACCTGTTAGTAAAGGCTGCCAGAAACTGTTTTCTTTCAGCTGGCAAGTCCAACAATACTCCTTCACTGTCCTACCTCAAGCATAAAACCTCTCCAGCCCTCTGTCACAATTTAGTCTACAGGCATCCTGATCACCTCTCCCTTCTGCGGTCCATTATATTGATGACGTTATGCTGATTAGACCTAGTGAGCAAGAAGTAGCAACTACTCTAGACTTGTCAGGCATTTGTGTGTCAGAGGGTGAGGAATAAATCCAACAAGAATTCAGGGACCTTCTAGATTCCACATATAAGGGATTCTACCATGATGTGCCCTTTAGATATCTTACAATTTTATTTGCCAATTATACCTCAATAAAGCTGAACAACAACAACAACAAACAGCAAGAGCCCTCTACCTGAATTTCTAGAGGTCCAGTGGTATGGGCTATGTTGAGATATCTCCTCTAAGGTGAAGGATAAATTGTTGCATCTGGCTCCTCCCACAACCAAAGAAGAGGCACAATGCCTAGTGGGCCTGTTTGGATTTTGGAGGCAATATATCCCTCCTAAGGATGTGCTACTCTGACCATTTACGGGTGAGTGATATGAAAAACTACTTGTGTTGAGTACAGCCGAGAGCAAGAGAAGGCTCTGTAACAGGTCTAGGCTGTTGCGCAAGCTGCTCTTCCACTTGTGTCTTATGGTCCAGTAGATCCAATGGTGCTTGAAGTGTCAGTGGCAGACAGGGAGAGGTGAATTTCTGTAAGTGCAGGCTCTTAGGATTTTGAAGCAAAGCTCTGAGAGTCTCTGTAGGAAACTACTCTTCTTTTGAGAAACAAAATGTTTCACCATAGCCACCAAGTTATGCTGTTCATCATGACCTATTTGATGCACCAAGCCACCAAGTTAAGCATGCACAGCAGCACCCCATCATCAAATGGAAGTGGCAGATAAACATTGGGCCTGAGCAGATCCTAGATAAATAACAAGTCATTTACATGATGGAGCTTAAATGGCTATGCCCACTCCTACCACACCACCTTCTTTCTCCCAGTATGCACCTATAGCTTCATAGAGAGTTCTGTATGACAGTTGACAGAGGAAGAGAAGACTCAAGCCTGGTTTATAGATGGTTCTACATGAAATGCAGGCAACATTTGGAAGTAAATGGTTGCAGCACTACAGCCACTTTCTGGGACATCCCTGAAGGACAGTGGTGAAGGGAAATCTTCCCAGTGGGAGGAAGAACTTCAAGCAGTGCCCTGGTTGTTCACTTTGTTTGGAAGGAGAAATGTCCAGATACACAATTATGTACTAATTCATAGGCTGTGACTAATGGTTCGACTGGATGGTCAGGCACTTAAAAGAAACATATTGTAAAATTGGTGACAAGGATGCCTGGGTAAGAGGTATGTGGATAAACTTCTCTGAATTGGAGAAAAAACTGAATACACCTGTGAATGCTGACAAAGAGTAAACATCTAAATAATAAAGTGGATGGAATGACTTATCATGTGGAGAGCAGTCAGGCCCTTTCCCCAGTCACCCCTATCATCACCCAGTAGGCACATAAACAAAGTGGCCATGGTGGCACAGATGGAGTCAGACATGGACTCAGCAACATAGACTTCCACTCACCTGGGCTGACCTGGCTATTGCTACTACTGAGTGCCCAATCTTCCAGCAACACCAGACCAACACAAAGTCCCTAATATGGTACTATTTCCCTGGGTGATCAGCCAGCTACCTGTGACGGATTGATTATATTGGACTACTTCCATCATGGAAGAGGCAGAATTTTGTTCTTACTGGAACACTTTGGATGTAGCTCTGTCTTCCCAGCACGCACTACTTCTGCCACCTGTGGATTTGCTAAATGTCTTACCTACCATCACAGTATTACACACAGCATTGCTTCTGATCAAGAAATTCACTTCATAGCAAAATAAGAACATGAATGGGCCTATGCTTGTGGAATTCACTTGTCTTTCCATGTTTCCTCACAATGCTGAAGCAGCTGGTTTGATAGAGTGGTGGAATCGCCTTTTGAAGACTTAGTTACAGTTCCAGCTACAGTTCATGGCAGTAGCCTTGCAGGACAGAGGTAAGGTACTCCAGAAGGCTATATATGCCCTGAATCAGTATCAAATATATCGTGTTATTTCTCTAACAGCCAGGATTCATGGGTCTAAGACCCAAGGCATGGAAATCAGAGTGGCATTACTCACTATTACCTCTCGTGATCCACTAGCAGAATTTTTGCTTCCTATATCTGCAACCTTACACTTTGTTGGTTTTGAGGTCTTAGTTCCAAAGGGAGAACCGTTTCCCCTAGAAGACACAATAATGATTCCATTGAACTGGAAGTTAAGATTGTTATCTAAGTATTCTGGATTCCTCATGACTCCAGATCAACAGGCAAAGAAGGGAGATATGGTGTTGACCAACTGGGCTGATTGATACTGACTACCAATGGGAAATTGGACTGGAACTCCACAATGGAGGTAAGGAATAACATGTCTAGAATATAGAGATACCTTATGGCATTTCATAGGATTACCATTCTCTGTGATGGAAAGCCAATAGAAAACTACAACAATCCAGTTCAGGAAGGAGAACTAATGAGACCCTTTAGGGGTCTCATTACCCCTCATTACTTCATTACCCCAACTCATTTACCTGTTGGCCCACTCCAACAGGTAAAACAAAAACAAAAACAAAAAACACAACACATGACCATTTAAGATTCTTGTTTCAGGAAAAGGTAATATGGAATGGGTAGTGGAAGATAGTTATGAACACCAGCTCGGACCATATGACTAGTTACAGAAATGAGGACTCTAACTGTCATTTTGTTATGAATGTTTGTCTTTGTGTTTGTATGTGTATATATCATTGTTTTCTTCCCTTTCTTATCCCTTTATCATGTAACATAAGATGTATTTTCTTTGTAACAAAGAATTTAAGGATTGTTAACTTTACATCATGGTGTTTAAGTTGTGAGATATCAAGGAGAAGAGTAAACATCAATTCAAACCTTTGCATCCTTTAATGGGAAAAGGTTAGTGTGTTTTCAGTTGTATATGGAACAGTTGTACCATTTTAGGCAGTTATTTTCTTTATTAGGAGATTAAGTATGGTTAAAAGATCTGTATGGGTGTCAAATCGATAAAGGGTGGGCTTGTGATGGTTAATTTTATGTGTCAACTGGGAGGGTATTTTTGGATGAGATTAACATTTAAATTGGTGAACCGTGAGTATAGCAGATTTTTCCCATAATGTGGGTGAGCCTCATTCAATCAGTTGAAATTCTGAATAGAATAAAAAGACTGACCTTCCTAAGAGGTAGTACTCCAGGAGACTGCCTTTAGACTTCATCTGCACCACTGGGAGATGAATGGGTAACTCCATCTGGCAAAAGAGACTTTTCATATATATATATTTTTTTCAATATATATATATATAATTTATTGTCAAATTGGTTTCCATACAACACCCAGTGCTCATTCCAACAAGTGCCCTCCTCAATGCCCATCACCCACTTTCCCCTCTCTCCCACCCCCCATCAACCCAAAAGATACTTTTCATATGTGGTTACAAAACTTGAGAAGATTATCTTGAATTATCTACTAAATCTAATGTAATGTAAAGGGATCATACAAAAAGGAGGAAGGTAAGTCAGTCTTCAGCCTATTGGCCTTCAGACTGGATCATATCATCAGCTTTCCTGGGTTTCTACCACGACAGCCCAGACTGCAGAGTTTGGACCTGGCAGCTTCAATAATCACATGAATCAACTCCTTACAATAAAATTCTTTCTAAATATGTACACATCCATTGGTTTTGCTTCTCTGGAGAACCGTGACTAATACATATTCTAATATTTTACTTCATTTTTGATTTGAGTACTTGTAATAAAAATAATTGTCTTCTGACACAATGGTTTCATTTTGTATTCATTATATTTTTAAAAAGTGGGATGAAAATGCTTAAAGAATTCTTGTAGAATTAAAGCATTATTTTAAAGAAATTATATCTCCTTGTGATTGATTGAGTGAAGGAATTTACATACTTTCTAGAATGGAGAGTTTCTATTAAAAGTTTTGTTTTTTAATGTTGAATGGAAATATGTAAAGATAAATACAAGCCTATTTAGGAGACTTATGTGATAGAAATGGTTTCAAGATAATCAAAAGCAGAACCAAACCCATAAATACAGAGAACAAACTGATGGTTGCCAGAAGGGAGGGGATAGGGGAGTGGGAAAAACAGGTGAAGGAGAGTGGGGAATCCAGGCTTCCATTTATGGAATGAGTAAGTCATAAGAATAAAAGGCACAGCATAAGTTGTATAGTAAAAAGTATTATAATAATGGTGGATGGGGACAGATGGTAACTACACTTGTGGTGAGCACAGCATAATGTATAAACTTGTCGAATCGCTATGCTGTACACCTGAAACTAAGGTAACATTGTATGTTAACTATACTGAAATTTAAAAAAAATTAATTAAGCAAAAATAGTTTTATGAACCAGGAAAATAGATGCTTACTTTTTAAGGGTGAATATTTTACAGCTTTTTGTATTTGGTACTGTGTTAATCATATTTCACAAAAGCATTGGGGTCTTTGAGCTGTTCTTTTTTTTTTTTAATTTTTTTAAGATCTTTATTTATTTTAGAGAGAGAGAGCATGAGCAGGGGAGGAGCAGAGAGAGAGGGAGACACAGAATCTGAAGCAGGCTTTAGGCTCTGAGCTGTCAGCACAGAGCCCGACGTGGGGATTGAACCCACGAACCGTGAGATCGTGACCTGAGCTGAAGTTGGATGCTCAACTGACTGAGCCACCCAGGAGCCCCTGAGTTGTTCTTTAATAAAATAACTTTATGTGTGAGTTTAGCAGTTCTACCAACAACACTGTAAGCTTTGGAGAGGTAGAGAACTTAGCCCTCATAGCAACGAAAATAGTGGAATATTATGGTAAATATAGCATAGCATACCATTGGCTATGTAGTGTAATACATAAATATAACACGTGCTCACCAAATACTCTACTTGTGGTTTTACTATTGACCACTATGTCTTGCCTTTCTGGATCAACCACCTGGATAAACTGACTTAACTAAAGTAAGATTAAAAATAAAAAACCAAAATGAGCCTATGGAAAGGAATTATTGCTAGAGATAATTATTGCTAGAGATTATTGCTAGAGAGATCAACAACATAAATATAAATTGTATTCATTTTCTCTAGTTGCTGTAACAAGTTACCAAATACTCAGTGGTTTAAAACAACATCAGTGATCTTATTCTGCAGGTCAGAAGCCTGAAAATGGGTCTTACAGGGCTAAAATCAAGGTATTGGCAGGGTTGTGTTACTTCTGGAGCCTCTAGGGGAACATCCCTTCTTTGTCTTTCTCTGCTTCTGTAGCCTTGCTCCATTTCTGCATTCACTGGCTGGTGGCTCCTTTCCAACAATGGCATTTCTCTCACTTTTGTTTCCATTGTCACTTCTACTTCTCTGATTCCCTGCCTCCCTCTTATAAGGACCTTTTTGACTACCTTAGAGTCACCGAGATCATTTAGGACAATTTTCCCAGTTAAGAGCCTTAACTTACATATGAAAGGTCTCCTTTGGGGTGCCTGGGTGGTTCAGTGAGTTAAACATGGCTCAGGTCATGATCTCACAGTTTGTGGGACTGAGCCCTACATTGGACTTTGTACTGACTACATGGAGCCTGCTTGAAATTCTCTCTTTCCTTCTCTCTCCCTAAAATAAATAAATAAACTTTAAAAAAGAGAAAAGTCCCTTTTGCCATGTAAGGTAACATATTCAGATTTTTAGAGATTAAAACATCGACATTGTCTACCACATAAGTCAATATTTACTAAAAGAGTTTCACACTCTTTTTCTTAATAATATGAAGTATGTATGTCTTTTCATTTTGCCAAATAAACTTAAAATCTAAGAAATTTGGATTAAGTATGTGTGGAGGATTCTACAATGAAATGTGTTTTGATGTTTCAACAGCAGATGTATCACCCAGGGACACTCTCCTTAGGAAACAGCAGGAATCTCCTGCCTACTCTCTCTTCTGGCTTGGAATTCATCTCTTTGCCAGCTGCCAACTTTAAACTGTAGTGAGCCTCTCAGTTTATGGTCCTTTCAAGCTAAAATCTGTTACACTGGTAGGGAAATCGTAATGTTTACATAAATCAATAATTGCAAAGTATATGATTCCATAAATTCATAGTCTACCCGAGTGTTATTAGCTGCAACATTTGCGTTTAGCATGCTTAGCCTATCAAACAACACATACAATTGAACTCATTTACATACCTACCTAGGTTTATAAAAATACAACTTTTGATTCAGGAATTTTTTTTTAATTAGGAGAATTCTATATTCAAATAATTCAAATTGTGTTGTAAATACCCTGGGAGATTCTTTAGGTTTTCAACATGGTGACACTTTTGAGTGAGGCTGGAAAGCTCTTACTAGAAATTTACACCCCTCTCCATCACAGATATGAATACAAGTTCTAATTAGAAACTGGAAGTGGACTCAAGGCTGACAGCTCCAGGTGAATCTAGGTTCTAGATTTAGAAATTTTATTTTCTTTCCTAATTTTAGTGCCCATTTCTATGTTAGTTTTAAAAGTTAACCATACTACTGTATTCTCTATACACCATCTAAGGTTTGCATGAGAAGAGTCCTTCATTCACTTATCAAGTAATTTCTAAGCACCTGTCAACTTGGGCCTGTGTGAGAAACTGGAGATTCATGGTGATTGAGAGAGACATGGTATCTGTTCCTGCGAAACCTATAGTCTACTGGTGGAGCAGTCATTAACAATCACACAAAAACATCAATATGAATACATTTAAGTGCTGCTGCAGGAAAGTACAGATAGAACATACAGGCAATAGATTTAGCCTAGGTTAGGGGATTAAAAAATGCCCTTAAGGAACTACTTTTAGGCTGAAGTGGGGGCAAGCACATTCTATTTGAGGATACACTCTTCAATTAGGCATTTTTTTCTACTACAGCTATACGATTAAACTTTTGACTTGGATCTTTTTTCCATTTTATTTTTTTGCAGAAATATAATTTTCAATGGCTGTAATGAAACAAAGACTGCTGCCACTCCCTGACTTCAAGAAAGTTCTGTAGCGTTCATTGTTTCTCCAGGGCCTTTGTTCCTCTTGGCCTTGGAAGTGCAGTTAGAGCTTGATGGGATATTTATATTTAGACAATTTATTGTAATTTGACAATTTGCCTTCATTATCTTTATTTATCTTTCTTGAATAAATTTAAGCTCAGTTTCATATGCTTGGTTTTCAAGTGAGGCTTAACTGCATCTCTCTTTTTAGCCAAATAACAGATTTTGTGGCAGTGCATCCTGACATGGTGTGTCTGCACCATTCCATTGGAAGATGCATTTCCAGGAGGCAGGGAGGAGAAGCAACCCAATCTATTTTCAGGCTTAAATGTGGCTTTGCTCCCTTTACTGGGATTATCTCGCTCAAGTTACTGATCAGAACTTGATAACCCTATTCCCGATGTTATGTATAAATTTCTCAGGACTATTTCAAGTAACCAAATGCATCTCCCCATAATCAAAATTGGTAAGCATTTCACTAGAAACTGCTGAGATGTGTGCTGCCATTGTATAAAGATTTAAATGGATAGACTCATGGTCAATTCTGATGTTGCCTATAAATCTCCAGAAAATGTTATTTTTGCTATACTTGGGTATATTTGTGACATGATGGAAGAGAAAGCTTCAGCCTTCATTGTGAAAGGGCATTCCCCTTCTCTTAATATTGGAAGATACTGTTATTGCCTTGACACACTCTAGAGCAATATCCAGTTCAATTTCGCAATCATTTGGAGAGGCATTATGCTTACTGCTTCAGAGCTCTGGCTGGAAAGTTAGCGAGCCTGGACCCGAATCGTGACCCTGCAGTTAACATTGGCAAAACCGCTCAGCCATTCTAAGGCTCTCTCTGTTTTCTCATGTGAGAAAAATGACTTACCTATGGGTTTGTTGTGGGAATTAATTAGGTGATGCATTGAATAGTGTCTGGTACATTGTAAAACACTCAATGCTGACAATTGTTTTTATTACTGAACTTTATACTGTATGCTAAATAGTGTTGTAGATACTAGTTGTCACAAATGGGGTGGTGATGGTGCTGGAGAAGTGACATATAGTACCAAGCAGCGGCACTCATTGTATGGGGTAGGGGAGAGGTCTGGAAATGGCAAAATCTACCTGGGATGAGAAAGTGAGCAGAAGGGGGTGGAAATGCTTCTCACATCAAGTGACTTCTGAGAAAATTCTCCAGAAAAAAAGAATAAAAAAGTATTTTTCCTGTGAAACAGAAGGGGAAGAGTTTGGAGGCAGGAAGATTATTTTAAAAAAGGTGGAAATCACCTGGGTAACCAGGGAATGGGATGGAGCATAATGGACTCGTGCAATGAAGACAGAATAGGGAAGATGCAGACAAGGTAAATTGGGGACAAAGTATATACATATACGGTGAAAACCTTGTTCAGCACTCAAATCCAACCACATGAAATATTGCTGAGAAGGGATTTGAGCTAGTTCAAGTAGTTCAGTGACAGCATATATCACAAGGGGTAAGTCTATATATTACCATTTGTCAGAGCCATCAAGCTATCAAAATAGTCTCATTCTTAGCTATGGTAGCTTGCATACATTATTCAGTGTACCAAGGTGCAATTTTTACATGTTTTCTGAGGGTCTTAGACCAGGCATATTCTCCAAAATGTGCAGCCTTCAAACTGAAAGTAATCTCAATATATGCTGCCAAAATCATGTGAAATACTATCCCATTTTGTCAGCCATAACAAAACTGTGAGGAAGGTCAAATTTTTCTTCCATCTTCTCATTCCTTATCAATTCATCCCAGTTTACATACTTATATTTAAAATATATCTTAAATCTTATCATTTCTCACCATGTCCATAGCTGTCACTCTAGTCAAAATCACTAGGAGATTTAGAATATATTTTGAACCTAATGAAAATGAATTGCAGCATTTGAAAATTTGTGGGATATAGTTAGGTCAGTGTTTATAAGAAAAATTAAAGTAGTAAGTTCTTATATTAAAAAAAAGAAAGACGGGGCGCCTGGGTGGCGCAGTCGGTTAAGCGTCCGACTTCAGCCAGGTCACGATCTCGCGGTCCGTGAGTTCGAGCCCCGCGTCGGGCTCTGGGCTGATGGCTCAGAGCCTGGAGCCTGTTTCCGATTCTGTGTCTCCCTCTCTCTCTGCCCCTCCCCCGTTCATGCTCTGTCTCTCTCTGTCCCAAAAATAAAATAAAAAACGTTGAAAAAAAAATTTAAAAAAATAAAAAAATAAAAAATAAAAAAAAGAAAGACTGGATGGTATTGGCATAAAAACAGACACATATATCAATGAAACAGAATAGAGTCCAGAAATAAACCCACATATATATGGTCAATTAACTTACTACAAAGGAGGCAAGATTAGACAATGGAGAAAGGAAAATCTCTCCAATAAATGGTGTTGGGAAAACTGGACAGCTACATGAAAAGAGTAAAACTGGACCATACACAAAAATGAACTCAAAATGGATTAAAGACTTGAATGTAAGATCTGAAACCATAAAACTCTTAGAAGAAAACAGGTGATAACTTCCTCAACATTGGTCTTAGCAATGTTTTTTAAAATTTATTTTATTAATGATTATTATTTTTTGATCTGACTCTAAATGTGAGGGTAACAAAAGCAAAAATAAACAAATGATACTACATCAAACTAAAAAGCTTGCACAGCGAATGAAACCTCAAAACAAAACAAAACAAAAATGCAACCTACTGAAAGGCAGAATACATTTGAAAGGGGCTAATATCTAAAATATATAGAGAACTCACTCAATAACAACAACAACAACAACAACAACAACAGTCCCCAAATAATCTGATTGAAAAATGGGGAGAGATTCTGAATGGACATTTCCCCAGAAGACACACAGATGGCTAACAGACACATAAAAATATGTTCAACATCACTAATCCTCAGGGAAATGCAAATCAAAATTACAGTGAGATGTCACATCATACCCATTACAATGGCTGATAACAAAAAGACAAGAAATAACAAGTGTTGGTGAGGAGGTAGAGAAAAGGGAACCCTTGCACACTGTTGGTGGGAATGTAAGTTGGAGCAGCCACTATGGAAAACAGTTTGGAGTTTCCTCAAAAAATTAAAAATAGAACTACCATATGATCCAACAATTCTACTCCTATCTATTCAAAGAAAGTGACAGCACTAATTCAAAAAGATATATGCACCCTTATGTTCATTGCAGCATTATTTACAATAGCCAAGATAGGGAAACAACCTAAGTGTCCATCAAGAGATGAGTGGATCAAGATGTGTTATATGTACACAATGGAACACTACTCGGTCATAAAAAGGAAGGAATCTTGGCATTTATGATAACATGGATATACCTTGAGGGTATAATGTTAAGTGAAATAAGTCAGAGAAAGACAAGTACTATATAATTTCACTTATAAGTGGAAACTAAAAAATAAAACAAGCAAGCAAACAAAACAAAACAAAACAAGACTCAGAATCATAGATACAGAGAAATGAGATGTGATTCCAGAGGAGTATATGGTTGGGGAGGGAGGGAAAATGGATAAAGATGATCAAGAGATATAAACTCCCAGCTATAAAATAAATAAGTCAAGCGGATGTTATGTACAGCATGGGGAATACAGTCAATGATATTGTATTAACTATGTATTGTGAGAAATGATAACTAGACTCATTGGGGTAATCAGTTTCCAATGTATACAAATGTTCAATCACTATGCCATATACATGAAATGAATAGAATATTGTATGTGAATTATAACTCAATAAAAATAAGGAAGGTCTTCAATCAATGAGCTAAAATATTCACTTTAAAAACTGTAAAAAAAAATGGGTGCCTGGGTGGCTCAGTCAGTTAAGCATCTGACTTTGGCTCAGGTCATGATCTCACGGTTCCTGAGTTTGAGCCCTGAGTCGGGCTGTGTTGACAGCTCAGAGCCTGGATCCTGCTTCGAATTCTGTGTCTTCATCTCTCTCACATGCACTCTGTCTCTCTCAAAAAAAATAAACATTAAAAAATTTTTTAAACTAGAAAAAGAACACAGGAAGAAGAAATAATATAGAAGCTAAAATCAGGTAAATAGAAAAACAAAAATAATAGAGATCATTGAAATAAAACCTATTTCTTTGGAAAGATCAATAGAATTGGTAAATCTCTAGTGGATTGATCAGGATAAAAGAAAGACACAACTTGTCAAGATCAGGAATGAAAAAAGAGTGTTATTATAGATCCTTCAAACACAAGTATACTAAGAGTATATCATGAGTAACTTTATGTCAATAAATTATACAACTTATGTGAAATGAGCAAATCCTCGAAAGATAGAAGCTACCAATGCTCACTCAAGAATTACCTGAACAATCTTAGATCTATTGAAACAATTCGTTTGTAGTTAAAATCTCCTCACAAAGAAAATTCCAAACCCAAGCAGTTTCATTGGTAGAGTCTGACTAACACTTAAAGATGAAATTGTACAAAAACTCCTCCGTAAAACAAAAAAAGGAAAAAGATTTTTCAATTCTGAGTCTAGCATTACCCTGACAGCAAACCAGACAAAAACATTATGAGACAAGAAAACCAGAGATCAGAATTTAGCATGAACATAGATGAAAAAAGATGTAATAAAATGTTAGCAAATCAAATCCAATAGTATAAAAAAAGGATGATCAATAATGTCCAAGTGAGGTTTATCCCAGGAATGCACGGTGACTTAATATTCAAAAATGAATAGGAATGGTTTGTGAGTTCAAGCCCCACATTGGGCTCTCTGCAATCTGCACAGAGCCCACTTCAGATCCTCTGTCTTCTTCTCTCTCACTGCCCCTTTCCCACTCATGCACAAACACACACACACATTCTCTCTCTCTCAAAAACAAATAAACACTAAAACAGTGAATCAATGTAATTCACCATAATAACAGATGAAAAAAAAAAGGAACCCACATGATCATCTCCACAGATGTAGAGCATTTAACAAGATCGAAAATCCTTTTTTTGATGAAGACTCTGAAGGCTATTAGGAAGTGGAGGGAATATTCTCCATCTGGTTAAAGGCAACTATGAGGAAAAAAATCCATGGCCATCTTTGTATTCAATGGTAAAATTCTTAATTCCTTCCTCCTAAAATAGGGAACAAAGCAAAGATGTCTTTTCTCAGCAATGTTATTCATTTTACTGGAATTCCTAGCCAGTGTTATAAGGAAGTGAAAAGAAATAAAATGCGTTTCAGATTGGAAAGGAAAAAAATAAAATTGTCTATATTTACAGACCATATTCTCATATATATAGAAAGTATGAAGAATCTACCGAAGTCTGAAGTTAACAGGATTGCACGGTACAAGGTTAATGCACAAAAATCAATTTTGTGTGTGTATATTAACAACAAACAACTGCAAGTCAAAAGTAAAGGAACAGCACTATTCAAAATACCATCCTAATACTATTGAAAATATTAAATAATTGGGGATAAATTTAACAAAAGTGATGTAAGCCATGTATACTGAAAACTACACAATAAAAAGACCAAAACAAATGAAGAGAAATACCATGATTATAGGCCATTACCATTCTATTACCATTAGAAGATGCAATATTAAGATGTTGGTTCCCCTTGACTTGGTCAACAAACTTAGCTTGATTCCAATAAAATCACATTTTCCTATATAATGAAAGAATCTAGAATGGCCAAAAACAATTTTGAAAAAGGAGAGCAAAGTACAAGATTTACACTACCTGATTTCAAGTACTAATATCAAGACCCAGCATTCCAGTCAGCCGTGGACTGGCATAAAGATAGAAATACAGATCAGTGGAACAGAATAGAAGCCCATAAATTGATTTTTCAAGCTGGGTGCCAAGACAATTTAATGGGGAAATGATTATCTTAACTACAGATGGTATTGGGACAACAGGGTATCCATGTCCTGAGAGAGACAGAGACAGAGGCAGAGAGACAGAGAGAAAGAAAATATGTCATTGCCTCAAACTATATTCGCAACTTAACCTGAAGTAGATCATAAACTTAACCAGAAGACCTAAATCTATAAAACAGTAAGTGTAAGAATGTGGAACAATTAGGGGCGCCTCGGTGGCTCAGTCAGTTGAGTGACCAACTTCGGCTCAGGTCATGATCTCACGGTTTGCGAGTTCGAGCCCCACGTCGGGCTCTGTGCTGACAGCTCAGAGCCTGGAGCCTGCTTCAGATTCCGTGTCTCCCTCTCTCCCTGCCTCTTCCCCTCTCATGCTCTGTCTCTCTCTGTCTCAGAAATAAATAAACATTAAAGAAATTTTTTAAAAAAGAATGTGGAACAATTGGAATTCTCATATATTGATTGCTGGTGAGAATACAAAATAGCACAGCCACTTTCAAAAACAGTTTGACAGTTTCTCATAAAGTTAAACATATTCTTACCATATGATCCATAAATTCCATTCCTTGGTGATAACCCCAAAGGAATGACATTTATTTGTATATAAATACTTGTGTTTGAATGTTCATAACAACTTTATTTATAATAGCCCTAAACTAGAAACAACTCAAATGTCCATCAAGCAGTACATGCACAAACAATACATGGTATATTCATAAAATGGAATGCCATCCAGTAGTAATATTACTAGTATCAGTAGTCATAAACTACTGATACACATAATAACATAGATGACTCTACTATGCTAAATTAAAAAACAAAACAAAACAAAATATACCCCATAGAGAGCAGATGAGTGTTTGCCAAGGGCTTCAGGGATGGGTGTCTAAGGGGCAAAGGAAAGCTTTTTGTGGTCGTGGTAATGTTCTACATCGTGATTGTGGTAGTGATCATATGAATATATACAGTGGTCAAAACTCACTGAATTAAAACTTATCACTTAAAATTGGTATTAAAAAATTATTTTTCTAATGTTTATTTATTTTTGAGAGAGACAGTGAGGCAGAGCATGAGTGGGGGAGGAGCAGACAGAGAAGGAGACACAGAATCTGAAGCAGGCTCCAGGCTCCCAGCTGTCAGCACAGAATCCGACACAGTGTTCCAACCACGAACCGTGAGAACATGACCTGAGCTGAAGTCAGACGCCCAACCAATTGAGCCACCCAGGCGCCCCTAAAATTGGTATTTTTTAAATGTTTATTTTTGAGAGAGAGCAAGCATGCTTGAGTGGGGGGAGAGGCAGAGGGTGAGAGGGACAGAGGATCTGAAGTGGGCTCTGTTCTGACAGGAGTGAGCCCAATGCGGGTCTCGAACTCATGAACCATGGGATCATGACCTGAGCCAAAGTCAGAGGTTCAACCGGCTGAGCCACCCAGGCACCCCTTAAAATTGGTATTTTTTTTTTTAATTTTTTTTTCAACGTTTATTTTTGGGACAGAGAGAGACAGAGCATGAACGGGGGAGGGGCAGAGAGAGAGGGAGACACAGAATCGGAAACAGGCTCCAGGCTCCGAGCCATCAGCCCAGAGCCTGACGCAAGCCTGACGCGGGGCTCGAACTCACGGACCGCGAGATCGTGACCTGGCTGAAGTCGGACGCTTAACCGACTGCGCCACCCAGGCGCCCCTAAAATTGGTATTTTTTATTGCATGCAAATTATACTTGATAAAGCTGACAAAAATAATAAGAAAGAAAAAAAGCCAAAATAAAAAGTCAGTACAAGGACATATTCAAGAAGCTCACTCAGACTTGAATAAAGAAACTAAATTAGCGAGGCGCCTGGGTGGCGCAGTCGGTTAAGCGTCCGACTTCAGCCAGGTCACGATCTCGCGGTCCGTGAGTTCGAGCCCGGCGTCAGGCTTGCGTCAGGCTCTGGGCTGATGGCTCAGAGCCTGGAGCCTGTTTCCGATTCTGTGTCTCCCTCTCTCTCTGCCCCTCCCCCGTTCATGCTCTGTCTCTGTCTGTCCCATAAATAAATAAAAACGTTGAAGAAAAAAAAAAAAAAAAAAGAAACTAAATTAGCTTAGGGAGAGTAACCTGGGAGTCAATGGCTGTATCTCTAGGTTACCATAAGCATGTTATTTTCTTTCTTTTCTTTTCTTTTCTTTTTTCTTTTCTTTTCTTTTCTTTTTTTTCTTTTGTTTTTTCTTTTCTCTTTTCTTTTCTTTTCTCTTTTCCTTTCCTTTCCTTTCCTTCCCTTCCCTTCCCTTCCCTTCCCTTCCCTTCCCTTCCCTTCCCTTCCCTTCCCTCCCTTTCCTTTCCTAAGTTTATTTATTTATTTTGAGAGAGAGAGAGAGAGAGAGAGAGAGAGCGAGCGCACAAGTGGGGTAGGGGCAGAGAGAGATGGAGATCAAGAATCCCAAGCAGTTCTACCCTGCAGTGCAGAGCCCAATTCAGTGCTCAGTCTCATGAACCATGAGATCATGACCTGAGCTGAAATTCAGGGTCAGACACTTAACAGACTGAGCCACCCAGGCGGCCCTACCATAAGCATGTTTGAAAATACCCATTATTGCTTTTCTTACGATCTTAGCACTTAGGACACCACACTGTTTCAACAACATTTGTTCAGTAAATGTTAGATGATAGGTAGGAAAGTAAAGAATCCCAGAACTATTAGAGAAAGTACTTTCACTCTTGAGTGAAAATTCAAAAATGAAGGAGAGATTGTTGACATTTTTTTCTGTTCTTTTTTAGCTCTCATTCACCTGGCGCTTTCCTTTTCTGTGTAAGCAAATAAACCAATCAAAATGATTCCTCCCTGCTACCAGTTTAGTTTACATGAACAAACATTTAAATTAGTCAGTGTGGACCAGCAAGACAAATGGGTGGGCTTCACCCTGATTCTGTCACAAGTTTTGTTAAATGCCCAGTCTTACCAGGCTTTCCCAGAGCCATAACTTAAGCATAGCTGACTCTATTGTTTTTGACAGCATAAAATGTGTACAAATTGAGAGTTCATGAAGAAATATGGACTCTAGAACCTGTTTTGTTATTGAGATTTTTTACTAGTTACTTTTTGGGAAATATATATCTTTTTGTTATGTGGTACAAATCAAATAAGGTATCAGCAAAGGTGTCTTAAAAGATTCTAAAAACTTCTTTTTTATCTACTAAATTCATAAAGTTGCGTGCTTATTATTTTTCGTAATCTGGCAAGTTTCTTTTCTAGAATAAGGCTTGAGTTTTCAGAATGTCATATTACAATGTTAAGTTTAAGATTATTTTTGTCAATTGAAATTAAAGAATAGAAGGTTAAAGTATTTACTTATTATTAAATGGTGACTTTTTACACAGATGAGTATTTATTATACAAAATTTGAATAAAATTCATATGCTCTACCAGTAGGCATCTGTGGTACACATTTGCTACTCTTGTTTGCCCAGAAGTGATTCCCTATTCTTCTGGTAATAGCACCCTCATTCACTTTGGGCAACTACATCTCTTTCCTGTGTGCATTCTTCATATCATTTAAGGCTCCCTGCCCTTTACTAGCCAAGATGCACATGATTGGAAGTAGGCTAGTCTGATTTTTTTTTTCAGGGAATTGTGAGTTTTGAGGAAGGATAACATGTGGGGCTGAGTTACTTCTAGAATGGACTTTTCTTCCAGACAAGACTATCAGTCCCAGTTACTGAGAACCCTGAAGCCATTCTGGTTTCTATTCTTCCAGAGGAAAATGTCTTCAGTTTCTTCTGTAGACCTGGAAACTATTCTATATATCCTTATATTACATTCCTCCTTTTTGCTTATGTCACCAGGGTCATTGAATCAGTTAATTTACCAGGTTGTTGCTTGCAACTGAAGAACCCCAAGCATTAAAATCCCATGATTATCCTGAGTGACTTCTTGTCTAAATGAAAGGTGATTCAATATATTGCTTGTCAGACTCATGACCTCTACAACTCCAAGGACCTTTGTCTCTACTCCACCTCGGCAATCTATTTCATTGGTACACCTGGATCTTAGCATTACCAGTATTTCCTCTTACTCCACAATTATTACTTCACGGTTTTTCTCTGCTTTCAGTTTACTTGTTTCGCTACTTCTATAGTCTTCTCTTTTAGGATGTGGAGTTTTCCATAATTCTCTGTTTTAAGAATGACACCCCACTCAGCCAGGACACATGCCTATTATCACCAAGTCCAGATCAATTTTGTTTTAGAATCTCTAGTCTTCTGTTGACAGAGGGTCAGCGAGGGAAATCAGGGGGACCTAGCTAGTCTCTACAATCTTCCATCTAGATTTTTATGTCTTAAGCCTCACCATGTGCTACCTTCAGAGGTACTTAGAGCCTCAAATTCCCAAGTCTTTCAAAGGCCTATAATAAGAATTGACTTTTTTCTGGTTCTCCTCCTTTCAACCATCCTTGACTTGTAGATTTAGGCTTCCAAGCCAGCTAGGGCAGTTACCACTATCTAGTCTTCAATATTTTACCATCTCTACTGTCATATTTCCTCCCTTTTTCATTTTTAAATTCACATTTTAAAAATATTTTCCTGCAATTTTAGTGGAATTTCAAAAGAAAGGAGAGATAAATAAGTATATAACTTGCCATATTTAACAAATCTGTTATCCCTTTATAGACTTTCCAAGCTAGAAAACATCTTGGTGCACCTAGACCAAGTTAGCACCTACAGTTCCCTTCTTTTGTGCTTCCATCTATAAAATGAATATACTATCTGCAATGTTTACTACATAGGATTACTTAAATGTTAAAAAGGTGAAGTGCTTAAAGTATTGTGCAAAAATAAAATATTTTTATAAACTTTATGCAAATGAAGTCGTACACAATTATGAAATATTATTTTAGTTATTATTTATCATTTCATCTCTAAATTGTTACTGAGCATCTGATAATAACATATACAACAGTTTATAGATATTCAGCTCCTACCATCTGCTAGATACTGTGCTAAAGCCATGAGTCTGAAGATAAGGAATAAAAAAATGGCCTCTATGCTCAGATATATCACACTGAGGTAAAGAAATAAGCACATACCATTCTTTACATTTGCTATAATATTTATTATATTTTAATAGTTTATGATATATAATATATAACTCTACATTATATTATCATTTAGTATAGATAACAATAGTATCATAATATGTTACATACATTCTAATAGACTTATAATTTAGACAAGAGTAATATGCATGAAAGAAAAAGAAAGTGTCGAGTCAGAGAGAGGGTCTCAGAAAGCTGGTCATATTTGATCTATGTCTAGGAAGAATAAAAAACTATGCATAGCTGGAAAACTTACATAGCTACTATATTACTCAGGGTTCCAGAACAAATAGGCTTATGTGTATATATATGTATATATATATATATATATATATATATATATATATATATATACACACACACACACACACACACACACATATGTAATATATGCTTATTATGTATATGTTTGTATATATACATATATATATTTATATACATTATATATTATATATATATATATGTACACATTTATTAGGAAACATTAACTTACATGATTATAGAGGCTTAGAAGTTCCACAATCTGCCATCTGCAAGCTGAAGGCCCAAGAAATCTGGTGGTGTAGTTCTAGTCCAAACCTAAAGATCTGAGAACCAGGGAAGCCAAGGGTATGAATCTGAGTCTGAAGGGCTGTGAACCAGGAATTTGGATATTTGAAGGCAAAAGAAGACAGATGCCCCAGTTTTGAGCAGAGAGAGCAAATTAGTTCTTTCTCCACTTTTTTGTTCTATTTGAGCTCTCAACAGATTGGATGATGGTCGTTCACACTGGCAATCTTCACTCTATTGATTCATATGCTAACCTCTTCCAGAAACAGCTTCACAGACACTCCCAGAAATAATGCTTTACCAGCTCTCTGGACATCCCTTAGCCCAGTCAAGTTTATATATAAATCCTAGCTACATTGTAGAGTATGTGAGAAAGGTGGCAGGGAGTGAGGATCCAAAAAATGAGTGTAAGAGCCCACACTGTGAAGTGTTTATATGTCTGTGACAGATAAGAGGCAATCTTCTTTTATAAAATCCTCTAAGAATTTGAGATTTGTTTCACATTTAATGACATTTGAAATTTGCTTCTTAAATGTAACATGAGAATTATCTAAAGTTGTTCTGAGTTCAACATTTGTTCTATCTTTAGTGGACAGTTGATCCTTGGCCTCATTTAGCACAAAGAGCAAGGAGAAAAAGAAACCTCTGCAATACCAAAATGTAGCTTATGAATTATTACATAGAAAAAAAGTCAATATTCCCTTCGTTACTCTCTTGACGGCTTTAATACTTAATCTGTTACCCTCAATGTGAATTATGATTGCCACTATCTTCTGACGCTTCCTAATGTTCCACATTCCCATTGCTCGAGGAAATCCAGAGACTAACAAAGATCCATACAAGGACCTGATAGTTAGAACACGATTAGAATGACAAATATGGAATTAAACAGATACTTCTTGGTCATAATCAAAATAATATTGAGAGTGTTATGAAATGCATTAGTCTTTGGGCTGTAGTTTTTTCAAGATACACTAAATGAATTCTTAGGTATTTACCAGCTGTAACATGCTAGAATGTAATATGTATTATATTATTTAAAATCTGCAGATAGTTTGTGAGATCAAGCCCTATGTAGGGCTCTGTGCTATCAGCACAGGCTCTGTGCTGCCTAGGATTCTCTCTCTCTTTCTCTCTCTCTCTCTCTGCACCCACCCCCCAAATAAATAAATAAACATTTAAAAAATCTGCAGATAATTACTGAATGGGAGAAGATGTTTGCAAATTATATATCCAAAAAAAGATTAATATTCAAAATATATAAAAAACTTATACAATTCAATAGCAACAATAAAAACATCCTATTAAAAAATAGGCAGAGGACCTGAATAGACATCCTTCCAAAGAAGACATACCGACGGCCAAGTGACATATGAAAAAATGCTCAACTCCACTCATCATCAGGGAAAGGAAAATCAAAATCACAATGAGATATCACCTCACACCTGTCAGAAAGGCCAGTATCAAAAAGACAAGAAATATGAAGTGTGGCGAGGATGTGGAGAAAAAGGAACCCTCATGCACTGTTGGGAATGTAAATTGATGCAGCCACTGTGGAAAACAGTACGGGGATTTCTCACAAAATTGAAAATAGAAATACCATATGATCCAATAATTCTATTACTGGATATTTACCCAAAGAAAACAAAAATACTAATTCAGAAGGATATATGCACCCCTATGTTTATTGCAGCATTATTTACAATAGCCAAAATACGGAAGCAAACAAGTATCCATTGACACATGAATGGATAAAGAAGATATGATATACATATATATATGGAATTATATTCATATATTATATAAATAATTCCACATGTATCTCATATCTTATTTATGTGCATATATAAGCATATAATGTATGCATATATATAATATATATAATATTAAATATTACATAATGGAATATATATTCTATTATAAAATTATATAACAGAATACTACATGGCCATAATAAAGGATGGGATTTTTGCCATTTGTGACGATATGGATGGACCTAGAGGGTATTATCCTAAGTGAAATAAGTCAGAGAAAGACAAATAGCACATGATTTCACTTACATGTGGAAACTAAAAAAACAAAACAAATAAATAAACAAGAGCAGAAACAGATCCATAAATATAGAGAACAAACTGATGATTGCCAGAGAGGAGGAGGATGAAGGGAGAGACAAAATGGGTGAAGGCGAGCGGGAGGTACAGGCTTCCAGTTATGGAAGAATAAGTCACAGGGGTAAAAGGTATACCATAGGGAATACCTTTTATAAATGGTATTATAATAGTGTTTTCTGGTGACAGATGGTAGCTACACTTGTGAGCACAGCATAATGTACTGAGTTGTTGAATCACTGTATTGTACACCTGAAACCAATGTAACATTGTGTGTCGACTATAGTTCAATTTTTAAAAATCTGCAGATAACTAACAGGTGAATAATTTAATTCCACCAAAATTGAATTATGTCTAGAGACCAGTGTTCGTAACATAACACATTCATATTTTCGTAAGGAGAGATTTGAGTAAAGAATAAGACATTTCACCAGTGTACCCTGAGAAGACACAACACATAAAATGTTAATAATAAATATTTATCTACCATAAGTTTAATGCTTTACCCTGGAGATTTTTAATTAGCTATAGTAGTTCATAGGTTAGAATGCCATTTCTTCTAAAGTGCATTAGGACTTTGTGATTATAATGGCTTCTATCATATTAGGTCACTTCCTCTGAGGCCCTGTAAAGAGCCAGATGTTCTCCTTTTCACCAAGATGACTGTTTTCTTGCGTGTAAATTCTCTGGAACCGATATACAGCCATCAACATAAAATGCTATTATCTGGATTTCCTCACTAGTCTATGACAAATATAAACCATTTGGAAATGCTGTTACAACATCACATTTCAGGAGCATGTTACATGCCAAATTAAAAGGATAATCTTTTGCTCCACCATAAAAGTAGACCACACTTGATTTCCCTAGAATTTGATAGCTACTGTTTACATGGCAATTTATTCTACACCTATATATCAAGTATTTTTCCTACCGGGCAAGATATGGTGATACTGACAAATAGTATATTTGATATTCTATTTTGAAATGACAAAAAAGATACATTTTGGAATATTTTGATGTATGGATTATGATTTATACTCAAATCCCAGAAGACAAATGAAATAATTAAATATACCCATTCTATGTAATTGATACTATATAGGACTTGATCATTTCATATCAAGACTATATTTTAGTAATAGTCTTAAGCAATACACATATTACAGATATTATTCCTCACACCGCATCTAAATTCTCATAATAATACTCTGTTCCGGCAATTTCTATTATCAAAAGAATCAGGATGCTGGGGTGGAGGGGAATGGTCATTCTTTACAATAAATGATAAAAGATATTGTGGTATTTTTAATCCAAATATAAACATCTACTTTTTAAAAAATTGGGAGCTTGAACTCAATGATACCACAAATTTGTATTCCAGAAGACTGAGAGAGCCAATGGATTACTTCTGTTTCCAGAGCATGGAAGATAATCAACACTTATTGATATGGAGATCTGACTAATAATCTGATACAGCAGTGAGCTGATACGACATTAAAACCATGGAAGGCTAAACTTGTTTAAGATTTAATGTGAGGCATAGCTGGCCTAAGAAGGATTTTTACCACAAAATCTTACATAGTAAACTTGTTCCCAGAGTGTTCTGAACACTAATAGCAACAACAAAAATTCCTAATTTAGAAGAAACATAATCTTAATCCACATACTTTACCAAAAATGCAAATATTAAATCAGAAATCAGAAAGACAGTTGATAAACCAATCCTCCTCTCCTATTTGGCTTTCCCACCTACTTCAGTAAACTAGATGAGGAATTTATAGTTGAGCCTGCAGGGAGAATAAATGACTTGCTTAAATAAGACAGAATGGTTTGTGGCAAAGAACATGGCTGGCTGGATTCAAATCCTAGCTTCATCATTGGCTAGCTATGCAACCTTGAATCAATCCCTTAAGGTTTTTGTGCCTCAGGTGGCTCCTCTGAAAAATGGGAATAATATTAGCACCTGCTCATAACACTGTTTTGTTGTTTAAGTTTGCTAATGTGTGCAATGCATTTAGCACAGTGCTCAATAGGTGTTAGTTATTCTAAATTCTAGCTTTGCAATAAATTAGTGGTGTGCCCTTAGACACTTTTGTGACATATCATGATTTGTACTTCACAGTTATTTATTGTTTTTAGTCTAGTTTCTCCACTGGACATAACAATGCAGGATTTCAGGAAATAAATCTGTTTTAACAATGATGATTAAATAGTTATTAATCAATTAATACATTAATTAATAATTAATATGTGGCATCTGGCATCTCTTAGGTGCTAAGAATGTTTTTTCTTATAACAGAGTGTGGGAATTATTATAATTACAGTTCCTGATAGGGTTGTTAAGAGGATTAGATGAGAGAATGAAAGTAAAGCACTTAGCATCATGTTGTGAACTGAAAACAGCAAGTACTTAAATGTTTGTGTTTGTTATTGTTGCTATCACCATAAGACTAAAACCTAGACAGTGGGAGAATTGCAACTGAACTAAGGTTTCCTAGCTCCCCACTGAGTACCTTGTCAAGGATACTCATATATGCATACATATATATTGCATATATATGCAATACATATATGCAAGGATACTCATATATGCATACATATATATTGCATATATATGTGTGTGTGTGTGTATATATATATATATATATATATATATATATATATATATATATGCATACATGAATCAGAAAAACTCATTCTTAATATTAGGAAGTCTATGTCACTAGGCTCTTCTGCAATTGAAGAGTTACCTGGCAACAAAGTGTGAGGAAGAGATTGTAAACTAAGGGATGGAGGGCTAATCAAATCCTTCCCAGGTGGGCTTTGCTTGATCTGGTTAGCATTATAATAACAACACAAACAAATTGACTAGGTGACCAACGTTTTAAGTAAGGAGATTTTACAAAAGAGGTCTGAATTTTTTTTTAATTTTTTTTTAACGTTTATTTATTTTTGAGACAGAGAGAGACACACAGCATGAACGGGGGAGGGGCAGAGAGAGAGGGAGACACAGAATTGGAAGCAAGCTCCAGGCTCCGAGCTATCAGCCCAGAGCCCGACGCGGGGCTCGAACTCGCGGACCGCGAGATCGTGACCTGAGCCGAAGTCGGACACTCAACCGACTGAGCCACCCAGGCGCCCCTGAATTTTTTTTAATAATTAGGAGGTAGGCACTCAAGGCTGGAACCCCCACCTGATACCGATGCAATGGGAGCTCAGAGGTAAGCTCCCACTTTCTATGGGACACTTGTCCTTCAATTTACATATAGCCCCTAGAGGCACTGGAGTTTGGAATCCTGATTGGGGATTAATGTGATTTAGGGCATCTGGATGTCTTTGTAGTGATCATTTTGACCTACGTAAGCAACACCTTCTTTTTTCTTGCAGAAAAGACTTATTTCTAGAAATAGTTACCTTTTTCATCATTCCTCACCTTGCTCATGTTTTAGACAGCATCTGATAGCGAGTGTCAAGAGAAATTTAAAATTATAGTTCATTTACTCTGGTTAAACATAAGGAAGGAAAAGCAATTACCAGAATAAAATGATGGAATTAAAGATTCTTCTTGCAACCTAGTTAGGTATTTAGTGTTTGATGAGTGCTGGAAAAGATAAATACATTTTTCAAGGAGGACTGTATCAATCTGCAATCATGAATGAAAGACTCTGAACATGATTTAGATATCAAACATATGGTTTGCAAACAAAATCAATCTTTCTCTAGGCGGTAAGAGTTAGTTGACAATATACCGTACCTCTTTTTTGTTTCTAAATTGGAAAATGCTTTTTTAGTGGTGAATAAATTTCCTGTACCGACAACAGATTTTTTTTTTTTTTTTTGCTAAGGAATATGCTACAAGATAGATTGTGCTTTAGAAGAGACCATGCAGATGGTCTATAGAAAATCTTACAAATATAATCCCATACAAACAGATAAATGCATTCTTCACATGAGGATAAGATGTTAATTAGTTTAGTTTAATTACAGATTTGCTACATGCTAGAACTATAAATTTAATGGATTGGTGATTCAATTTGATAGATTATAAAAAATAAGAGCATGTTACTGGCTGTTTTGCTGACTAACTTAACATGGATGTCCTGTGCATCTATTATTCTACTCTGGTTAAAAATTTGCCTCGTTCATAAAGGGGTCTATCTAATGATCAAACATATCAAACTCATGCTAACATACACTATGTACAACAATCTTTCTCTAAAACTGATCATATTGCCATTTCACAATTCACCCATAAGAAGTACTTTCAAAGCAAGAAAGGGTTTTCTCTGCAACAATATGAAACTCAGGAATGTTGCTGTAATTTTGTCCTCAAAAAAAAAGGAAGGGATACGATTTTAGGAGTGGATTGTGGTTGTTCTGCATTTCGGATGCAGGCAGAAAAACAGGGAAGAGATACTCATCACTTTAGGAAGAGACTGAAAAGGAAACTTCTGAATCAAGAACATCTTAAGGTATTGAAATGTGTTACTTAGGACACTGTAGAAACTCTAAGATTATGAAAGATACCAGTGTGGAGATTAGAGCAGACTAGATTTAGGGTTATATTTCAAAGTGATTATAGCTCAAAAGTTCTGTCTACCCTACTGAGTTTTCATGGTTGAAATTCACACTAATCAATGCTGACTTCCTCCTGGTCTACTTACTTCTCTCCGATTCTAACAAGCATGCCTAACAATTCCACATCAACAAAGATTTCACCAATTATAAAAACAAATAGAAAAGTGAGCAAGTTCAGTGCTGATAAATTATTTGTGTTACTTTATTTAGTCAAGTCCCATTTTCATGGCTAGTCACTCATAATTTTATGAAAGTCTGTTATTGAATTATTTTATGAAAGAAAACTAAAAACTTATGATTAAAAGAAATAACATTACCTTAGATAGACATGAGTACATTTTTCATCTGTATTAACTGAGAAAGTTATCAGCTGTATTAATTATTCACCTGTATTAACACAAGAGAAAAGTGAATCAAAACTATTTCTGAAAGCAAAAGCTAAGAAAACCTGATGACCTTACTTCAATTTTTATGAAAGCTTTTACCAGTGTGTGTCCTTGAACTATAAAAGAGATTTATGTTTATTATTGGTGACTGTGAATGGGAAGGACTTATTTTAGTTAAGTTTAAATTATTTGCCATTGAAGCATTTTATATTTGTCAAAACATCACATGAATAGAAGAACCCAACCCTATTGCCCTACATTCTTCTTTTGCTTGATGTAGGTCAATTTTATAAGATTACTTAATTTTATTAGCCTGCTGACAAGCAATAATGGGGTTCCCCTCTTGTCACTTGTGAAACTTCATTCACACCCTGTTAAAATATCATTAAATTTTTTTCTAAACATCACTGATGTTTTACATGTGGAGGTATATATATATATATATACACACACACACACACATATACATATATATACATATATAAACACATATATACATATATATAAACATATATATAAACATATATATAAACATATATATAAACATATATATAAACATATATATAAACATATATATATATATATATATGTATTTGAGTGGGGGGAAGGGGCAGAGGGAGAGAGAGAATCTTTAGCAGGCTTCACGCTCAGCACAGAGCCTGACACAGGGCTTGGTCCCACAACCCTGGGATCATGACCTGAGCTGAAATCAAGAGTTGGACACTCAGCCAACTGAGCCACCCAGGTACCCCATGTGCAGATATATTTTGAAAAGACTTATGGATGTCCCTGTTCTTTAAACAGTAATTTTAAAATTTTCTTTCGGGGGCGCCTGGGTGGCGCAGTCGGTTAAGCGTCCGACTTCAGCCAGGTCACGATCTCGCGGTCCGTGAGTTTGAGCCCTGCGTCAGGCTCTGGGCTGATGGCTCAGAGCCTGGAGCCTGTTTCCGATTCTGTGTCTCCCTCTCTCTCTGCCCCTCCCCCGTTCATGCTCTGTCTCTCTCTGTCCCAAAAATAAATAAACGTTGAAAAAAAATTTTTTTCTTTCAATACATAAATCTAAGGAGGTTGTGTCTTTAGTTTTCATTTATGACAGAAAATATCTGATATTTCCAATGATTAAAAAGCTAATAATAATAAAAAAAAATCAAGTAAACATAGTCACAAAATTCACCCTTCTTGCATTTAACAGAAGTACATAGCAAACTTAGCCAAGTTAGAATGATATATTTTAAAATATTTTTTCATAAATATTCTAGGATGTATACCAATGGTCTAGCAAAATAAATATTATCTATAGAGTAGGGGGGATTCATAAAATCTTTTAGAGATCAACTAAAATCCAATGTGAAAGCATATGAGAATAGTGCCTTTTCTACTCAAAGCCTGAAGGAAATGAGGCAGATATAAATATGAACTACTAGGCATAAAAGGATTTTGTTAAGGAAGACAAACATGGGTGCCAGATGCTGAACTTACATTATTCATTTCCTCATCACAACAATCTGATATAGGAGGTATTATGTTGCAAATTTTTTTAAAATTGACGGATATTGACATACAACATTGTATTAGTTTCAGGTGTACAACATAATGATTCGACATTTGTAAACACAGCAAAAGGATCATCACAATTAAGTCCAGTCACCATCCATCATCATAACAAAATTACAAAATATTTTTTTCTTGTGATGAGAACTTTTAAGACCTGTTCTCCCAGCAAATATGCACTACAATATCATTAGCTGTAGTCACGTGCTGCACGCCATATCCCTATGACTTATTCATTTCACAAGTGGAGGTTTGTACTTCCTGACCCCCTTCACCCATTTCTCCTACCCCAGCCATCTCCCTGCTGGCAACCAACACTGTGTTCTCTGTATCCATGAGTTTTGTTTTGTTATGTTTGTTTGTTTGGCTTTTCAGATTCCACATATAGGTGAGATTATATAATACTTGTCTTTCTCTGAGTTATTTCACTTAGCACAAAACCCTCAAATCCATCCATGTTGTCACAAATCTAAGATTTCGTTATTTTTCGTGTCTGAGTAGTATTCCATTGTAAATATATACACCACATCATGTTTATCCATTTATCTATTAATTGACACTTAGGTTGTTTCTGAATCTTGGCTATTGTAAATAATGCTACAATGAACATAGAGATGCATATATCTTTTCGAATTAGTGTTTTTATTTTCTTCAGATAAATACCCAGTAGTATGATTACTGGATCACATGGTAGTTCTATTTTTAATTTTTTTGAAGAACCTCTGTATTATATTCCACTGTGGCTGCACCAATGTACATTCCACCAACAGTGCATGAGGGTTCCTTTTTCTCCACATCCTCATCAACACCTGTTATTTCCTGTCTTTTTGATACTAGCCATTCTGACAGGTGTGAGGTGATACCTCATTGTGGTTAACTTTCCTTTTCCTGATAATTAGTGATGCTGAGCATCTTTTCATGTGCCTATTGGCCATTCTGGAAAAATGTCTATTCAGATCTTCTGCCAGTTTTTTAATCACATTGCTTTTTTCCCTGTTATTGAGTTGTATGAGTTCTTTACATATGTTGGACATTAACCCCTTATTGGATATATGATTTGCAAATATTTTCTCCCATTTGGCAGGTTGCCTTTTCATTTTTTATTTTTTTAAAGTAATTAATTGTTAAAATTTTTAATTCCAGTATAGTTAACATACAGTGTTACATTAGTTTCGGTTTAGAAAGTCTCCTCATTTCCTACACTTATTGCTTATATTCAGATATTTTGGAATTGGTCTAGTGAAAAAGCTTGTACAGCGACATAATTTACTAGTATTCATTTATGCATGTAGTTCCTGTGTTGTTTCTCTCCCTTAGCAAATTCTCTCACCCTTACCATCAAAAAGGAGATAGGCTAGTCTCTTAGTTTCCTTAGCTAGAGGATTTCTATACAGGCCCAGGATGAAAGAGGTTTCTGGGTCTCTTGAAGTCTCTGGAAGCCAAATGAGCCTGGGAAACAAAAGGCTGACTGTAGGAACCAGCTGAGAGATCACACGTTAGACCAGTTCCTGCCTTTAGCTCTGAAAAAAGGCTTTTATACCCTTCACTCCACTGTCTTGAATTCAGAAAAACCACACTTCTTTCCATATACCCAGGCACCATTTTGGATGTATTTACTGAGAGGGAAAGTAAAAAGAGGGACAGAGTATGAATTATTTTTTTTTATCACTCCCATAACAAGTTACCAGAAATGTAGCAATTTAAAACAACACAAATGTATTATCTCATGGCTCTAAAGTGAAAGATCTGACACAAAGCTCACTGGACTTAAGCTAGTGTCGTCAGAGGTATGTTCCTTTTCTGGAGGCTCTAGGGAGTACCCATTTTCTTGCTCATTCAAGTTACAAGCAAAATTCAGTGTTTTGCATTTGTAGGACTGAGGTCTCCATTTCCTTTCTGGCTATAAGCTGAGAGTTGTTCCAAGATTCTAGATGCTGACAACATTCCTTGGCTTGTGGGCCCTTCCTCCATCTCCAAAACTTCAATGGCTGGTTGAGTCTGTGTCATGTTTTAAATCTTTCCTCCCTCTTTTTTCATCATATCTCTTCCTCTTCTTACTTACTTACAAGGGCCTACTTTTAAGGGCCTATATTATTACCTTTGACTCATCTGGATATTAGAATTTAATCTTCCTTCCTCAAGATCTGTAACCCTGATTTTGTCTGGGAATGTTCCTTTTACCATATAACATAACATAGTTACAGGCTCCGAAAATTAGGGCATGGACAACTTTGAGAACTATTATTCTGCCTACAACCAGGGTATTTACCTTAACATAGCTTAAATTATTGCACAGGAGTATGGTTATTATATTCTAGTAAGTTGCTTTTTCCTTATGTTGGAGGAGGGTGGTGATGAGGAAAATTAATGATCTCTGACAAATACAAAATGATAAAGTCCACTTTCTCTGTGTATTTGAATGCACATCTAAATTGTTATTCCATTACTTGAAACACAGAAATAGTTTTTAAACAGATTTTTCTTGCAGACTATAGGCCTCCTAATTCTATGCTCTATTTACTACTGCTGAAAAACAATTCTAATTGAAAAGGGTATGTTGACTTTAAAAATAAGTACATAATAGAAATGATTACTTTTCATAGTACCATATATATAGGCATTATTATTCTATAAATATTATTGCTATGAGACCAATCCATGCCCCTCCTGCCTTAAGCAAGACAGGGGTCTTTCAGAAGTTCTGGACAATGTTTTGAAAAATGCTACTATAGACTGATACATAACATAGCAAATCCTGAAGGGGCACTTATTATATGATGGTGATAATTTCAAGTCTTCCAAAGCTGGATGAGGTTCTACGGTGGTTCTGTTGATTGCTGGCCGGAAGAATAGTTGGCTCCATAGAATTCCCTTTGACCCTGACATTTCGTATTAGTCATCAATATTCTGTCACTTAGACATCTGTTTGAACATTTCAAACAATGCAGTTTCCAGACTAAGGGATCCTGTCTTGTATTCTTTAGACTAAATCCAAGAGTATTGTCATATCTTACTAAGACTTGATCATAATATCCCATTTCAAATGAAAAGAAATAAGTTCATTAGTGATGTGATGGAGATCACTTCAATGACAAGTATCCAATAGGCTCAGAAACTGAGACGTTGTTTGAACACCCACGCAATAACCAGGAATTAATGGGTAAGCGATATTAGTAGAAGCCTGTGGAATCTTAATCGGTGAAGATTTTTTCATCTGGGCATCACAGTTCTTTCTCTGTGTGTACTTCTGCTTTGGGCTCATTTCACGTTCCTTATTGTTGTTTTACAATTGTGTGCTATATAGGAAACTGGTCAGAATTTATAAACATTATTGGGGATGTTTATCTGGGTGGGCTCCGTTTGTTAAGCATCTGACTCTTTTTATTTATTTATTTTTTAATTTTTAAAATAATCTTGGGTTTTAAATGATTGAACAAAGCAATATGCCTTCATTTTTTAAGCTTTGGTAGAACAAAGGTCATTCTCTTTTTAATAATCTATTTTGTACATGATGAGAGCAAGGAAGTTATTATTATATTAATATAAGCTGGCTAATTATAGCAAATTCCAGGTAAAATTTTTCTTCTTCTAATTAAATTTTTTTTTCAACGTTTATTTATTTTTTTGGGGACAGAGAGAGACAGAGCATGAACGGGGGAGGGGCAGAGAGAGAGGGAGACACAGAATCGGAAACAGGCTCCAGGCTCTGAGCCATCAGCCCAGAGCCTGAGGCGGGGCTCGAACTCCCGGACCGCGAGATCGTGACCTGGCTGAAGTCGGACGCCTAACCGACTGCGCCACCCAGGTGCCCCTCTTCTTCTAATTAAAACCTGTAAAATCAAGCCCAAATGTTTTTGTTTTATTAAACAAAACAAATTAAACTAAAAACTTTTAAATTATATTTATTTATTTTTTAATATAATTTATTGTCAAATTGGTTTCCATACAACACCCAGTGCTCATCCCAACAAATGCCCTCCTCAATGCCCATCACCCACTTTCCCCTACCGCCGACCCCCATCAACCCTCAGTTTGTTCTCAGTGTCCAAGAGTCTATTATGGTTTGCCTCCCTCCCTCTCTGTAAATTTTTTCCCCTTCCCCTCCCCCATGGTCTTCTGTTAAGTTTTTCAAGATCCACCTATGAGTGAAAACATATGGTATCTGTCTTTCTCTGACTGACTTATTTAGCATAATACTATCCGGTTCCATCCATGTTGCTGCAAATGGCCAGATTTCATTCTTTCTCCTTGCCAAGTAGTATTCCATTGTATATATAAACCACGTCTTCTTTATCCATTCATCAGTTGATGGAAATTTAGACTCTTTCCATAATTTGGCTATTGTTGAAAGTGCCGCTATAAACATTGGGGTACATGTGCCACTATGCATCAGCAGTCCTGTATCCCTTGGGTAAATTCCTAACAGTGCTATGGCTGGGTCATAGGATAGTTCTATTTTTAATTTTTTTGAGGAACCTCCACACTGTTTTCCAGAGCAGCTGCACCAGTTCATTCCCATCAACAGTGCAAGAGGGTTCCCATTTCTCCTCGCCAGCATCTATAGTCTCCTGAGTTGTTCATTTTAGCCACTCTGACCAACATGAGGCGGTCTCAGCGTGGTTTTGATTTGTATTTCCCTGATGAGGACCGATGTTGAACATCTTTTCATGTGTCTGTTGGCCATCGGGATGTCTTCTTTGGAAAAGTGTCTATTCATGTCTTCTGCCCATTTCTTCACTGGATTATTTGCTTTTCAGGTATGGAGTTTGGTGAGTTCTTTATAGGTTTTGGATACGAGCCCTTTATCCAATATGTCATTTGCAAATATCTTTTCCCAATTCCACCGTTTACCTTTTAGTTTTGTTGATTGTTTCCTTTGCAGTGCAAAAGCTTTTTATCTTGATGAGGTCCTAATAGTTGATTTTTGCTTTTAATTTTGGAGATGTGTCAAGCCAGAAATTGCTGCAGCTGAGGTCAAAGAGGTTTTTCCTTTCTTTCTCCTCTAGGGTTTTGATGGTTTCCTGTCTCACATTCAGGTCCTTTATCCATTTTGAATTTATTTTTGTGTATGGTGTAAGAAAGTGGGCTAGCTTCATTCTTCAAGCATCTGACTCTTCACTTGATCTTAGCCAAAAGGCCGAGAAGCGATCAAGCATCTGACTCTTGATTTCAGCTCAGGTCATGATCTCATGGTTTTTAGGATCCAGCCCCAAGGTGGGCTCTGAGCTGACAGCCCACAACTTGCTTGGAATTCTCTCTCTCTCTCTCTCTCTCTCTCTCTCTCTCTCCTCTCTCTCTCTCCCCCTCTCTCTCTGCCCTTACCCCACATGTTCTCTCTCTCTCAAAAAACACATTTGAAAAAGAATTTATAAACATTATTAAACACTATACTTATTTTTCTATTTTTATCTCTTTTTTAGAAATTTTAAACTTCCAGTTAGTTGAAATACAGTGTAATATTAATTTCAGGTGTAAAATACAGTCATTCAACACTTCTGTACAATACCTGGTGCTCATCACAGCAAGTGCACTCCTTAATCTCCATTGCCTATTTTGCCCATCCCCTCACCTACCTCCCCTCTGCTAACCATTAATTTGTTCTCTGTATTTAACAGTCTGTTTCTTGGTTTGCCTCCCTCTCTATTTTTGTTTTGTTTCCTTTGCTTGTTTGTTTTGTTTCTTAAATTCCACATATGAGTAAAATCATATGGTATTTGTCTTTCTCTGACTAACATATTTTCCTTAACATAATACTCTCTACCTCCATCCATGTCATTGCAAATGGCAACATTTCATTATTTTTTATGGCTAAGTAATATTCCATTGCATAGATATACCACAACTTCATCATTTGCAAATATTTTCTCCCATTCTATATGTTGCCTTTTAGTTTGTTGATTATTTCCTTTGCTATGCAGAAGCTTTTTATTTTAATGAAGTCCCAATAGTTCATTTTTGCTTTTACTTTCCTTGCTTCAGGAGGCATATCTAGGAAGAAGTTGCTACAGGTGATGTCAAAGAAGTTACTGCCTGTGTTCTTCTCTAGGATTTGGTATACAGCAAAAGTGGTCCTAAGACGGAAGTATATGGCAATACAGGCTTACCTCAAGAAGCAAGAAAAATCTCAAATAAACAACCTAACTTTACTCTTAAAGGGGCTAGGGAAAGAACAACAAATGAAGCCTAAAGCCAGCAGAAGGAAGGAAATAGTAATGATTAGAGCAGAAATAAATGATATAGAAACTAAATAAAACAAACTAACAAACAATAGAACAGATCAATGAAACCAGGAGCTGGTTCTTTGAGGGAAAAAAACCAAAATTGATAAGCCTCTAACCAGACTTATCAAAAAGAGAAAGAACTCAAATAAACAAAATCATAAATGAGAAATGAGAAAAAAACAACCAACACCACAGAAATACAATTACAAGAAAATTTTATGAAAAACTATATACCAACAAATTGGACAACCTGGAAGAAATGAATAAATTCCTACAAACATATAAATTACCAAAACTGAAACAGGAAGAAGCAGAGAACCTGAACAGACTGATAACCAGCAAATAAATTGAATCAGTAATCAAAAACTCCCAAAAAACAAAAGTCCAGGGTCAGATGGCTTCAGAAGCGATTTCCACCAAACATTTTAAGAAGAGTTAATACCTATTCTTCTCAAACTATTCCAAAAAATAGAAAAAGAAGGAAAATTTCCAAATTCATTCTATGAGACCAGCATTACCCTGATACCAAAACCAGATAGATTCCACTAAAAAGAGAACTATAGGCCAATCCTTGATGAACATGCATGCAAAAATTCTCAATAAAATATTATCATACTGAGTGCACCATTACATTAAAAAAATCACTCACTACAATCAACTGGGATTTATTCCTGGCTTCCAAGGGTGGTTCAATATTCACAAATCAAGCAATGTGTTATACCACATTAATATAGGAAAGGATAAGAACCTTGATCATATGATCATCATTTCAGTAGATGCAGAAAAAGCATTTTACAAAGTACAATATCCATTCATGATAAAAATCCTCAACAAATAGGTTTAGAAGGAACATACCTCAACATAATAAAGGCCATATATAAAAAACCCACAGCTTACCATCATCTACAATGGGGAAAAACTGAGAGCTTTTCCTCTATGGTCAGGAAGAAGACAGGGATGTCCACTCTTACCAGTTATTGAACATTTTGTATGCTTTTATGTGTCAGAATCATACTTAAATTTCCGTGCAAAGAAAATAGATTGAACTCAGTTAAGGGAAGAGGGTAAGGTAGGAGGAAGTATTCAGGGTAAATAGCCAACCTCTGAAATAACCAAACTCTGAATAACCAAAACTCTGAAAGCTTTAATTACAAGCATTTTGAGAACAATGGAGCTGAAACCATGAACTTGAGTTTATAAACCAACTCTGTTATATAAATGAGGGGCATGACCTGGTGAGTATGAGTAAAGGTGAGGCAAAGGGGGAGTGGTGGTGGCTAAGAGCCAGAAGAAACCTTCTCACCTCAGTCAAACACCCCCAGGTTCAGAGATTTTCTTCACCCTTACAATACAGCTCTCAGAATGGGAAACACTGCCTTAATTCACAATTTCAATAACACAGGAGGTCATTATACAAATTTTCCTATAGGGTCAATACCTCAGAGGTTGACTTCAAACTATAAAGCATTTTAAACTCCTTTTGCAGGCTTAAAGTGCTCTATACCTACATATGTTATGTTATATATACTTGACTACACAGGCACAATTTGTATATAATTCCATTCCCAAAAGGCATATAGGAGGCCATGCATCTTATACTCAATTGCCACCAAAGAGCACAAAGATGAACGTTTAAGCCCAGACACTGAAACATCCCCCTAAAATTTCAAAGCATGACTTGTGGTCTCAGCCCCCTGACTCCCATTCTCTGTAATGGAAGTCAGGTGGCAAAACCCTAATGCAAACTCTTTGGAAATCCAGAAGACAGTATAATGATGTTCTTTGTTTTTGCTATGGAAACATTTATATGGGACACAGGTTCAACTGTCCATGAAATGATGCACTAATCTCCAGAGTTCACATTGTAATTTGGAGTATATTTTCTTCTCCATGTGCATGCAATTGTGAAGGTAATTGCCACCCTGAAGGTAAAGAATGCAGAGTGTCCCCCCACATAACACACAGCTACATCCTAAACTGTCTCAGAGCCAGATATTCCCTTTGTGCGTCCAAAGAAAAAGTCCAGGGAACTACTTTGCATCTTCACTTTTTGTACGTGATCTTTCTAGAGAACCCCTGTTCTTTTCCTGATAAGCTTTGTAGCTTTGCATAAACTAGTTTGTTGTGAATAAACAATTCAGTTTCTGGCCTGAACAGTAGCATTGATTTAATATGATAAACCGAGAAACAGGTGTCATACTTCTCAAATTTATAAATTCTATAGAGATAAATTCCTTATAAATTCTACATGGATTCCATCTTAAAAATAAAAGGGTAGGCTTGAGATGCACTAGAGATTTATCAAATACAATGCCAGCCCCACAACTGTTCTTAGATTAGACTGAGACCACAGGTCAAAGGGCCCTACATTACATTTAGGAAGTAAAAGCACTATCTTAATTTGTGTTAACTATTTTTAGAAACTAAAATTATTTAATTTTGGGTAATGTAATGGGAAAAAAAGAGCTACCTATGTTTTCAATGACGCCATCATATGATTACATTACTTAATTGTAACAAAAAAACCCTCTAATAATAATTTTTTAAAATTATTGTATCTAATTATCACATGAGAAATCCACTTAACTGTTTTCTACAACCTCACACTTAGGAACACATAGTTTTATGTCTATTTTATGTTGTAAAACATCACTCATTCCCTCTTCTGAACTCGACTAGGCCCTCCTTGAGGGATATAAAAGAAGTACAAGAAATAATTCTCTTCTCTTATAGCATCCAGCAGAGTATAGTTCATTATAGGAGCTCAGTGAAGCCTTGTACATGTATTGATTGATTGCCAGCATTCTGTTTTGTGACTCTTTTTAATATTTTAGATGCTGAAAGGTCATTATCATAATCATCATAAACATCATTTATCTCTTCATGACACCATTCTGGGTGCTACTTAAAATTTAGCAGTGAGTTCTAAAAGTGCAAGAATAAGGAATGGACATTGACTGACATACTCATCAAGAAAGATGGCACATGGTGTTGAAGGATTCACCTAGACATTTTAAATTAATTTTGTTGAATTTATATATAACTCAGTTCTTTCCAAAAATAATTTGAAGCATTGGGTAGTATAGACATTTAAACCAGAGAAAGAGACAAACCATAAGAGACTCTTAAATACAGAGAACAAACTGAAGGCTGCTGGAGGGGAGATGGGCAGGGGGATAGGCTAAATGGGTGAAGGGCATTAAGGAGGGCACTTGCCTGGATGAGCACTGGGTGTTCTGTGTTAGTGATGAATCACTGGGTTCTACTCCTGAAACCAATACTACACTGTATGTTCAACTAAGCTGAATTTAAATAAATTAATTAAAAAATAATTTGAAGGATTTTTATGGCAAAAGGATGATAAGGTTATAATATAAAAATAAGATATCTGAACTAATGTAAGAAGTGGTAACGTGACGAGAGAGTGGAAGTTTGGCTGTAAGTTTCTCTGAAGTCCAGGCAAGAAGAGAGATACTCTAGGCCAGCAATTTTTCAACCTCACTTTGATGTTCTGGACTGAACAATATTATGTTGTAGGGGACTGTGCTATAAATTTCTGGATGTCTCTTATCCACTAGATGCCTATAGTAACTCCCTCCTGCCCCTTTTATGACAACAAAAATGTCTTCAGATATTGCCCCCCATTTGAGAGTCACTACCCTAGGTGACTTAGCTTTCTTGGTAAGGACAGAGAAGTCATAGCCCAGTCCTTTGGATGTTGGAGTATAAGAGAGAGACACTGCTATTTCCTGGCAATAATTTCTAAAGCTAATTTTAATAAAGTTGGGTGATTTGATCTACAGTGTTCTCAATAACAAGAGCTAATATTGTTACTATGAGCCAGCTGCTGAAATAGACACCATACCATACGCACATGACCTCAGTTACTCCTATGAGATAAGTAAGTATTGTGATCCTCACTTTATAGCTAAATAAACAGGCTCAGAGAGATGAAGCAATTCACCCAAGGTCATAAAGTAAGTGGCAGAGCTAGGACCCAAACTCAAGCTGTCTGATTTTAGAGCTACCACTCCAAGTTATCAATGACAGTCTTATAGAAAGGTGAAGCAACGTTACATCACAGATGTTTGCCTAGCTTTTCTGTAAAAGTAAAGGACATGAAATCAAAGCACAAACTAGGAAAAATGATTAACAACTCCTCCAGAGGCTATGAAGCATCCACGGTCTGCAGAAGCAGCACAGTGACAGCTGTCTGTGTTGTGTATTGGTCACAATTGTTGATGACATTGAGTCAGAGTAACAGGAAGATTGCTATGTGAACCTTCACATGATGTCTGAGTAGTGATGGGACTTCTTACTTGAAATATCCTGGCACTTAATTTTCCTTTCTTCATAGAGTTCACTAATATGTTGTATCAGACAGCAGAACAAGAGGGAAGTTGGAAAAAAACTTGGAATTATATGATCCAGGGTGAATTGTAATGCTGCAACCTACAGCTGTATTACTTTGAACAACTAGTTAACCTCTCTAATCCTTATCTGAAAATGAGTGTTGAGTATTATAAACATCATATATATAGTAAAGATGTATGGTATTTATTTATTTGTAGGAATGTTATGAGAGTTGCACACTTAGGTAATTATAAAATACTTATTAAAATGTTAACTTGTGAAAATGCTTGTAACAGTACTAACATTCTTTTTTATAAATGTTATTTGCTATATTTGCTCTGGGAAACATTGGGAACTTAATATAATGAAAAAGGAAGCATTGTAATACTGGAGAATTCCAGTGTCATTTCCCCCCCAAGAAAACATATATCACCCAATACTCTAGTTCCTCAGGTAGAAACAAGCTTTTGAGTTTTGTTGATTTATTAAATATCATCCCTGGTAGCAAATTTCCTTTGGCACTACCTTGTCAGATTATGAACTCTTCTCCCAACAGACCCACAAGATATACTTTCTCTCTTTTTGTTCTTAATTATTAGGCTCTTGAACTGAATCAAACTATGACTCGATGATTAGAAAGATTTATGCTGTCTTGCAGAATTCCAAATACATGTCTAATTTTTGACTGATTGGTAATTAGTTCCCTTCCTTAGCAATTAATTTTTTTTGTAATTTAGTGGATTATGAAATCCATTCAAAGGATCTTATCAAGCCTTCAGTTCTAAACTGAATCAAGCATAAACATATACATTTTGGAGCATATTTTAAAAATACAAATCTGTAATTTCACAATGGTAAGTATTTAACCCAGATCAGGAAGTATTTATTAGTACCTACACAAGCAATGTAGGAATGTAAGATATACATAAAACTCAACTTAGCGGAACAAACAATTGCTAGGGTGGACAAGATACATGTGACAGGCTTGGAACATGCCGTAGGAATTCAGAGACAGGGAGCAAGAATAAATACTGTGAGAGATAGAGTTGGTAATACATATACATTTTTACAAATTTTAAGCAGTACACATACATGCACAATTATGCAATATTTGTACCACACATACAACACACATGTGCTCAATCTTATATATTTTTGTTGTTCTTTTATAAAAAAATGAGACTATTTTATAAATTTAGTTTTCATGGGTATACTTTTATAGCAGTGTATCTAGATCTTTTTCATTATTTTAAAAATGTGAATGATACTATATAACATGGACATGCCATATTTGAAATATTCTCCATTGATGCCCATTTAAATGGGTTTTCAAATTTCCTCTCCTATGAAGAATGCTGCAGAGAACATTCCTGCTTTCTTATGCAAGCAATTCTGTAGGACACAGTTCTGAAGTGGAATCCCTGGGTCAAATGGTATGCATATTTAAAAACCATTACTGCATTTACCAAATTCATCTCTTATAAGCTTCCCCCATTTATAGTCTTAAGGAGATGGAGTTCTTTCCCCCCACACTTGGGTTATATCAGTCTTTTTAATTTTTTGCCAATCTAATAGGTAAAAATGATACCTATTTAAAGAATGAGATTTTTAAACTTTGAATGACAGGTAAGAAATTAAAGCCAGAAAAATTCCTTTAGGAAACTATTATTCTAATATGACAAAGTTAATCAAGACAGTGAGGAGATAGACTATTTTGAAGCAGAGCATTCAAAATAGACTTGATACAAGTTAGGAATAAGAGTGTGAGAGAATGACATGCCCATGAAAATAAAGCAAAAACTTGCCAATGTTTGAACAGAAAAGCACTCTTAAAAATTAATCTCCCTGAAAAAGGAATTCATAGGTCTTTTGCCCAATCTTGTCCTTCTCCTTAGGGTTTTCCCTGTTCTGATTCCTACTTTTACCATCATACTTTTCTTTAGGGAGATACTTTGCATTTGGGGCTCAAAGGTTATACCCAAATAGAATTACCATCAGTTGGTCAAGTTAGGAGGGGATAGGAACAGTTCATTTGAGAGGAAATGCAGAGCTGAATTAAGAGATTCTGAGTGGGAATGAAGAGGAGGGGAGGGATCCTAGAAGCCTCTGAGGATGTGTAATAAAAATGATTTGTTGGCTACTGAGTATGCTAGGAATTCCATCTTAGCAAAGGTTGCTAGACTAAGTGGCCAGAACAGTCTTTTTGAGATGAAAAATACAGTAGGAAGAGGGTGTCTTTAAAGGAAGATAATTCGATTTGAGGCATGTTCAGTTTGAGATGCTGCTAGTGCTGGAACATCCACAAGATGATATTTTGGAAATTCTGGTCTACATTTCAGGAATTCAATCATACTGAGGTAATGTCTGAAGTTATTTACCTGGATATAGACATCAAGAGGAAGAGAACGTGGCTAAGGAAGTATCTCCCATTAATCAGTAGGCAGAGAAGGAAGAGCATAGTGAGAAAGATCATCAGGTGAAGGGAGTCCCAGGAAAAGCAAGAAGATGAATTCTTTTTTTCTCAGCTTTATTGGGATATCATTGATAACTAAATATTGTCTATATTCCAGGTACATAACTTAATGCTTTTTTAATTGAAATATAGTTGACATACAATATTATATTAGTTTTAGGTATACAACATGGTGATTCAACAATTATATACATTATGAAATGCTCATAATGATATACAACTTAATGTTTTGATATGTGCATACCTTTTGAAATGATTACTACAGTTAAGCTAATTAACATATCCATCACCTCACAGTTACTATGTAACTATGTTTCTTTCGTGTGTGTGTGTGTGTGTGTGTGTGTGTGTGTGTGTGTGTGTGTGTGATGAATCCAGCAAGGTACAAGGGCTCCAATTTGTCCACATTCTTGCTTATACCTTTATTATCGATATTTTTATTATAGCTATCTTAGTGGGTGTGAGGTAGTATCTCATCGTATGTTTGATTTACTAGTTTTTTTTTTCCTTTGTAGAAAGGCCAATTAAAATTGCCTATTAAAATTCTTTGTCCACTTCTAAACTGGATTATGATTTTATTGTTGAGTTGTAAGTATTCTTTATATATTCTAGATGGAAGTCCCTCATCAGATAAATGATTTGTGAATATTTTCTCCCATCCTGTGGATTGTTTTTCACTTTCTTCATGATGTCTTTTGAAGAACAAAAGTTTTTAATTTTATAAAGTCTATTTTATCTATTTTTCTTTTTTCCTTTGGTTTTTGTTTTGTTTTGTTTTCATATCTAAGGGGCTGTTGCCAAATCTAAAGTTGTGAATATTGACTCCATTATTGTCTTCTTAGAGTTTTATTGTTTTTAGCTTTTACATTTAGATATATGATCTACTTTAATTTTATTTTTTTGTTAAAATTTTTTTTATGTTTATTTATTTTTGAGAGATGAGAGAGAGACAGAGCATGAGTTGGGGAGGGGCAGAGACAGAGAGGGAGACACAGAATCTGAAACAGGTTCCAGGCCCTAAGGTGTCAGCACAGAGCCTGACACGGGACTCGAACTTGGGAATGGTGACCTGAGCTGAAGCCTGATGCTTAACTGACTGAGCCACCCAGACACCCCAAGTTAATTTCTGAGTATGGCCTGAGTAAGAAGTCCAACTTCATTGTCTATAGATACTCAAATGTCCCAGCACCATCTGTTGAAAAGAGTATTTTACCCCATTGTCTTGGCTCCCAATTAGGTTTTGATATTCTATGTATTTTTTTCCAGCCTATTTTTCTGTTCATTTAGTTATGGTGTCATTTCTGAATAGAAACAATATGTATGGGGCACCTGGGTGGCTCAGTTGGTTGAGTGTCCAAGTTTGGCTCAGGTCATGATCTCACAGTTCATGAGTTTGAGCACCACATTGGGCTCTGTGTTATTGGCACAGAGCCTGCTTTGGATCCTCTGTCCCCCTCTCTCCACACCTTTCTGTCTCTCTCTCTCTCTAAAAAAATGAATAAACATCAAAAAAAGAGAAATCTTTGAAGGAAATGTTTCTTTTAAGAAAAAAAGAAACTAGGGGTGCTTGGGTGGCTCAGTCGCTTAGGCATCTGACTCTTGATTTTAGCTCAGGTCATGATCTCACAGTTTGTGGGATGGAGCCCCTCATCAGGCTCTGCACTGACATCACTGAGCCCTCTTAGGATTCTCTCTCTCCCTCTCTCTTTGCCCTTTCCCCACTTGCTGTCTCTCTCTAAAAATAAATAAATATTAAAAAATTAAAAAAAGAAACTTAGTATTTATGTTATCAACACCATTAATATTCTACTTTATGATATCTGTTTGCTTAAGAAGTTCTTCCCATTTCCCAGTTTCCAAATATATGTTTCTATAACTTCACCTGTTAGCTTTATAATTTTATTTTTCACATTAGGTCTTTATTCTATCTGAAATATGCCTTATGGGTGGTGTAAGTTATATATCCACCATTATTTTCTCCATGTGGCAAGATGACTTTTCTTGTTCTGAGACTCAGACCAAGAGATATGACTTTTCTTGTTCAAATTTCTAATCAAAAGCTGGGCAAATTTAGAAAGTTGTGCCAAATTCAAGTAATAGAGAGCACATAGATTTTTCAGGACAAGGTAGATAAACGAACTCTTACAATGGTGACTCACTGAGAAAGTTTTCTTATAAAGGATGCTTAGTTAAGAGAAATAGTTTAGATCAAAGATAGTTTGGACACTGGTGTTCCTTTTCTTGTATTACCAAGTCTTACTATAATGATTGAATACTAATTTGCCCAATATTATTGAAGGCGTCCCTCAAGCCCATAGTTCCTGGCCTTTAAAGGAGCATAGAATAGTCCCAGGTCTTTTTATTATGTTTTATTTTGCCACAGATTTTCCCCACCATGCACTAGACAGGCTATGCTGATGTCATGCCACACACCCAGCAAGGTAATTACAATCCACAGAAGGAACTTAAAAGTACATCGATGTGTCTTTAGTGTATACTTTGGAACCATTACAGTCTATCTTATTAAGTAGTTAAAAAATTTTAAGATAATACATCATAATCTATTAGATGTATTTAGATCTGGTTTAATCTTCTGGATACTTGATAATTCTTCAAAATAAAAACTGTAAGAAAAATACAACTCTCAAATCCTTAAAACTTAGCAGTAAGAAATACTTTCATGTGACAACTAATTTTGATAGCAAAATATTTCTTGTATCTACATGTAATTGTTTCAGGTGTAGATGAAATAGCATCTTTAAACAAGTGAGTTAAAAGGAGAAAGAATTTAATTGCTTAGGTTGTTAAATTTACAAGACAGGAAAAACTTTCCAGAACTGTGTAAAAAATAGAGCCATGAGAAAATCTTGCTTAAGAAAAAATGTGCTAATTCCTTAAGCTCCCAGTTTGATGACACTAATATAAACTCCAATATAAAACTTTTTATTAGGGTAACAGAATAGCCAGCATGTTTCAACTTCTTAGAGATTTAATCATGCAGATATTCACCCTCAAGAATCCAAATTGTGTAAGATATTCCAATGTATGGAACATCACTTATATTTTTTCTCTTTGTAATTTTTAGATACTTCCTGTGTAGTGTGTAGTTTCCCTTACTTTTTTTTGAATAACATCAGTTTTTAACACTGAAGACTCAGACCAAGGAGACTATACTGCAGAGGATTTAAGTGAATCCTTTTAAGTGTATCTTTGAATGAATCCTACGAATCTTACAAATTGACAGAATAATGGCAGGTGGATGGATCTTTGAACTTACAAACCCAAACAGTATGCATAAAATAAAGGAGTCTTGGTAATGACCCATCACAAACAATTCCCAAGTGTACATATCTCAATGTTATCTATGGCCAAGGGCTAAAATACTTTGCCTATCTGTACGAAACTCACTAAAGACAAAAATGAAAACTTTGTTAGAGTCGTCTATTTTTCTCACCTTGAATTTGGTGTAGTTTTAGATGAATCAACAAAAAATAATTACCATTAGGAAAAAGGACTAAAGTAAAAGAAATAATGGATATGAGTATGAAGAATATTAGGAATATTCATCTTAAAAAGTAAAAGTTAACTATCATCCTGATTTAAATCTATAAAGTGTGAACATTATCATTAAAGGTCATGGACATAGTTGCCAAGTTTCATATTATTAGAATTAAACACTTTGTGGAGCTTGCGTCAGAAAAATTTACGACAAGATTCAGAAGAACTACTTACACAGCAGCAATAAAGATAGGATACTCAATACTCCAAGGATCTGTATACTTAACTAACAGAAAATTATTTAGCGTAGTTTAAAGATGTCAGAAAAGATGCCAGTAAGAGTAAAGTAATCCAGCCATTTGGCCAGCATGACTTTCTTGGCCCCTTCTCCTCCTTGCATAAGGTTGGCATTTATGTTTGATGCTAACAGAGAGCCTCAGATATAAAGCACTTGGCAAGTAAATGACTCCTGTACTCTTCTTTAAAGTCTACTCCAAGAGACATTTCAAATGACAGGGATATTTCAAGATGCAAAACTCAGTAATGGGAAAACTGCACTGTTCAAAAGGAAAAAAAAACTGTCAATGAATATTAAAGCCATGAAATGATAAAATTTAGACTAAATATCTCATAAGACGATTATGATGAAATTAGTGAAATTTCTAATTATTAGTTTATTTATTTATTTATTTATTTATTTATTTATTTATTTATGTTTATTCATTTTTGAAAGACAGAGAGAGACAGAGCACAAGCAGTGGTGGGGCGGAGAGAGAGGGGGAGGCACAGAATCTGAAGCAGGCTCCAGGCTCTGAGCTGTCAGCACAGAGCCCGATGCGGGGCTCGAACTCACGAACTGCAAGATCATGACCTGAGCTGAAATCGGACGCTCAACCAACTGAGCCACCCAGGCGCCCCGCTAATTATTACTTTAAAGAGAAGTATAAGGTAAACCAATAATAAGGAACTAGATAAAAGAAATCTGGGAAATGCCACAATCACCACAGAATGAGAAGGTAGAAGGAAAAAACAACTTATACCAATATTGTTAATGTCTTTAGTGGCCCAAAGAGAGAACTAATGGACATTGCTCAACTCTTTAATAATGCGAAAAGGGGTGCCTGGGTGACTCAGTCAGTTAAGCGTCCAACTTTGGCTCAGGTCATGATCTCATGGGTTTGTAGGTTTGAACCCTGCATCAGGCTCTGTGCTGACAGCTCAGAGCCTAAAGCCTGCTTAAGGTTTTGTGTCTCCCTCTCTTTTTGCCCTCCCTTATTCATGCTCTGGCTCTGTCTCTCTCTCTCTAAAAAATAAACAAACATTAAAAAAATAATAATTAGAATGAAACAGCTTAAAGTGTGGCTTAGAAAATCAAAAGATTTGGAGGATAAAAATCAATGAAAATACAATTTATATAGTGCACAATAAAAACCAAAAGAAGCACTTCTATAATTACAGGAAACATGACCAAAAAAAGATAAACATAGACTTATTGCAGTAAAATAAACAGGTAAAAACGCTATCTAAAAAAGTTCAACTGTGTACATCCTGTAAGAGGTTTCCTTTACACACAATGACTAAAGAGACTAAAAAAGAAAGCTGGTTGTAATATCAGAAAAGTGGAATTCAAGACAGAAAGTAAGGGGAAAAAGGGTCAATATTTAATGATAAGTGATATGCACAATGTATGCCATGAAACATTATGTGAAAAATAAATGTATAAAGTGTAATTTTTAAAAGAAATACATAAGATTGACAGGAGCATAATAGCTCTAGAGAATTTTCAAAAGTTGATTATGACTAACCCTAAGAAAACTTTCATTAAATCTCACAGGGCAGAAAATTTAGAAGGAACATTTCTGTAGCAAAGCAATACAACTACATGATATAACTTTAGAACATCACATTAAAATCACTTAAAAATTTAAAAACAAAAACATTTTATTAAATAATTCTATTACCAAATAGGAAAGGCGAGCTAACTATAATTATGGAATATTGAAAAACCATAGTAAGATTACAAATTAGAAAAACATGATATATAGTTAAAGCTGTACTCAGAGTCAAATTCATAGCTTCACACATCTTAATTTTTCCAGCTTTATTAACATATGCTCGACAAATAAAAAAATTGTATATATTTAAGTATACAATGCAGTGCTTTGATAAAAGTATACCTTGTGCAATGATTACCACATTTAAGCTAATTAACATATCCATAATCTCATGACACATTTAAAAAAATCATTTTATTTTATTTTCACATTGATAAGTGCACTCTTTAATCCCCATCTCCTATTTTACCCATCTACCCATCCACCTCCCCTCTGATAACCATCAGTTTATTCTCTATAGTTAAGAGTCTATTTCTTGGTTTGTCTCTCTTTTCCTTTGTTTTTGTTTTTTTTTTAATTTAATTTTTTTAAATTTACATCCAAATTAGTTAGCATATAGTACAACATGATTTCAGGAGTAGATTCCTTAATGTCCCTTACCTATTTAGCCCATCCCCATTCCAAACCTCTCCCATAACCCTCAGTTTGTTCTCCATATTTATGAAGCTCTTCTGTTTTGTCCCCCTCCCTGTTTTTATATTATTTTTGTTTCCCTTCCCTTATGTTCATCTGTTTTGTCTCTTAAAGTCCTCATATGAGTGAAGTCATATGATATTTATCTTTCTCTAATTTCACTTAGCATAATACCCTCCAGTTCCACCCATGTAGTTGCAAATGGCAAGATTTCATTCTTTTTGATTGCCGAGTAATACTCCATTGTATATATATCCCACATCTTCTTTATCCATTCATCCGTCTATGGACATTTGGGCTCTTTCCATACTTAGGTTATTGTTGAAAGTGCTGCTATAAACATTGGGGTGCATATGTCCCTTCAAAACAGCACACCTGTATCCCTTGGATAAATACCTAGTAGTGCAATTCCTGGCCTGTAGAGTAGTTGTATTTTTAACTTTTTGAGGAACCTCCATACTGTTTTTCCAGAGTGGCTGCACCAGCTTGCCTTCCCACCAACAATGCAAAAGAGATCCTCTTTCTCTGCATCCTCGCCAACATCTGTTGTTGCCTGAATTGTTAATGTTAGTCATTTTGACAGGTGTAAGGTGGTATCTCATTGTGGTTTTGATTTGTATTTCCCCGATGAGGAGTGATATTGAGCATCTTTTCATGTGTTGGTTGGCCATCTGGATGCCTTCTTGGGAGACGTGTCTATTCATGTCTTTTGCCCATTTCTTCACTGGATTATTTGTTTTTTGGGTATTGAGTTTGATAAGTTCTTTATAGATTTTGGACACTAACCCTTTATCTGATATGTCCTTTGCAAATATCTTCTCCCATTCCGTTGATTGCCTTTTAGTTTTGCGGATTGTTTCCTTTGTTGTGCAGAAGCTTTTTTTTTTTTTGATGAGGTCCCAATAGTTCATTTTTGCTTTTGTTCATTTTGCTTTTATTCATCTCTTGATACAGTATTTATTTCAAAGTCTAGATTGTCTAAGTATGGCTACTCCAGCTTTCTTTTGTTGACCATTAGCATGATAGATGGTTCTCTATCCCCTTACTTTCAATCTGAAAGTGGGTCTCATGTAAACAGCGTAAGAATGGATCCTGTCTTCTTATCCATTCTGTTACCCTATGTCTTTTGATTGGGCCATTGAGTCCAATGACATTTACAGTGAGTACATTTATTTTATATATATACAGTGAGTACATTTATATATATATTTACTTTTCGTAAATATATATATATATACACACACACACACACATATATGTATTTATAAATTTATATTTATTTTTATAAATTTTATATATATATATATATATATATATATATATATATATATATATATATATATAATTTCCCACCCCCCCCATCTTTTCTCCCCTCAGAGAGTCTCTCTTAAAATTTCTTACAGGGTTGGTTTAGTGGTCACAAACTCCTTTAATTTTTGTTTTTCTGGGAAACTTTTTATCTCTCCTTCTATTTTGAATGACAGCCTTGCTGGATAAAGAATTCTTGGCTGCATATTTTTCTGATTCAGCACATTGACTATATCCCACCACTCTTTTCCGGCCTGCCAAGTTTCTGTGGATAGGTTTGCTGCAAACCTGATCTGTCTTCCCTTGTATTTTAGGGACTTTTTTTCCCTTGCTGCTTTCATGATTCTCTCCTTGCCTGAGTGTTTTATGAATTTGACTATGATATGCCTTGTTGATGGTCGGTTTTTGTTGAATCTAATAGGGATCCTCTGTGCTTCCTGGATTTTGATGTCTGTCTTTCCCCAGGTTAGGAAAGTTTTCCACTGTGATTTGCTCACATAACCCTTCTACCCCTATTTCTCTCTCTTCTTCTTCTGGGACCCCTATGATTCTGATATTGTTCCTTTTTAATGAGTCACTGATTTCTCTAATCTTAAATCATGCTCTTTTGCCTTAATCTCCCTCTTTTTTTCTGCTTCATTATTCCCCATAATTTTGTCCTCTGTATCGCTGATTCTCTGTTCTGCCTCATCCATCCTTCCTGCCATGGAATCCATTTGAGATTGCAGCTCAGTTATAGCATTTTTTATTTCATCCTGACTACCTTTTACTTCTTTTATCTCCACAGAAAGGGATTCTAATCTATTTTCAACTCCAGCTAGTATTCTTATTATCATGATTCTAAATTCTGATTCAGATATCTTGCTTGTATCTGTGTTGGTTAAGTCTCTGGCTGTCGTGTCTTCCTGCTCTTTCTTTTGGCGTGAATTCCTTTGTTTTTGTCATTTTGAAGAGAGAAAAGGAATTAGTGGGGTAAAAAAAATTAAAATTAAGAAATATTAAAACTAAAAAATATTTTAAAAAACAATTAGAAACAAACACACACAACATAAAATCAAATAAATTATGCTATATCCTAGGTGTGTTTTACTCTGGGTGTTGAAAGTGGCTTGATAGATTAGAGGAAAAAAGGGGAAAAAAGAAAGAAAAGGAAATCGTTTGAAAATTTGAAAAAATGAATACACTGAAGTAGACTAAAATGAAATGATGGAAGTAAAATAGAATTTGAAAAAATTTACACAAAGTAAAAAATGTAGCAGGAAAAAAGAAAAATGTTTTTAATAAAAATTGAAAATAAAAGTGAATTTTTTTCTTTCTGTATTGAAGAAAAAGAAAAGAAATGAAAAAGAGAAAAAGAAAGAAAGAAAGAAAGAAAGAAAGAAAGAAAGAAAGAAAGAAAGAGAAAGAAAGAAAAGAAAAGAAAGAAAGGAAATTGAATGGTTGGACTGGCTAACAGAGAGAAATATATCTGAAATTACTTCGTTTTCCTCTAGAAGTCAAACTAGGAAGTACTTTATAGTCCATTAACTACACAGGTGGTGAGACTTGTGTTTTTGAAGAGTGAAGTGGGCCCAGTTGGGCAGGGCTTAGTGTAACTGCTCCATCCTCCACTAGATGGCGCTGCTATCCTACTGGGGTAGATTGTGGCACTTGTAGGTGCCTATGTGCATGCACAGGAGCAGTGAAAATGCTGTTACCCAGCTACCCAGTCTCTTGTATCAGAGCTCTGTTCTCCCTGATCAGCAATCACACACCAGTCCTTTCTCTTCAGCTTCCATCCACCCCCCACTTCCACACTGTCTGTGACCAAGCCCCAGGCAGCACCTCCCTTCTGAGTTTTGTCTCAGATGCAGCTGCCTTCCCCAGCCCCCCACTTCTGAGGGACTGTGGCTTTGACCCACTCCGCCCCTTTGTGGAGGGTCTCACCGAGCAATGGCTGGGTGCCAACCACACCCAGGAACACTTGTGGGACCATGCTGCTGCCAATGCCCAGAGACTGCGGCCAGGTGTCAGCCCCTCTCCAGCAAAAGTTCACGACACAGTGCAGCAGCAGCGCCTCAGGGATTATAGAAAATCACAGCACACATCTGGCACCAGGCTTCACCCCCAAGGACTTTGTTCCAGCACCAGTGAATGTGGCCATTCTCTGGGGTCTGCTGGGCCCCAGTGGCCTCACAGCCTCTACCAAATGTCTTTCCAGCAGTGGGACCACTTCTCCCTGTGTGGCCCGAGAACCTCCCAGACCCCACTCTGGTCCTGGGGATTCACCCTTCCCACCAGAGCACCGCCAGGTATCGAGCTGCGGAGTTTCAGACTTTGCGCTCCCCCTGTTTACAGTCTTAATGGAATTTAAACCCTCTCCTTTCTCCTTTTTCCCTTTTTAGTTCAGTCCCTGCAGCTGTTTACAATTTTCCATTTTCTCTCCAGCTGCTTTTGGGGAGGGGTACTTTTCCCATATTCTCCCCCCCATCTCCATCCTCTCTCTGCCCACAAAAGCAGCTCCCTGCCCTCCATGGCTTCTCTCTCCTCAAGTTCACCTTTCCACGCTGTGTACCTGCTGAATTCTGTGGTTCAGGTTGTACAGATTGTTGTGTTAATCCTCAGATCAGTTTTCTAGGTGTGCAGGATGGTTTAATGTTGGTCTGGCTCTATTTCTTGGACGCAGAACACAGAAAAACTTACATGCTGTTCCACCATCTTGGCTCTTGCCCCTTTGTTTTGTTTCTTAAATTCCACATATGAGTGAGATTATATGGTATTCATCTTTCTCTGACTTATTTCACTTAGCATTATACTCTCTAGCTGTATCCATGTCATTGAAAATGCAAGATTTCATTCTTTTTAAAGGCCAAATAATATTCCATTGTATCTATATATATGTATACACACACATATATGTATGTGTATACTGCATCTTCTTTTTTTAAAAATTTTTCTTAATGTTTATTTTTCAGAGAGAGAGAGACAGATCATGAGCAGGGGAGGGGCAGAGAGAGGGAGACACAGAATCCAAAGCAGGGTCCCGACTCCAAGCTGTCAGCACAAAGCCTGACGTGGGGCTCAAACCCATGAACTGCAAGATCATGACCTGAGCCAAAGTTAGGCACCTAACCAACTGAGCCACCCAGGTGCCCCTATACTGCATCTTCTTTATCCATTCATCAATGGATATTTGGACTCTTTCCATAATTTGGCTATTGTTGATATTGCTGCTATAAACTTTGGGATGCATGTATCCCTTTGAATTGATGTTTCTGTGTTTTATGGGTTAATACCTAGTAAAGTGATTCTTGGATCATAATGAAGCTCTAGTTTTAATTTTTTGAGGAACCTCCATGCTATTTTCCACAGTGGCTACATCAGTTTGCATTCCCACCAACAGTGCAAGAGGGTTCCTTTTTCTGCACATTCTTGCCAATACCTATTGTTTCTTATGTTGTTTATTTTAGGCATGCTGACTGGTAAAGTGATATTGTAGTTTTGATTTACATTTACTTAACGATGGGTGATGTACAGCATCTTTTTATGTGTCTATTGGCCATCTGTATGTCTTCTTTATAAAAATGTCTATTCATGTCTTTTATTTTTTAATTTGATTATTTATTTTTGGAGTATCGAGAGTTATCAGTATGCTTTATTAAGTGAGAAAAGGTAAAAATTGAGCAAATTTTGCAATTCAAGATGTTTGAAAAATAAATGTAAAGTAAAACTAAGGAAATTAAAGTCAAAAAATGTGAAGACAAAACCAAATGCAATGCGTTAGAAAAAAGATATTTGCATTGAGAGGTGATTTTTTTTGAATGAAGTACTTTAATTAGACAAACCTCTAGAACCATGCTTTTTGAATGGTGCTTTGAAAAAATAAGGAGTTACTCATCAAAAAAGCTTTCCAAATGCAGCATCTAGATTTACAATGTAAATCAACATTAAAGAAACCTAGGAGTTAAAAACCTCTAACTTGTTTAATTCTCCATTTCACCCCTCTCTGACCATAGAGCTTTTCCCTAATTTTTTTATATCTGATTCTCACTATTCCATGGAACCTACTTTGGGAAATAATTCTCTGTATAACCTAACCAAGTAGGAGGAGGATACATACAAATAGAGATTAGAAATTTAAAAATACTGATTTTGCTGGGGCGCCTGGGTGGCTCAGTCGGTTGAGCATCCAGCTTCAGTTCAGGTCATGATCTCGCAGTCTGTGGGTTTGAGCCTTTCATCAGGCTCTGTGCTGAGAGCTCAGAGCCTGGAGCCTGCTTCTGATTCTGTGTCTTCCTCTCTCTGCATCTCCCTTGCTCTCATTCTGTCTTTTTCTCTCTCTTCCAAAAATAAATAAACATTAGAAAATTTAAAAAAATACAGATTTTGCTGAAATTAAAAAAATGTGTTATTCTTTGAAATAATATATGTGAGTCAGTCTTAAAACCTGCCACACATACAGCTGAAAATTATAATTAAATGAGCTATTTAAAGAAAGCAAATAGTATTAAAAGTGATTAATGGAAAATCTTGTAAAGTTGCCAGTCATCATGGAAGAAAACGAACATGTGTTGTGAAAATATTAACTGATATAAGCACAAATCCAGTTCCACAAGTGAGTTCACTGAAACTTTCAAAAAACAGATATTCCTATGCCATATAAAATATTTTTGCAATAGGTAATGTGAAACAACAGGAAAAAAGTGTCAATTTATTGTTTTAAAAACTAATTTAACCCTGAAAACAAAGTCTGACAAAAATTTCCAGATCAGCCACTATGACATGAACATGGATTCAGAAATTTAATTTTTTCAAAAAATTTTTTATAGTTTTTATTTTTGAGAGAGACAGAGTGTGAGTAGGGGAGGGGCAGAAAGAGAGGGAGACACAGAATCCAAAGCAGTCTACAGGCTCTGAGCTGTCAGCACAGAGCCTGACACAGGGCTTGAACTCACATGCCAGGAGATCATGACCTGAGTTGAAGTTATACACCCAACCAATTGACCCATCCCTGGATTCAGAAATTAAAATACAAGAGGATTTTTCAAAAGAACACACTACTTCTGTAATATTAATAAGAGTTCCATGAAAGATCTGTAAATACTAGGTTAGAGAATACCACATAGTAATGTAAAATTATTGATAATTTTAAAATGCTAAAATTCAGTGTGAACCTTAAAGTGGAGAAAGCAGTTTGCATTGTAAATGAATCTACTTGACTGTGCATTTTTTTTTTTTTTTGGATAGACACACTGTAGGACCAATAACTGATGAAATATCAGTGCCGGAAGTCCTGCTCTAGAGGCTTTACCATTAATGACAGGTCTAAGCCAAGAATACCCATAAACACCACTTACAAAAATATATTTTAGAAGATTAAAAAATGTAAGAAAAAAGGGGGGAAAGCATAGCTTTTGCAGAAACTCACTTCTTCCTGATTCTCAAGTGTCTGTTCATAAACACTGTTTTTAACCACCAATATAGTAAGGAATCAAAGCTTTTCCTTCATTATAATCATCATGGTCGTCGTTTTCGTCATCATCATCATCATCATCATCATCATCATGAGTATAATACACAATATTATCACTTCCTAGGAAACAAATGAATAAACTGAGGAACTATTAGAAATAGTAAGAGAGTTCAGTAAACAGCACAATTATAAAATGAATAGAAATTATAGATTTTCTACATACCATAAATAAAATATGATAAGCAAAAATCCCATTCATAATAGCATAAAAATGTAAATAACTGAGAATAAAGTTAATAATAATCAGAAACTGCATAAATAAGACTTCAAATTTTCAATAAATAATGTAAAAAAATGAATAAATGCATAATGAGACTGAAAATTATATAGATGTCAATTTTTCTCAAAATACTATGTACACTTAATGCTTCCCCAATACAATATACATGTAATGCTTCCCCATGCTTCCCAGTGTCACACTGTAATTAATTTTGCAAGTTGACAAAGAGTATTAAATTGAATGTGAAAAAATAACACAGTACTTGAAGTCCTAGCCAGAGCAATTAGGTAAGAAAAAGAAATTAAAGGCATCCAAATCAGAAAGATAAAGAAAAACTGTTTCTATTTGCAGATGATATGATATTATACATAGAAAACTCTAAAGACTCCAAAAAAAACTGCTAAAAACTAACAAATGAATTCCACAAAGTTGCATAATACAAAATAAATATACAAAAACTAGTTGCATTTCCATACACTAGCAAAGAACTATCAGAAAGAGAAATTTTTTTAAAAATCCCATTTACCATTGGATCAAAAAGAATAAAATACTTAGGAAAAAAATTAACAAAAAGGTGAAAGATTTGTACACTGAAAAATGTAAGACATTCGTGAAAGAAACTGAAAAAGACATAATAAATGGAAATACATTCTGTGCTCATGGATTGGAAAAATTAATATTTTTTAAGTGTTCATACTATCCAAAGTGATCTACAGATTCAATGCAATACCTATCAAAATTCCAATGGCATTTTTCACAGAACTGCAAAAAAATTCTTAAAATTTGCATGGAACCACAAAAGATCATACTTAGCAATCTTAAGAAAGAAGAACAGAGCTGGAAGCATCACACTTTCTAATTTGAAACTATATTATAGAGCTACAGTAATTAAATGGAACAATGGATTCATGGAACATAAGAGAGCCCAGAATAAACACAGGCATGTTTGGTTAATTAATCTATGAAAAAAGAGCCCAGAATATATGATGGGGAAAGGACAGCCTCTTCAATAAATGGTGCTGGAAAAGCTGGGCAGTCTTGTGCAAAAATATGAAACATGACATCTATTTTATACCTTATAAAAATGAACTCAAAATGGATTAAAGATTTGTATGTAAGACCTGAAACCATAAAGCTCCTGGAAGAAAACACAGGGAGTGAGTTCCTTGACATTGGTCTTCGCAAAGATTTTTTGGATTTAACATCATAAGCTTGGGCAACAAATGCAAAAATAAACAAATGTGACTACATCAGACTAAAAACCCTCAGTACAGCAAAGGATACCACCCACAAAATGAAAAGGCATTCCACAGAATGGGAGAAAATATTTGCAAATCCCAGAGCTAACAAGGATTAATATGGGGATGCTTGGGCGGTTCAGCGGGTTAAGCGTCTGACTTCGACTCAGGTCATGATCTCACAGCTCGTGAGTTTGAGCCCCCCATTGGGCTCTGCGCTAACAGCTCAGAGCCTTGGACCTGCTTCAGATTCTGTGTCTGGGGCTCTTTCTGCTCCTCCCTGCTCATGCGCTGTCTCTCTCTCTCAAAAATAAACATTAAAAAAAGGATTAATAAGCAAAATATATAATAAACTCATAAACTCTATACTAAAAATAAAAACAACAACAACAAAAACGCAACCAAACAAAAAACGTAAGTAACCTAATTTAAAAATAGGCAAAGGACCTGAATAGACATTTTTCCAAAGAAAACATACAATAGCTAACAGGTACATGAAAAGATGCTCAACATCACTAATCATAAAGAAAATGCAAATCAAAACTATAAGGAGATAGCACCTCAAATATGTTATCAAAAAAGCAAGAATTAAGTACTCACGAGGATGTGGAGAAAGGTAAACTCTTGGACACTACTGATAGGAATGTAAACTGGTATAACAACTATGGAAAACAATATGGAGGCTACTCAAAAAAATAAAAAATAGAACTACCACTTGACCCAGCAATCCCACTTTTAGGTATACATCCTAAGGAAACAAACCATTATCTTGAAGAGATACCTGCACCTCCATGTTCACTGCAGCATTATTCATAATAGGCAAGGTATGGAAACAACCTAAGGGTCCATGGATGGCTGACTGGATATAGAGAATGTGGTATATGTGTACAGTGGAATATGACTCAACTTAAACAAGAAGGAAATCCTATCACTTGTGTCAAAACATATAAACCTAGAGGGCATTATGCTAAATGAAATAAGTCAGAGAAAGACAAATATTACATGAGATCACTTATACATGGTATCTGAAAAAAAGTTAAACACATAGAAACAGTAAAAAACTAGTTGCTAGGGGCTAGGGAGTGGGATAGCTAGGAATAGGGATTGGTGATTAAAGGGTACAGACTTTCAATTATATGATGAATGAGATCTGAAGATCTAATGTATAACATGGTGACTATAAATGATGACACTGTTCTGTGTAGCTGATCTGCGAAGAGTGTAGAACTTAAATGTTCTCACAAAAAGAGGTAAATATGTGAGGTGATAGCTGTATGTTAATTAACTTGATGGGGAGAATCCTTCCATCATGTTGTACACTTTACCTATCTTACAACTTTGTCAGTTATACCTTAATAAAGCTGTAAAAGAGAAGACATACAAATGGCAAGCAACACATGAAGAGATGCTCAACATCAACTGTCATTAAAGAAATGCTAATCAAAACAGTGTGATACCACTACACATCTATTATAATGGTTAAAATCCAACACAACACAACACAACACAACAAAAACAATGTGACAACACCCATTGCTGGTAAAGAGGTGGAGAAAGAAAAACTCTTATTCACTGCTGGTGAAAATGCAAAATGACACAGTCCCTTTGGAAAACAGTTCAGCAGTTAATTATGAAGTTAAATGCTGTCTTACTATATGACTCGATAACCATATTCTTAGATATTTACTCAGTTGATTTGCAAACTTATATTCCCACAAAAACCTGCACAGGAATGTTTACAGCAGCTTTATTCATAAACGCCCCAAACTGGAAGCAACTGAGATGGCAATTAATAGATTGGTTGGGTAAAAGAACTGAAGTACATCCATAAAATGGGATACTATTCAATGATAAAAAGGTATGAAATACCAAGTCTCACCAAAAAACTTGTGAATCTTAGTCAACCCTGGTTGACTCAGTTGATTAAGCACCCAACTCCTGATTTTGGCTCAGGTCATGATCTCACGGTTCATGAATTCAAGTGCCTCATCAGTCTCTGCGCTAACAGCAAGGAGCCAGCTTAGGATTCTCTCTTTCCCTCTCTCTCTGCCCCTTCCCAACTTGCGTGTGCTCTCTGTGTCTCTCTCAAGATAAACATTAAAAAACCCAAAACTTAATGAATCTTAAATGCTAAATGAAAGAAGCCAGTCTGAAAATCTAAATACTGTTGTATTGTATTTATATGACATTCTCAACAAGACAAAACTGTAGAGAGAATAACCTATGGTTGCTCAAGGTTTAGGGAAGGGGGAGTACTGAATAGGTAAAGCACAGATTTTGGGGGGGGGGCGGTGCTGAAACTAATTTGTATGATACTGTCACGGTGGATACATGAACTATGCACTTGTTGAAGCTCATAGAGCTTTACAGTACAAACAGTGAACTTTAGAGTTCAAAGTATGCAAATTTTTAAAAAATTGTTTAAGAGATCAGAGAATGCCAGAATGAAATGTAGAATGTGATAAAAGAATCTAACAGTATCACATGTGTGGAATAACTTCACTGACAAGGGATGAGGAAAAACATACTAATTTATATATATAACTTATAACAAATCTTGAGTTAATGAAGTTTTATTATGATTAATAAGCTTTCATTGATCGATAATAGAACACAAACGCCCAAATTTTAAATGTTTATTTATTTATTTTTGAGAAAGGGGGAGAGAGAGAGCACGGTGGGGAGAGGCAGAGAGACAGGAAGAGGGAGACAGAATTCCAAGCAGGCTCCTTGCTGTCAGCACAGAACAGGATGTGGGCCTTGGACCCACAAACCGTGAGATCATGACCTGAGCCGAAATCAAGAGTCAGACACTTAACTGACTGAGCCACCCAGGTTCCCCACAAATGCCCATATTTTTAGAAAGCAGAATACATAAACTTCTGTCCAATAAAACAAATTGCTAATTAACTTGCTTAAAGCAATTCAAAATTACGTATTAAAAAAAGAAGTAAAAGTTAAAATGAAAATGTTCTCTCCACCTTTCCCTTTCAAACTGACAATGAGAATGTCCAGTACTCAAATTGAACGCCCACCTTGAAACAGAATTTCTAACCATTTTGTTCTCTATCGTTACTCCAACTAGACCAACAATTCAGTACACTTAAAAAAGGGCAATTTATTTAAAATTGTTGCTTACCATCACTCAGAAAGGTAATGCTATCTGTAACGTGCAGAGAGGGGTTGAGAAGCAAATGCAAAGCTGATCTTTTTGTCTCTGTTCAATTGTGTACAGTGTAGATTCACTTCTTTATGTGGGAGATTCTAAATATTCAGAAAGTCAGATACACCCATATTTAAATACAAGTTCTAAATTTCACCCCCCCTAACAAATAGAATAATGCTTACAATTTCTTGTGGGTTTTTTTTTTCTGCTGTAAGTCTCCATCAGGGTAAACAATCCTGAGTAGAACTAATATATCTTTTTAACTCGGTTGAATTTATAAAATGACTTTAAATATAGTTTCGGTTTTTTTCTTAAAAGAAGGAAAAAGATGATGACTTTTTAGTCAAAGACATAAAGCAGCAATGATCTGACAGAACACTAAGATAGATTTTTCCCACTGATATTAAGAGAAAAGAAAAAAAAAACTATCAGTATAATGACACATTATACTTTGAACTGGGCTTCTCAGGGGCATGGCTAATTGTCCTTTGGGACGATAAAAGTAAGAGTCAAGAAAATTCAAAGGGGAGCAGTGTTTTGTAAGTAAAACAAAACAAAATAAGACACAACACCATGCAGATCTATCTAAACTGGTCCTGTGGGAAGGGAGAATCTGGAAGAAACTCTTAAATAATTATCATTATTTACCCATCTGATTCGAGAAGCAATACACACACACACACACACACACCAACAGATTTTCATCACCAGCATGCCTCTATTCTTGTACATATTTACTAGCTCTTAGAAATAAAATGTTACTCTATTTGCTCTCCAGTTCTTTCATTTCTATCCTGTTTATTGCCATTTTAGTGTATTACAGTCTATGATACTCACCAGTCACCTTACTCCATGCAGATGGATGGTAGATACACACCCTGGGTAGTAGTGAATTCCCTGGGACATCTTAGACTGGAGAGGCAACTTGCAAATATTTATGAAAGCAAGCGAAAACTGGAGAATCTACTTATGTTTTAAGTCAGATTAAACACATTTTTATTGGACTGCTGCTTATTATAGTTTTAAAAACTGATTTTGTAAGTGCTCTCAGACTATGCAAAATAAGCCATGTAAGAGCATTTGCATGGAATGTCCTGTAAGAATAATTATAACACCAAATTATAAAGATATTGTCAATGCACAATATTAAAGTGGAAAATCCCAGATCTTCATTTTTTTCCTGAGTTATTTCATTTAGAGTATAAAATAGAAAAATTAAATTATCTATCTAAATATGCAACCAATAGCATTCCCCTCGAAATCATGGTTATTAAAGCCACACACCACTCACTAGAGGGTTACGATTTAGCAACTGCACACAAATTAGGCCTGCCTGTAGGACTCACATCTAGGATGTGACTAGATTCGAGACAATATCCACAATGCTGCCCAATTCCCTACCCTCACAGAGCTTTCATTCTAGCAGTGGGGGATCAACAAGCAGTCAATAAGTAATTACCTAAGGGGAGGATCAAGTGTTAGGAGAAAAATGAACCAAGGTTAAGGGATAGTACTCTTTATCCCCAATCACTTCCAACACTGAGCAATTTCCTTCTACATGACTCAGTCCCAAATGTAAAAGTCTTTCCTATTTTTGATAAACTCAACAGCTTTTCCCAGACACTATGTTTAGAAATGAATGTGTAATACCATTTACCAAGCACAAACTCCTTCTTGTATAACATCAAAGAGCATCAATGTGTGATAGATAAAGAATATTTTTGCAAGTGGTGGGAAGGGAGATCAAATTAATCACTGTGAAGTTCTTTTGCTAAAGTAGTTTTAGCTACTAGGATTGAAGGGCTTGGGGGGTGACTTGGTGAAGCAGAGTTGGCAAAATGTCTTGCCCACCTGGCTTATCCTTCTAGGAGAAACAGAAAATAAGACTGTTTTCTCATTTAGCAATCAGTGCTCTGAGATCATTGATCATGTTATAATTTCTACGTAAGTTCTACTCTGCACTAATTATGTCACTCAAATGAAAATAATTTTGTGTACAGCAGGAAAGGAGTAGAAGATAAAGACTTGGGTTTCAACTTGACTTCATGATTCCATATAGACATACCATGAACCTTTGCAGTTATTCATAATAGGAAAACAATCCCCATAGTCCCACAGTATATATAAGTCATCAGATGGAAAAATTAGTGTCTATCTAAACAGATGCTTCTCTTTCTAGCCAATGTGACAAAGCAAAACAAGACCTGTATGGTTCACATATGCTGTGTGTTTGAAATAAATGAAGAGTCTACAGTACATTGTAACTTCTCTCTCCCTTTCTTAAATTAAAAATAATAAATGAATCCAATAACCTTATTAAGGGGCACTTTAAGTTTCTTTGACTCTGCCATTCCATACCCTTTTCTCATGTGGTGAAGGGACTAGGTGGAATTAATTCTTCCTTTGTACATTTGTGGCTTTCCAATTTCGCTCACAGAGTTTGAGTTCTTAATTATATTTGAATTATAACTAAATCCTCTTGGCTGAAACTTCCCTTTATTTTTTTTATTTTTTTTTTTTTTTCAACGTTTATTTATTTTTGGGACAGAGAGAGACAGAGCATGAATGGGGGAGGGGCAGAGAGAGAGGGAGACACAGAATCGGAAACAGGCTCCAGGCTCCGAGCCATTAGCCCAGAGACCGACGCGGGGCTCGAACTCACGGACCGCGAGATCGTGACCTGGCTGAAGTCGGACGCTTAACCGACTGCGCCACCCAGGCGCCCCTGAAACTTCCCTTTAAACAGTCTTTTTCATTTCATTCCAACCTCTGCACAAGTGAGATGGCATTTGAAAAATACCATTTTCTTTTTGTCATGAGGCCCTTTTCTCTAACACCTAGAAAGGCTTCTGCTTCTTGGAATACAAACCTACCTACAATATCTGTCTAAGATTCTTGTCCCACCTGTCCAAACTTTTCTACCATAATCACGTAATATGAGCATGTATTCCAGTCTGGGCAGTTAGCTCCTCATGCAATTCCCATTTTTAGCTATGTGAATTTGTTTAAGATACTGATAGTGCTGGGGTGCCTGGGTGGCACAGTCGGTTAAGTGTCTGACTTCAGCTCAGGTCATGATACTGCAGTTCGTGAGTTCAAGCCCCTTGTCGGGCTCTGTGATGACAGCTCACAGCCTGGAGCCTGCTTCAGATTCTGTGTCTCCCTCTCTCTCTGCCCTCCCCCACTCACACTCTGTCTTTCTCTCTCTCTCAAAAATAAATAAACATTAAAGAAATTAAAAAAAAAAGATAATCATAGTGCTTGGAATGCCTTTTCCTTTTCTTCAATCCATCATCTAATTCGTACCCATATTTGAAGACCTTAAATTTCATTCATTGTCTCCCATGGATGTAAGGAAGTGACACCCACATTGGGTGTCAGTTGAATCTTGAAAAAGAATCCAATTGAACCAGTACAGAGACATTCCTATGGAAAAATGCTTTTTCCAGGTCCTTGATAAAGAGGAAGTAGAAATTCCTAAGAGAACTCCATTTTATGCTATTTGTAGTTTGCTGTGTGTAAGTAAAAGAAAGTTAATTGTCTAGAAATAAGTTTGTAGCTCTTATTCCAGAGTGTAGATTCAGATTCAGCCATTTTCAAATCATTCTTTGGTTTTCTCCATGAAATCATCAGTTGAAGAACCCTTCTGGGTATTTTGATAGATAAATATCCAGATTGGGTGTACTTTATTACCTGACCCTACAACTAAGATTCAGGTGTTCAGTGGATAAGCAGTAATACTAGTATACCGCTGCATTAACAAACCTAATTTATGGTGGGGTATACCACAAATTAAAACTGGACACAATAATGATGGCCTATGAGCGAAGGAACACTGATACAAGACTGCACTATGACCCAGGAATGTAACGGGAGAGAAGCAATCTCTCTCCCTCTCCATTTCTCTCCCTCTTGCTCTTTCTCTACCTCTCATTTTGATGTGCATTTCCACTACATGTTTTACAAGCATTACTTTAGATCTGGGGAAGACAACTCATAATATCATATTATTTCATTATAGTAATATTGTGGCACTACACATACATCACACTAATAAAATGAATACTAAAAACATGAAATTTGACTTGAAATTCATGACGCAATGGAATAGCTTGGGAGCAATTCAAAAACAATGACAGTAACTTCTGTCTTCTTTCCCTATATGCTATTATTTTTGGTAAGTGGAATCCATATTCCCACACAAACTAGAATTGCTAAACTCTTAATAGCATCCCCATGGTTTTTCTTCTTACCACGATGCCTTCACTGATTTCATCATAGTTCAAGCATAATAAGGAATCATCATTTGTCCTCAGGAGCATGAACTGATTGAGGCTATTTCTACATTCACAGCAGCCTGGCTCTGAAATAACTCTTCTGTCAATCTACCTACCAGCTTTCTGCCGGCAGCACAACTGCTATACATAAACTCTCCCTATGCTGGATAATTACCACAAAGCATCCAATTCTTTTCCTAATAAACTTTAAATTCCATAATTCTATTAATTTGTTACTCAAAAAAAGCTGTTTTCTGCTTCTAAAACACATTTAGCCCTAGGTAACATTTTGCAGAAGATTATTCTAGATGTTGCTCATCTATAATCCATGAATTTTTTTTCTGATTTAATGAGGTAGTATATATCTGTATGAATTCATTTTTTTTTTCAGTTACAGGTAACACAAACCTCCAAATAATCAAGGCTGAAACCAAAGGACTTATTCTTCTTTTTCCAGGTCTTGATAAAGAGGAAGTAGAAATTACCAAGAGAACTCCATTTTATGCTATTTGTAATTTCTTGTGTGTAAGTAAAAGAAAGTTAACCGAGGTAGGTAGACCAGAGGTGCTATGACGATTCTATATTTTTATCTGCCATTTAGCACGTGGTTTGTATAATGAAGTCTACCTTAGGGATCAAGATGGCTGGTGCCTGGAGAATTTCAGGCAGCAAGAAAAAGGAATAAGGAGCCTGAAGAAGTACATCTTCCACCTGAGTTAGCCTTCCCGGCATTTCTCTATATTACTTCGCTTGCTTCTCACTGGCAAGGGACAAAGGGAAGGGCAGTCTTCGAGCTGTGTGCCTCACTCCTCTGAAAATAATGAGGGATCTGTTAACAAAAAAGAGGAGAACAGATATAGAATAGGCAACCGTTAATTTCTCTCATAACATTTTTACCTTTTTAAGTTCCTGCCAGTTGAGACTGCATATTATAATGGAATGATCACAGTCTTTGGAGTCAGAGGATCTTGCTTCAAGTCTTGTTTGTACCTGCCTTTTATGAGGTGCATCACCTTTGGCATGTCACTATCTCTGAATGTCTTATCTCTAAAATGGAGATTATAATATTTATTATTTCACAAGATTAACATGAAAGAGAATATGATGTATATGATGATGCTTTACAGATAGTTCATTTTACATGGGTTATAATTATGTTGCTAATTTTTATGTATGACTTTGTAAGTATTTGTTTTAGCTAAGAGAACTATGAAAGGAAAAAAAATCAATACAATTATTCTCTACTCCTGTGGTCTCTAAGGTTGCTTATGCTTATTTCAGACAATGCAGGAAGAAAATATGCATGCTTTGGTGCATACTGAGTAAAAATAAAAACTTATCTAGAGTAGTGAGGCACAGAAAGTTGTTAGTTTAGCAGAGTAGGCAGGGAGTGTGAGGGCCTGAATGCCAACTTTCTCCACTTGACAACCTTATGTGAAACCAGTACTAATGAATAAGTAGGTTCATGCATAGCTCTTAGAGCAGAGACTGCTGATTGCCTACCCAACATTAATCTTCCTAATTCATCTTCCTAAAAACCTTGATTTTATTCCAGTATTGTCTTCTGATGATACAATTGAATAACTATATTTATTAGAACAATATGGAGACTTATTCATACTTCTCATCAACTGGTTACATTTGCCAAATATTTTCTCCACCTATTTTTTTTAAAAAGGCAAATGGTTAAGGAAATTTTCTAGTATAATTAGTATGATAAAATGATAAATTGCCAAACAGCGGTTTATCTTCCCAAGAGGAGCCACTAAAAATTAATGCCTGTGCATATAACTCATTTGATTTAATTTATAGGACCATGAAGTTCAGAGAACTATATACTTTTGAAGTGGAAAAAAGTTATTTTCTAAAAAAATTTCCTTCAGTATCTTCCGTCTCAGTTTGTTAAATAAGTACCCATATTATGTTGACTTATATACCTCTTCCCTAAAATGCTTTCTGTCACAGACAAAATGCTAATACCCATAATATGTAAAACTTATAGAAATCCATAATAAAAATAGCAAAGGCCTAAATAGATAAAAAGATGAAGAAGATAGGCAGATATAGGTATATAGGTTAAAAGTATAGGTATAAGTTAAAAGTGTTTCAAGAAAAAGGGAATAGTCAATCATATTTCAAATTCTGCTGAGATGTCACATGAAATGTGGAGTGAAAAAGAGCCACTGAACTAGAAGCACGGACACTGTTACTCTCTTGGATGAGTGTGATTTGGGTGGAAATATGAGGCAGCAGTCTTCCTGAGACAGGAAGCTGAGGTAGCTGAGGAAATACAGACTAGGAAGATAGACAATGCTTCTAAAAACGTCTGTGAATGGGATGCCTAGCTCAGGTCATGATCTCATGACTTGTGAGTTCTAGTCCTTCATCGGGCTCTTTGTTGTCAGTGCAGAACTCGCTTCAGATCCTCTGTCTCCCTCTGTCACTACCTGTCTCCCACTCCTACTCTATCTCAAAAATAAACCAAACATGAAAAAAAAAGGTCTGTGAAGATGGCAGAAGAGAAACATCAACACGCGAGAGACACTCGCTCCAGAGCACAAGTTTAGAGTTGTACCTTATATAATGGAATGGAATGGAGATTTCATAAAATTAATAGCTGTGATGTAGAAAGAATGGCTGCAGATACACGTACATTTTTATATTGGGTAGTGGGAAACTAATTTGAGGAAAAAATTCACTTTAGGGACTGTGAAAACAAAAGTGAAGAGGAGATACCACTGAGTACTAAAATATTAGTTTTTAGGAAACCAAGGAAAATATTTAAACTTTTCTTCCATTCTCAATATGATTAAAGATTATTTGGCCCCTACAAAACAGAAACAGAACATCCTATGGAGAGAAGAATCTGATACACACAGGAACAGGATAAAATAAGAAGTGAGAAAAGGGAAAGCCTAAGGAGACTAAAACATACAATAGAAAAATTCCAGTCTGTTCCAGAGTTAATAAAGAGCCGATTAGAATTATTGCTGTGGAAGCTCATACAGCAATGTGGGGGAAAAAAGAAAGAAAATGCTGACATTCTTTCCCAAAATATAGAAGAAAAGAACAAAGGGATGAAAATAGTAAGGAAGAAAAGAATGCACATGAGAGATGGTCAGAGGGGAAGTCAGCACTCAGGTGTTCCTGAAGAGGAAGCATAAGGATTCGAATAACAATAATCAAAGAGTATGACTGAAGACACTTTCCTGTGCTTAGAATATTTGAATATATTGTTTACATAGGCATATATAAACAACTAATGTCTCAGAAATAATCAACGGAATTATATATTTAAATAGAAATATATGTATTGAAAAATATTTGAACACAAAGATTAGAAAAAACCCATGCAAGTATTTTGCAGGCAGAATAAATAAATTTCCTACCAAAATATACAAGTGTGACTAGTATCAGATTTCTACCTTGCAAAGTAAAGCTGCAGATTTGAGCGGGAAATATTATATCCTAAGGATTTTGTCCAGCCAGATTTTCCGTTTATGTGTGCTAGTATATATAAAACAACAACAACAACAACAACAACAAATTCTCAAATACATGAGCCTAAGAAAACATAGTATCCTTATACTCTTGGGGGAAAAAGTAGTAACTTCTAAAGGAATAACAATCAAACTAGCACCAGACTTCTCATCAGCAACACTGAAATGCAGAAGATAATTCCACACTGCATTCAGAGTTCTGAAGGAAAATGATTTCATACCTAGAATTCCATAGTTAGGTGTAGTATCAATCAAATATGAGGGCAAGAACTCAGAAAATTGACATCAATTTTCTTGTGAAAGAAGAAATGTAAGAAAGAGGGGAACTAACATAGGAAACTCAGGGGTAACCAAATTCCAGTTCAAAAAAAGCAGTAAGCTGATAATGAAAATATGCAAAAGGGTAGTTTAGCTTTCCATGGGGAGTTGGTATAGTAAGAAGCTGAGGAAAAGAGAATTTCCAGAAAGCCAACAACAACAACAGTTCAAGGAAAGCCATTAGAAAGATAATTTTTTTAATGTTCTTTAGATTTTTCACTCAGAAATTTGTTGGTTATTTTATATTTTGGTATCCTGAACAAATACATGTCAGTGGGGAACAGGCTGTAGATTGAAAATATGTCTTGTATGTAAATCCAACAATTTGTTCATCAATCCCTATGAGCCCTTCTAGCACTGAAAAAAAAAAAAGGTTAAAATGGGATTTATTTACTACTAAGGAACATGTTTCCTTTCTGAAATAATTTAACTAACTTACCTAAGAATAACAGTATCTCTAAGTTCTGATTTCTTGACATTTCAATTTCAGATGCCTCAGAATTCTGCTCCCTCGGTGTGGCAAGCACACTTGTAAAATATCCTGCTCCTACTAAAAAGATGTTTGGTTTCAACTATCTGAGTGGCCAAATTTAACAACTTCTCTGTAGACCTAGGAAAGTCAGAGGCACAGAAAATCCAAGGAGGAGCCAGAAGACTCACTAAAACTTTGATTTCACCTTCTGATTCGTGCATGAAATATACATATGCAAATATTGCCAAAAGTAGTGTTTATGAGCAAGTGTCCTGTGATATCTATTAGCTGTAAATAGGTGATATTTCCAAATAAAGAGGGTCGAAGTTGGAATATTTGGCCAGGAGAAAAAGCACTTTAGAATTTGAACATGAGCATGCAGGTATATGCATACACATGCACACACACATAAGTACACACACAAAAATATCAGTGCTATTTTGTATCTCAGCTGACTCTCATAATATTAGAACCTGACAATCATATTAAAAATCATGAACCTAATGTTTCTTTTCTTTTCAGCAACAAAACAAGTGGCACAATTCCATAATGACTTTATTTTCCGATTTACTAGGTCATGCATGTTATTTGAAAAAAGTACAATGAAAAAAATTTTAACACCATGAGATTGAATCTCATTTGAAAATCTTGTATGGCTAAAATGAAAATGTTGTTTCAAGCAGGATGTAGGGAGAAGATAAAAAGGTAAGCAGAAAATGAGTATGATATTTAGTTATCCTTCAAATACTAAGACTTTGCTGCTTTATGCTATTCATACGAAGCACTTTATACATAGAAAGCTAATTGCATGATTTTAATTATCCTCTGATATTGGCTATTGGCTGTCTTGTGAATAGAGTTCATAAAGTAAATCCATAAATAAAGCTTCCTTTCTCTGCCCCCTACCCTTTACTTTTCTGTTGTCCTTTATCAGAGCACCCACTTCACATTAAACACACACACACACACACACACACACACACACACACTCAGAAGAATCAAAAGCAGTACAACCCAAATGCTCCTCGATCCATCCCAACCGGGTCAGATTTTAACTTCATTAAATTGCTGTCATATGGTGGCTGCTGACATACATCAGGCTTGGAGAGCTTCACTCATCAGGTATTCTCTAAGATTGTTAATAAGAACAGCAACTCTCATTAGGGGTTCCCCAAAAGCAGCTAATTAAGGGACAAAGGTTGCTCAGATTGTGACAATTACACCTGTAAGGTCCCTGTAGAAACACCCAAATCTCTAACAAACCTATGTTTGGTTGCTTAGTACGAGAAATAAAGAGCTCATCCATTAAAAAAAAAATGAGAGGCAGAAACTGTCAACCATTTGAAAAGCTTTACGAAAATGATCATCCAATTAGTGGCTATGATCAAATCAGGCATGAACTCTCTCTGGATGGCTCCATAATTTTCCTTCTTGCATGGTGTAATTTCATATAGCTCAAATGAACTCGTGAGAGGTAATTCAGTTCCAAACAGTTTTCTCATCACTGCTAATTATACTAATACATTGAAATGCCTCCTACAAAATGCATGAGCCCTTTAAGCCACCTCATTAATGTGATATAATTTTTGCCAGAATATATATCAAACCTATTATCACCACAGGTTTTCTTCGGCATTTTTTTTTTCAAAATGTCTATCAAAAGCTTAAAAAGTAGATTTCTTTGGGCTGGTCGTCTCATAATTAACTGTTTCTTTGAACTACCGTTGTCTATTGTAGTATTTTTCAACGGCACTAACAATCTTCAGTATGATATCCCCCAGACCCACCAGTTTCTTTTTCCTCTCGGAGTATTTGATTCCTTAAATCTTTTTCCCCGTTGTAGCTGATTCTTTAAATGGCAAATGGTGCATGCAATAATGTGCAAAAATGAGTTATACAAACTGAAAGCAGGGGTGTAAAAAGAAGCATCATCTGAAACTAAAATAAAGACAGATTTTATGGTATTTATGTCAGTTAATTTAACTGCTGGTAGGGGCTTTTGTTGAAACATGAGTTAGTTCCAGTGTTTAACCTTGCAGTATTAATTTATGCTTTATGGCCTGAGTACTTTATCATTCCCTCCTTGGGAAGACAGTTATCTCATTAGCCAGAATTTAATGAAATGCAAGGATACACTTCTTAATTTCAAAGATTACTATAACACAAATCAGGTGTAAATCTCAGACTGACTGCCCCCTTCCCTTGCCTGTTTAAAAAAAGAGAGAGAGAGAGGTTCATTTTGCAATCATATCACAGAAATTCATCTGGTGGAATACATTTCATCACAGCTATTCGAAAGGCATCTCTCATCTGTAAAAGTTGGTTTAACTTTGCATCCGGCAATATTGATGGCCCTTTAGCTACTATAAAGTTTTCAGGGTTGACAATTCATTATTCATCATCACAATTAAAAAATAAAATGTTGATAAGATTACCAATTCCCTAGACTTATTCAAGCATGGGCATGAACTCTTAACCACATTTTGACAAAACTCAATTTCATAGATAGTACCAATATATTTTGTTACAACTGATTTTTCCAAATTAGCAGACATTTTCCTCAAGAAGGTAAACATGTCCTGAGATTTTGAATTGTTAAATAAACAAATACGTATCAGTTTAAAATATGAGGCAGGTTATCGGCCCTAAAGAAGCAAAAATACTTAGGTTATAAAACTGTCTGCAATGACCTTTGTTTTCTAAGAGTTCTACAACATCTGAACATGTAAATAATCTACCAGTTAGTTGCTGATTCTGGAACAGATTCTCCACTTTTGTGTTTCTGGGCTTTTCTTCATGCTGTCTCCTTTGCTGTTAAATCATCTATAGCACAATCCTGGGTCTGTAACATCACCTGAATCACCTATGATGATGATTAACTTTGAGAACACTGGGTGGTATTTAGGTTTAGAAATGGATGAATGAATGAATGAATGAATGGTATATAGATACAATGAATTTTTATTAATTTTGAACACATCTTTCCCAAACAATGAGAGAACAGGAGTTTATATATTATTTGACTGTCCAAACAATACTTTACTAAGCAGAACTTGGCAAATGAGTGACTCCCTCTGGTTTGCTATGTTAATTGGGGAAAAAATAATACTAACAGTAACTTAAAATCATACATTTAGGTAGCTATTCTCTTATGCAAGTGGGTATGTGTGTGTTCTTTGTAAGGATATGTGGGTGTGTCCATTTATGTTTAAATACCTGCAGAAAACACATATTTATTATCACAGGTATAGGCTTTATTTTAAGGAAGTGACCAGTAAACTCTTGAACAAAGATGCATGACATTTGGTTAAACAGCTACTGGAATTCTTTTTCTAATGTTTTTATATACTTCCTAGTGCTAAAAATGTGAAAAAAATAAAACATGATATAAGATGTTGTAAACGACACTTCCTTGATCCAGAACCAGATTCCCTGGTCAGAGTGTGGGGATTTGGATTTAGGCAGATGTATGTTCAAAACAGATTTTTTTTTAAAAGTTCCATTTGTTTATTCAGAGCATTAACATAAATACACCTTAAATATTACAAATATTTATATACAGGAATGACCACTCCCCAAGATTGAAAAATGGCCCAGAAAAAAAGACCCCCCTCCAAAATATAGTCTCCCAACTTTTTGAAAAAGCCCTGGATGATTCACAAAGACAGAACCAAGCTCTCGATGCATTTTCTTTTTAAAAAAAAAAAATTTTTTTAATGTTTTATTTATTTTTGAGACAGAGAGAGAGCACAAGCAGGGGAGGGGCAGAGAGAGAGGGAGACACAGAATCCGAAGCAGGCTCCAGGCTCCGAGCCATCAGCACAGAGCCCGACACGGGGCTTGAACCCACAAACTGTGAGATCATGACCTGAGCCGAAGTTGGACGCTTAACCAACTGAGCCACCCAGGCGCCCCTCGATGCATTTTCTTCAACACAGTTAACAAACACTGCACCTAGATCACTTTGGTCAATGCTAGAGGAAAGAAAATGATGTGGAAAATTCCTATCCAGCTTTGGTGCTGAGCACCCAGGCTTGACCTGTGTGGCCCTGTGGCCATCATTTCCTGAATCGCTTGAAGAGTGGGTGCACGTGCTTCGTGGGTCTTGCCCCATGAAGAGCAGTATTCCATGTACACGGGGTGGTCGGTCCCAGATACAGAGCTCATTGTGCCAAAGTGCCGAGATACCTGGCTGGATTTGGAACCAAATTCTCCTGCCACCACCTCTTCCTCAGCATCCAGGTCAGTGGCTGCCAGGACTTTCTGTAAGAGCTGCTGCTGCTTTTCTCTCGTGGAAAATGCCAACTCTTCGTCCTGCATGCCAGCAAGCTGAAATTAATGTCTTACTAGCTATGTAATGTTAGAGAAATCACTAAAATTTTCCTCGTTTGTAAAATGAGATTAATAAAACGTACATTTTTTAGAATGAAATTTATTTAGAACACTTTTATATTTACAGAAAAGTTACAAAGATAGTACAGAATTCCCTTATAATCTAAACCTAATTTCCCCTATTATTAACATCTTACATTTGTATGGTACGTTTGTTACAATTAATGAACCACTACTGGTATGTTATTACTAACTAGAGTCCACACTTTATTCAGATTTCCTTAGTTTGAAATCAATGACCTTCTTCTGTCCCAGGATCCCATCCAGGATACCACATTACATCTAGTCTACATGTTTCCTTATGTTTCATTTGACCACAACAGTTTCTCAGCATTTCCTTGTTTGTTATAACCTTGACAGTTTTGAGGTACATCGGTCAGATGTTTTGTAGGATGCCCCTCTATTGAAATTTATCTGATGGCCTTATAACTGTGGTTTTTGTTTTGTTTTGTTTTTAGAAAAACTGGGATGCCCGGGTGGCTCAGTTGGTTAAGCGTCTGACTTCGGCTCAGATCATGATCTCATGGTTCGTGAGTTCGAGCCCCCCTCATCAGGTTCTGCACTGCTGGTGAAGAGCCTGCGTGGGATTCTCTCACTTTCCCTCTCTCTCTCTCTGCCCCTTCCCCACTTGCACGAACCCTCTCTCTCTCTCAAAATAAAAATAAACTTAAAAAAAAGAGGACAGTGGTAAAGTGTGCCATTCTCATGACATCATTTCAAAGTCATGACTTATCACTCTGGCTGAGAAACGCACCTTTTAAACAAGATTAAGGCAAGTAATACACGTGAAAGCATACCCACACATCACCTGGAGCATAGGAGGGGCTCAGTGATCCTTGACTTCTTCTTTGCTCTTCCATCTTAACATTTGTATTAAGTTGTTATGACATTTTTTGTTCAGTTAATATAATTTGACTTTCCTACAACAAAGTACACTACAATGAAGTTTTCAGGATGAACTGGGTTTCCATTTAAAGTAGAGTGCTTAATTTAAATGAAGTGCTAAATAGACATTGTTAGAAGACAGTCTAACTTTCTACAAGGGCAGTTCAAGGGCGCTGAATATTACAACAATGTCTAATATAATGTGATTATCTACTTTGAAAGTAGACATCACCCATGAGCTACATTATAAACAGATATCTCATTCTTTATTTCCACCCACCAGTTTATCAAATTTTTGGGAGCTACAACCTGCTGGACAAAACTATCAGACAAAGAATTTAAATTTCTAGGTTCTCTTTTTAGTTCTTTCAATACATTTCTGCTTGGCCTTAAAAAAAAAACAGGTTTTGGGGCGCCTGGGTGGCGCAGTCGGTTAAGCGTCCGACTTCAGCCAGGTCACGATCTCACGGTCCGTGAGTTCGAGCCCCGCGTCAGGCTCTGGGCTGATGGCTCGGAGCCTGGAGCCTGTTTCCGATTCTGTGTCTCCCTCTCTCTCTGCCCCTCCCCCGTTCATGCTCTGTCTCTCTCTGTCCCATAAATAAATAAAAACGTTGAAAAAAAAAATTAAAAAAAAAAAAAAAACAGGTTTGGGGCACCTGGGTGGCTCACTCAGTTAAGTGTCAGACTTTTGGTTTGAGCTCAGGTCATGATCTCACAGTTTGTGAGATCAAGCCCTGCATTGGGTTCTGTGCTGACAGCGCAGAGCCTGCTTGGGATTCTTTCTTTTGCTCTCTTTCTTCCCCTTCCCAAGTCTCTCTCTCTCTCTCTCTATCAAAAATAAATAAATAAAATTAAAAATAAAATAATAGGGTTGGGGTACCTGGGTGGCCCACTCAGTTAAGTGTCCGACTCTTGGCTTTGGCTTAGGTCAGATGTCACGGTTCACGGAATCCAGCCCTGAGCCAACAGCACAAAGCGTGCTTGGGATTCTCTCTCCCCTCTCTCTCTCTGCTCCTCCTCTCTCTCTCAAAATAAATAAGTAAACATTAAATTAAAAAAAAAATGGGTTTTTACCTTCACCTAGCCTAATTTATTTATGACCTGAATTTGAGTAGCTACCATAAGCTGATTTTTCACCTTCAATGAGCTTGTTCTCCCGCCACATAGATGGGCCCATGTACTCTGGACCTCTTGTCACAACCATCATCATGCCTATGATTACTTGTATAATGTCTATTTGCTCAACTAAACCATGAGTTCCTTAGAAGGAGGAACCAACACTTGTTTATGATGTATCCCCAGCACCTAGCACATGGCTGGCACACATTAGTACTATGATACTTTTTGAATAGATAAATGAATTAACTTTACTAATTCACTAATAATTTACAAATGCCTTCATATTTATTTTTCACTTAATTTCTCAGAACTATAAGATGAGTAAGCAGGCTCATGGAGGTTAAATGATTTGCCCAAATTTATACCAGTGTGGCTTGGTGCCAGGACTCAATACGGCTTCTTTTGATTTTGTATCCCGTGTCTTTATCACTAGAAAAAGATGCTTCTAGTCAAGGCATTATTCCAGGTAATGTGAGGTATATGAAGAAATATAATCAAATCTACTTCCTATGGGTCAAAGGATGAATTAATGTATTTTGAACATATTATTTAAAAGAGGTGTTATGGAAGCATAAGGTATATTAGTACTGAGTGCTAGAAAGGCATTATTGATTTAAAGGAAATAAATACATATATATATTTTAAAAAGAGTCCTCAGCCAACATGTCTTAAAGGGTATTATAGATAATGTGTGAAAAGTGCTTGGAGATTTACAGTTAGAACCCAGGCCTGGTTTGTGAGCTGGGAGCTGACTGCCTTTCCATGGAGCTCCCTGGGTGAGTTCCTCTGATGTCCTTCCAGCCCCAGTGCAGCTGGCTTTGAAAAAAGTCCAGGAATTTTCTAATACAGCAATAGGAAGTTGGACAATTCACTGTGATTTACTTCATTCGAAGGACTTTAATTATTTTAAAATTTTAAGTGAGTATTTGGAATAATATATGCTGATGCTCACAGGTTATTACATAGGCATGAGTTACATAGCTGAAAAATAATAATACAACCTTGACTCTACATTGTTCTCTTTCTAATTCTGACAACTCCCATGCTTTTTTTTCTCTCAAGGGCATTACTCCATGAATATCCAACAAATACCTCACACTTTATTCCGATTTCCTTAGTTTGAAACCAATGTCCTTCTTCTGTCCCAGGATCCCATTCAGGATACTAGTGGGTCCTTTGCTTCTTTCCTCAAGTTAGGTTTATCCTGGGCTCAGGAGACAGGCTGGGTCAAGCTCTTCAGGCTGTATTAAATGTAAAATTACCAGGTCAGCCTGGTTTGGAGACATTAATGTTGTCTCCCTTCAGTTACCTCTCAGTTCACTGTAGTTCTCCGGCTACCTTTGATCTGGCCAGTTACATAACCTGGATATGTTTGTTAATGGCAGTAAACACTTCAGCTATGGATGCCTGAGTGGGATCACAGTTTAGAACTCATCATATTAACTGCTTAAAGAAGTCCACTACTGGTTTTGAGACGCTTCTTTAAAATTGGTAGAATGTCCTTTGTTATTCCACATATTAAATTTGTCAGTTTCAGGAATGGATTTAAAGATCAAAATGGAAAATAAGAGACTATTTTTCATTCTATCTGAATGAATGATTGGTAGTTTTGGGTTATCTATAGATCATTTATCTATTGGAAGTTCTAAAAAGATTGATCAAATGGTTGTTAGGAAACATTTTGCAAAGAGATGTAAAAATATGTATGATTTTTTTAAAATTAAAAAGTATCTTTTGGCACCTGGAAAGGTCATAGTTCGGTCCCAATTATGGTGAATTACTTGGGAAAGCCATTTCTTGTGAAATTCAAGCTGCCATTTATCATAGAAACAATACTTATGACGCAGTTACCTTTCTGGAACCCTGTGCTGCATTGTTATCTGTATGCACTGCACTTCAGGAAGTGGACAAACATTTATTATCCTAGATAAAAATCCCAACAGATAAATAATTTAGCTGTTTGCCTCTACTAAACAGTTTTAATTCAATCAATGGGTTATGTGAGTTTGCCAAGTAATTAGAAAACCTCTTGATTTTCTTTATATGCTTTGGAAAGTATTTCGATAGATGATGAATTTACTCTTCTGACTTTCAATTTGTCTTAGGTATTTCCTATTATAAATATTTTATTTAACTGATATTCCATGACTTCATATGGATCATTTTTGAAGTGGAGACTGTAAAGTTTAAACAGAGAAAAGATGCTAGGGCAAGATGGTACCTTTTACTAGGAGCAGAAAGACGGCCCATAAAGGTCTAATCTTGACACTAATTCTGCATCACACAATTTGACCATTAGCTCTAAAAGATCTCACTCTATATAAACAAGATGGAATTTATTTCACATAATCTCACCCCTAGTTGCATTAAGTTTAAAATGTTGATTTATTTGGTCGGGCTACTGACAAGTGTAGAGTGGGCTGACCATAAAACTATATTTAGATCTAATTCTTTGAGGGGTCAAAGGGTGACAATTTATCCACTTAGTCTTGTAGGAATTAATTTTTCGATTTGACTATTCATAGCATCATTAATGAAAAAAAGCTGCAAGAGAAAACAGACCATTTTCAGGAATGTGATTCAGAACATTAACACCTTAATTTACATAAAATTAGTTACATACTGCTGCGGTAATTTAATTTGTTTGACCAGTACTTTGCAACTGTGAAAAATAGATTCAGAAAGGCCAGACAACCGAGTTCTACATATTTTCTCCAAATGACTAGTCTCAGAATCATATGAAACAGAGAGAATTAATTACAAGACAATTCAGAATACCGTAGAGGCAGCTTTGAAACGCACGGATTAGAAATACATTCTTCTTTTTTTTTCCCCTCCTTCAAAAATCTTCATAAAATGCCTGCTTCATGCCTGAAATAACTTCCATATTTTTCCCAGGTTTCATTACAGTTGCATAAGTAAAAATAATAAAACTAAAATTGTATGATATGCATGGTTGCCAGATAAAAACCTGAATCAATCTGGGTTTACCAACAGTAATGTTACTTAGTGTAACCACAGGCATAAGCAAGGCCCCAAATAGATAAACTAATGTCATAGGTGTTAACCTGTTAACATCCAAAACTTAACCATTCATACTTCTTTCAAAAGCCAAGTATAATTATTTGAACTTTAAATAATTAAGTGATTTCCCTTAAAATTAGTGTGAACATAACAAAGCATTTCATTTTCCTGTATTCGTGTTTTTCTTATTTTCTTCCCTGTCAAATAAGTTTTGGACTTTAAAATATCTACTTATAATTCACAACTTTTTTTTACTATCATTTTCACCGAAGGCTGTACTCAACACTTCCTTCCTCCTAACATACCTTCCACATAGGTCCTACTCATGATTCTGCAGGTAGGATATTCTTAAATTGCTGCTTTATCTTAAGTATCTACTTAACAGCCACGTTTAATTAACTAAGGTAATCATTTCCTTCATATTTTTCCCCTACCAGCTTATGGGTTCGAAGATAAATGATTTGGTTTCAACTCTGTTTTATATTTTCTATGTAATTAGGAAAATAATTTGGTTGTCTGGTCTATCATCAAATGCCTGGTCTGTGCCATGATATTATTGATATGGTCAAAAGTAGCCTAGGTTAATGTAGAAGGTAATTGCTATCCAAAGTTTGCTACTAACAAAAGCATTTATTTTTTTAAATACATTTTGAATGGTCTAATTGAATTGATTTTTTTAAATATATAGGATAATTCTTAGATTATTATTGATACTCTGTCAGTTTATAAATCATTTGCAACGCAGGAAAGGAAATTCAGTCTTATCATTCCTCTGTCTCTATGACAGAAGGGTGAGGATAAACCAGAAAAAAACTATAAAACTACAAATATTTTTTTCTTTTCCAATACATCTTTTTCTAAGTTCTAACTAGATCTAGATTGTAAATCAAACAATGACTTTCAGTAATCCTCTAATCTTATTGTCATGCAGATATCTCTTCCTGGTGACTTTCCAGAATGGAATGTAACATGGTGAACTGTTAGATTTGAGCTTGATTTTGCTATTAGCTAGCTCAGTGATCTTGGGTAAGTTCACTAATAATTTCTGAGTCCTGGTTTCCTCATGGGTGAAATGAAGGTTTTACACTTGATGGTCTGTAGGATCTCTTCTGGTTCACTAAATTCAGCAACTGATACAGTACTTTTATTTGTCTGTTTGTTTGGAACATTTAATTTTTCCTAAAGGATGGCAAAGTTGAGTATCGACGTGATTGTGGACATAGTTGAGGTGGAAGGGCAGTATCATTATAAAAGGTAGATTCCAAAACATGAGGCAGAGTTAAGAATGGACATACAGACAAACTGTCAGTTGCCTTTGCCCTATTTTTTCCCATTAATCTTTGACTTTGGTCTTCTTTCCAATGGAATCCCAAGATAAGAATAGGGCTATGGCAGATGGCTATTTAGTATCAAAATCCGCTTTATCTAGACTATGTTTTGCTAGTGTAGAGTTGCTCCAAGATTATAGGAGTAAGGCAAATCATTCACTGTCTTTTGAGTTCGGTGGCCTTGTACTTTCATGCCTCTTCTAAAGTAATAATATTAATAATGGCCATGATAATCATAAAACATTGGATTCCTAAAATATAACTATAATGACTGTTTCTGTTAATGTACTTATATCATCACATTGTTTTTCTATTAAAAGGCTCCTTTCCAGAAATAGTATACACTCCCAAATAACGTTTGCTTCAAAATAAACCAAATTTCAAGAGAATCAAAATCAATGAAGATAATTTAAAAAGAAGAAGATAGTTTCCACAAATCAGCTCTCTGGTCTAGTCGGCAATATTCCACAAGCCCTGGAAAGCTTCCTAAGCTAGTCGTTTGTCAGTGTGCAGGTCAAATGATTTGCTGAATCTAACTTTCATCGATCAGATGCCGTTTTAGGGAGCATGCGCTGAACATTCCTGATAAAATGGTAAGACTCTACTTGAATAATACATAGTTTCTAGCCCAAGCTCTAACACACATACTCTCTCTCTCTCTTTCTCTCTGAGAGCTTGTCAAACCTATAATGGAGTAGATAACTGAATAAAAGAGCAAACTTTCATCGTAGCACAAGAGAGTAACATGAAGAAACTAAACTGTTAAATCAAATCCGTGAAATTCATTTTCTTTGTACAACATTAAAATATATTCCATAAAATGGCAGAGCAATCCAATAAAAGAACAGACTCTGAAAAGAGTAATTTGTGTGCAACAAGGTTATACATTTAATAGAGTTCTCCTGTAGTTTTGATCACATTTAGAATTCTATTGCTTTTTGTTAAATTTTCTCAGATTTTTTTTCAAACTTTTCATCATTTCTTTGAAATATATGAACCTTTTAATGTATAGATAATTTATTCAGCACCTACATTTAAATGTTCCGTAGGCGTAATTTTTCTATTAAGTTTTCTTCTACAGCTGCTTTCACTTTGTCTCAAATAGATTACTCATTGTCAACAAATTATAACAGGACTGATCTGTTAGAGTATCAATTCTTAGGTTCATTTCAATATTTTAACTATTTGCATAATAATTTTGCAGGAAGTGAAGCGTCTGTGACTCATTGTTTCAGGAAAATTGTCGGAATATGTTTAATGTTATTAATTGTTACATCCGCAATAAAGCAGAAAATAATTTCTTACAATATGACCTTATGAATATGAACATGAGGCTGTTTACGCTCCTGTATTGTTATTTTTCACAGAAAATATTCCAACAAATTAAGGGTAATTAAGTATGAATGAAGATAGTTCTGTTATTTTTCAAAATGAAACAGTCCTTCAGATTGTTCTAAAAGCACAAGCAATTTTATTTTTCCAATCCTTTTTTTCTATATTTACTAATATTATCAATTAGAAGATTAATTTCACTGGGAATAATATTTTGCTTACAAAAATCCATAAATATGTTTAATACTGTGTTATAAAATATCATCTTATCTTAATATGAACTACATGAAAAGTTGTTCTTCCTTAAGCCTACAGTAAATTGTTATTTGATAAAAAAAATATTGATCTATGTAAGGATATAATGCCTATTACAGGAAGAAGTAAGGTCTTTTTAAACATGCGAATTTGGCTGAACACTGCAAAGAGAGAGAATATTTTCCTCTTGCATGTTTTCTGCATTCTTTTTCTTCTTTTAGGTGTATATTGGGCTGTTTCCAATTAAGTTAAAATGTGGCATGGAAGTTATCAATCAAATGTAATTATTTTGTGCAAAACAATACCACGCGCAAAATTAACATGTGCAACAGGGGAAAGTGTCAGAATGTATTAGTTATTCCTAGGACAGCTCATCTCTTATTGAAGCGATAAAATTCTGGAAACATTGCTCTGGGCTTTCTGGCATCATTCTCTTTTGCCCTTTCTCCTCAGGTTTGCTTACTCAATGGCTACTTTTAAATGTTTCTACAGGATGCAGAAATGGAATCAGAACAAAACTGCCTGTGACATCAATGGTACCTTCCTTCATGATACTACCAGGAATCTTACATTTCATTTTAGGTGGCACAAACTGATATTCTATGAGTACAACTTTGGCAGATGGTGATGCAGAAGGCAAAGCATGATTCTGAAGTTTCCTGCATACCATTTCCTCATCCCTCATCCTTCTCAACCTCACACACCCTATGTGTGACAAGACCGTGGCTGCCCAGGCTTCTGCTATGACATCAAGTGGAGATCTGGGTTTTCCCCTAGTCACACAGATCCACCCTGTCTTTCATTCTTTGAAAGCCTTTTCTCCTGCAGAATTTAACTATGCAAGTAAAACGTAAAAACAAAGTAAATAAAAACACCCTTGCAGAAAATAACTGACTAAAACCTACATTTCATGCATTCAGGGATAACAATGTCACACACCAGACTAAGCAGTGAGTTAAAGCAAAGAAGGCAAATCTATAGTACTCTCCGTCCCTACCCATCTAAACATGGGGACTGATCTTACCATTCCTTTTATTAAGTTTGAATGGGGCCCCAGATGCCAATTTCAAACAACATTCCAAGAATCTTCTTCCGAATAGTTTGAATTGACTCACAAATTGAAACCAATATGTCTGAGTTACCGTCTATTGCATCAATGTGTTATGTTTACACTTCAGCAAGAGGCTTCTGATGGCAATGATTAAATCCAAATTAATCAAAGGAAAGCTAAGCACCAAGACAAACCAATGTTCCCAGAAGAGGACTTTACGGAGAGCTTCTTAGTCAAGCTATGCCAATCATATGAAATCCTAAAATAATTCTTCTATATAAGATTTTATAAGTAAACAATACAAATAATACAAGTAGTCCTTCTACTGGGCTCTTATGCAATGTGCATTCCTCTGGGATACCATTTTTTATACTGTGTTATAGCTACCTGCTCTCATCTTCTTTTCTTTTTCCTCAATAGATTCCAGGCACCTTGGAAATAGACTCTGGGTTACCACCTTGCCATACCAGTTTTGGTATCCCCAGCACAGGACTTGGCATATTATAGTTGATTACGTAGTGTTGAATTGAGTTAAATAATGTAGCCTTATGGAATGTAGTGGCTGGAGGGGATCTCACATATCGTCCAACCTCACTATCTCACTTTACTGTTGATAGGAACTGAAAGCCTCACAAAAGTGGCTTTATGTCCACGCTTTCCGACAGCCTGAATATAAACTTTTCAGTAAGGACTTCGTGATTTGATTCCATTTAGTTCTGCCATATCACTTGCCTCCCATCCCATCCCAGTCCCATTCACCTTGACCCTGCTCACACTGGCTTTATCTCTGTTTCTAACACATGCCAACCTATTTCCCAGTACTGAGTCTTTGGGGGTTTTGTGTCTTCCTAGAAGGCTTTTTGCCTGTGTCAATCCTTCTAGCCCCTAAGGTTTCAGCTTAACATTCATTTCCTCCACGTGGCCTTCCTCTGAAGCCTCAGTCCAAATTTGGTTTCCCAATGAATCCTTCAAGTTAATCTTTCTTTAAAACACCCCGTTCTTATTCTTTGTAATTCTCATTTTTCAACTATATATGAAACGTCTATTGCCATGATTAGATTATATGTTACATAAAGTCAGGGTTATTTCTTTTCCACCACTGTATCCTCAGCATTTATTTCAGTGCCTGGTGTTTAATAGGCACTCATTACATTTTCCTGAAAAATTAGAATAGCAAGTTAATGTCAGAACTATAGCTTGAAACTAAGATATCTATTCTTACTCATTCTTACTCCATGATGATGGCCTTCTTTGAAAACCTATTAATGTAAGCTACACTAAAGAGTTCCATCGAGAAGGAATGGTAGTTCTAAATTTCACTACCCTATAGCCTACAAGTTGTTTCAGATTGTTAATCTTGGATTTAATGACTAAAATAGTCCTTTTTGATAAACCCCGGGAGTTTATTTTATAAGAATTTCTATCAGGACTTAAGATTTGGCAAGTACTAATCTTCTCTTACCCAAACAGTATGAAAAGTCCTCCTTGACTACAATAGTAGTAAGCCCACACTACACATAGCATGGAAGCATGTTTTAAAGTTAATAGAAAAGTCTTAGCTTCATGACTTCCTTGCCTTCTGATGCTGGATAAGTTTCTTAAATACTTCTGAGGCTCAATTCTCTTATGTGTAAAACAGAGGCTGATGATAGTCCTTACCCTTATGTAGCTCCTGTCTGTTCTATTCATTCCTCGATCCTACCTGAAACCTAGAACCAGATTTGTCTCACTAAGCATGTATTAATGAATAAATAACTTAGCATAGTGGATATAAAATAGGAAATGCTCAATGCATTCTGGCTGCTATTTCTGTTATTATTATTTTGAATCTATCTCAACCATCTGTACATCAAGCTGATTACAGTGTCTGATACAAAGTAGGCCCCCACTAAATGGTGGTATGATGCACTAGAATACGTTTCTAATTCAAATGCCTCATGGAAGTTCAGTGCATTTTCTTTAATAAACACAACTCCACAGTGTAAACAACTGGATGCCCCAACTATGGAGGCTGACTCTGACACAGTGTAGTTGAAGACTGCTGGTAATTCTCTTTAATTTTCTTAATTCTACTCTAATACAGTATTATAAGAAACAAAACAGATGAACATGGTTGGCGGGAGGGGAAGAGAGAGAAAGGCAAACCAAGAAACAGACTCTTAACCATAGAGAACAAACTGAGGGTTGGTGGAGGAGAAGTGGGTGGGGGATGGGTTAAATGGGTGATGGGCAGTAAGGAGGGCATTTGTTGTGACGAGCACTGGTTGCGTCCGTACATGATGAATCGCTAAATTCTGCACCTGAAACTAATATGACGTTGTACCTTAACTCACCGTAATTTACACAAAAACTGGAAGAAAAAAATAAACGAATGGAAGAGAGTTTGTATTAAAGATTTTCTGAAAAAAAATTTAAAAGCAATCTGATCCATGTATCAGCATAGCATAGTTCAGTGCTGATGGGATTCCAGGCAGGCCACCCCAAAATATGCCACTTGGGCATATTGATTATTTTGAATTAAAGTTGCTTAAGAAATAGCCAGTGTTGGGGCGCCTGGGTGGCGCAGTCGGTTAAGCGTCCGACTTCAGCCAGGTCACGATCTCGCGGTCCGTGAGTTCGAGCCCCGCGTCAGGCTCTGGGCTGATGGCTCAGAGCCTGGAGCCTGTTTCTGATTCTGTGTCTCCCTCTCTCTCTGCCCCTCCCCCGTTCATGCTCTGTCTCTCTCTGTCCCAAAAATAAATAAACGTTGAAAAAAAAAAAATTTAAAAAAAAAAAAAAAAAAAAAGAAATAGCCAGTGCAAGAGGAATACTCTGACCTTTCTCCGTCCACTCAAATTTCAGAAATAAGTTCCTCATAGGAAGGGTGCCCTCCCCACACATGGAGGGTAGAAGGAATCCTTATTACCACAGATAGGGAAGTTGAGAAGTCAGGGTAGAGAAGTTGTATAAAGAAACCTTGTTACTTCATTAATTTTCTACAGCAAGCCCGAACTTCTTTGTTTTGTCAACTCCTCACAAATGGTTTCTTTGTCTAAAGTTCTAAAAGCTGCCTGCTTTGGTCAGTTCTTTGAATTTTATATCTCTATGAGCACATACAAAAGTAAAATTTGCTTTTTTTCCCTCCTACTAAAAAATAAAAATAAAAACAATAGGATATAATCAATAAATCTCTTTCACAGTATGTTTCAAAATATGGACAAACACAACACTCGAATAAATAAGAATTGTATGAATGTGTGTTGGTCATATACACAAAAAATAAAAGTTGGGAATTTTTAAACATTATACATAAAACTGACAAAAGGAGACCATTTTGTACTTTGCAAGGTGTTTTCAAGGGATTTCTCCATCCCTGGAACCCTATTTTTATCACTATGGATGCATCTGATTTGTAATTTTTTTAAAAAAAATTTCAGTTTGTTTATTTTGACACAGAGAGAGAGACAGACAGACAGACAGAGTGGAGGGGGGCAGAGAAAGAATCCCAAGCAGGTTCCACGCTGCCAGCACAGAGACCAATTGTGGGGCTTGAAGCCACGAACTCTGAGATCATGACTTGAGCTGAGATCAAGAGTCCGATGCTTTACTGACTGAGACACCCAGATGCTTCTGTTACCTTCTTATTTTAAGATTTATTATAGCCTCTTGGCAGAGGGTTTGTTATGATTTCGTCAGGGTATCAACATACAAGTTCCTAGGTGTTAAGTTTTGCCATATTCCAAAGTTATCTATAAATTATAAAAATTTGAAGCTCTTAAATATTAAACATTACCTATTTTGGTTGTCATTATCAAAAGATCATAATTGTATTTTATATTGTGGAAGGTTTATGATGCTCATTCTTGTTAGGTAAACATAATGAATCTGCAAAAACATGAATGTGGCATAAACACATCGATTTCACAGAGAATAGGTGGTGTTACTAAATTGTTAACAGCACAGACATCAAAACTCTGTTTCCTCATCTGCAAAATGGAGTTAATTAATAGTAACCATTTGACAGAATTGATGTGAGGATTCAATGAAAGAATGCATGTAAAGCATTTAGCATATTGCTTGGCTTATTTTAACACAAAGTAAATGTTAACTTCACAATCCGGCATGGGGAAGTGAGGGGGTGTGAAATTTTGTGGTATAAAGTATAATGAGTGCTGTAAAATCCAAGAGCAGAGAGAGACATGAGGAGGAGCCATCACTTCTTTCCAAATCCATCTGTGAATATCTGTGTAAGAGAAAAGATTCTCAGGTAAGGGAGTGGGTCTAGAAAGGTCAGGAGGCTCAAAACCTGGCAGAAGGTTGAAATAGGGATCGGGAGGGAAGACTGCACATTATAAAAAAACGTGCCATGGGATTTGATGCCTGTGAAGTGAAAATACTCCTTGTTATAAGTTATCAGTGGCTGCTGTTGATTTGAAATTTAGTGACAAGCCAAGATGTTGCTACAGTCAGATGTTGATCTACAGAGGCAATGGGTCCAACTTCTGGAAAATGTTTTTTTTCCTATCTGGCAGTAATTTAAGCAGTGTGAAAAACTGTGCAAATGCTCTTTTGGGTCATTATACTTCCGTGCATCATCGATAATATATTTGGAGCTGGTAACACATTATCCCTGGTAAATTTATTTGTTTTTCACAAATCATTTTTGAAAATGTCCACACTTCATCAAGGCGGCTCCTTAAATCTAACATATTTATCATATGGAATTTTATTTATTAAATTTTATTTGCTGTCAAGAGAGGCAGACATGAATACAATGTTTAAAAAGATGTCTATTGATGTGAGAAAAAAATGTAAGTCCTGGGGTGGAAGCTCAGTGAGTTGGAGAAATGTAAGCGTCCCCCACATTTAATCTTCACATGACAAAATGCATTATGGTCAAAACAGGATCGTCTCTAAATCAAAGCGTTCCAACATTCTAAAACCTGCATCATGTAAGCCTATGCTTTTAGTTAGGCTTTTTTTTTCCCCCTGTGAGCAACCATTTTGTCATAAATGCTACTAGGTCATTGTAAGCCTCTTCTTTCTTACAACACTCTCTTATACGTGGTTATTTCAGATACATTAAAGCCAATTATAATTACCTTGGCTATCTAAAATAACACCTCCTTATGCAAGGGGGATGTGATATACGGGGTGCAACATATACTGGTGTCAAAAGCAAGTTATTTTCATCAGACAATTATAGTTGTCTTTGACATCAGGCCTACATTTCCCACCAATTAGTACAAACTGCAGGGTGCAAAGCTAGAATTCTGCAGTGCTAGCAGCTAGTGGTACTAAGTGGAATTTAGGACATTTAAATACTGTGAGGTCCCATAAATATTCTGCTTTAACTTCAGTTGGTTCAAATCAATAGTCTGTGTTGTCTGCGCATCATTTTTCCTCAGCAAGAAAGTACATATGGATTTTATTTTTTGTTGGGGTATTAATTCTTCTTGTCAATAAAGTGCTTAATTTTCATTTTCACTCTGTGTCTCTCCTGCATACTGCTGAACTATTTACCAGGCCGAACTTACAACTGCTAGTGGGGTCATGGGTGGAGGTCAGTGGAAGGCTTGCGTAGGAAAGAGGTGTTCGGGAGTGAAAAATAAAACTGGCTGCTGCTGCTTCTTCTTCTTCTTCTTCTTCTTCTTCTTCTTCTTCTTCTTTTCCTTTGGCATCCTGGGTAATTGTACAATTGTTTGCTATTCTCTAATATTATTCAATTGCTGAAGTAAAACAGTGTAAATAAACTAAAAGGGTATTGGTAGAACTTTTAAGGACTTTATCTCTCATTTGAGAAATAAAGAAATAGGTGAAAATATATGTGACTCTATGATGCCAGGGCCAAGGGATAAAATGTGGATGTTTAGAAGATTAACCAGTTATTTTTCCTACCTGGCACCTAGAAGCTAGGCTGTATCACTTTTATTTAAGAAGTTGACTAAATGGATCAGCCAGTGTGCTGATCACTAAAATAATATTTGCGCCCCGTCAATTTCCAGCCCAATGTCAGAGATTATAATAGGAACAGCATATGACAGGTCTTCAAGTAGCTTACTCTCAAATGCAGTTGTCTTGGTTTAAGTCACTTAGGAGACCTAAGTAATTTTTTTTTAACTTTCAGGATTTTAATGGCTTGTTATATAGTCAGCTATTTTATTTTAGAATTTCTTTCTAGAGTTCAAGTATTGTCATTTAAGCTAAGTCTCTTTCTTAAAATAGTATGCAGAAGAAAGAGTTAAAGCCATTTGCCTCTTTACGAGTGGGACCTAATTCCCCTCCTCAAATACTAAGTGTATGAGGCTAGCCAAAATTATTCTTTCTAAAAAATGAATGTGATTTGAAAGCTCAATAGGAGAGAATACCAATGCCCAATGGGTGGCATTTTAACGTATGAACACTGGGATCTGTTACAGTCATCAGATTATAGGTGGAGCACAGAGCTCACGTGGAGAGTGAGGGAGAATGGTTCTGCAGAACTATCCAATGAGTAAGAGCCCAGTGCAGACTGAGACAGTTCATATCCACTTCTCAAAGACTCAGAAGTGACCCTCAGACTTCCTGAACTCCTTCTGCTCTTTATCCTCAAAGAAGTTTATATGTATTCTGGAAAGAATGCCATAGGAATACAGCATTGGGCATGCGCTAAAAATGAGAGATGGAAAGATACAGTGGGACAGAGATGGGTACTAGTGATTTGTCCATGTATTTATTCAACATTTATTGAGAAGCTACTGTGAGTTTGACAACTCACAGTACGATAAATCAGAAATGGATCAGGGCATCTGAGATAAGCACATAGATAATAGCAATACACGATGTGATTAGTGCTGCAAGAAAGCCACAGAGGAAATACTACAAGAGTCTTCAGAAGAGAAGGAGAATACTTGAATGGACAGTCATATAATTGGTGATTCTACTCCTCTGAGTGGCTTTTGATCTCTATCCTCTTGGTGTTTCAGTTTTTCTAAACTGCAAAATTAGGGAAAGATACCTATTTTAAATAGAAATACTATACAGGAATAACTGAGTTTCTCTGCATTGGAGTCTTTAGGTATTGTATTTTGCTAGTAAATGGACCACTTTCAGTAGTTGCAAAATGTAACTATCTAAGGGGAACGCAGCTATAGGGTTGCAGACTATGAGTCTGGAGTTCTCTCTTGTCCAGCAGAAAAGAAGATGCAGAATTGAATATGAGAGAGGAGTAGACAAGAGCCCTGAACAGGGTTTTCATCTCCGTATTTACTGAGCTCCAAAGATATCACCCACGTGGTGTATGTGAAGAAAACAAGATCTTGCATACGTGCACATGGAGGAAACAATCAGACAGTAATCATTAACTTGTGTGTGAAAGAAGCAAAGGGTCTGGGGGGGGGGGCAAGTTGAGTTTGTGATCAAGGTACATTGGCCCCAGATGGAAAGTAGTTTGCTGCAAGTGATATAACAAGTTACTCATGATCCCATTACAACATCTCGCTAGCTAACCTTGGGCATTTTCACCCCATGGAGGTGGCTTTCTGCCCTAAGCTTTTTTCTAACCGATTTATGTAAGTAGAACCTATTTCCCCACACTATAGTAACTGCTCAGTAATAGTTCTTACTAGTCCACTTTGGGTGAAGTCAACCCAGGCAAGAGGACATCATTCCTCCAATTTGTCACATAAAATGCTTAATAAAAACTCCTAGCAGACTAACCTCAGAGACAAAGGCCCAAAACCCATTTTAGTTAAGCAGGCCAGAAGAACCGCTTCTCTTCTCTTGGAGGTTGGTGTATACATTCAGCTATTTTTTTCTCCCTAGAGTAACAGGAAGCAAATGCTATCATGTGATTCAGACATTACTTGTTATAGTTATTTCCAGCATCACTCAATTCCCCAACCTACCTGAGCACCTAACCAAGCATGGCACTTAAGAATTAAAAGCATCATAAAATGCAGCTTCTGAGTCTGAATATTACAGCCACACTTCACCATGACCCATGGTCAAAAAGGCCTATCCTAGTGACAGTTGCCCCCCACACAGCCCCTCTGCATGGGAAGAATGCCCTGTCTTCATGAAGCAAACTATGACTGCAACATTACTACCATTTTCCTCAAATTTCCCTTCCCCAGTATACTCATAGAATTTTCATCAGTGCAACAGCTTCTTGTCGAGTGGCACTGAGTGTATCTTTCCAATGGTGCATGGAGGATATAAGCTCATAACACCCATTAGCATTAATGGGAGTTATCCGTGTAAATCCCCTCACATCGATTAGAGAATAGGCCCCTTTTGATTTTAGAAATCTTTCCTGTGAGGATTTCCCCTGTGTCTAGTATGGGCATATAAATGGCCATTTTATTGTATTAAATATGTATCACATCCATCATTTTTAATGCTGTGCTGTGATGAAGGCTTCTCAGTTCTGGGATCAGTTCAGAAAATATTTAAACTTGGCAAGCTAAACAAGCCTCAGCTAAGAAAGCCTAAGGGCCCCATTCAGAGGAACATTATCTACCATTTATGCTTGATTTAAAAAAAAAAACAACAACTGAAATTACTCAGGAAAAAAAGTGTGGACAACATTGTTTTTGACTAAATTACAGGCTTTTAATATTCATTAGCGCTGACTTTTCCATTATTCAACCAAGAAAATCAGTACACAAACCAACAGCAAGAAAGACACTGCTGCCTGAAATTCACCAACAACTACTGGTGTTTGTTAACAACAAACTAGTAACAACTATAAGAAGTCGACTCAGGTTCTGATCTATGGTTGCTGTGCTGAGCGACCTCTACCAAATCATCTCTTTCCTTGATCATGATATTCATGTAGAGATGCATTAAGTCCACATTTTCCCCGACTGGTGTTATATAGGTTGTAACTCTGCTACTAGAAAGTGGCTATTTGCCAAGACTCCTAAAGCAGAGGCAGTATAACTTGTTGCGGACTGCAGGCATAATTGACCCACAGAAGTATTTTTATGTAACCCTTAGATGATATACTGTCCTAAGTTAACCTCACTCTCTACCACTCCCTATTGTTTATGCATCCCTCTCCTCACACATTTCTCTAATTTGCATAGTAAGTAGCTCTGAAGTCTGTCCATTTGCGTTTGATCCCAGCACTGTCCACACAAGACATTTGCCCCTACATAAGCTACTTAGACTCTGAACCTCAATTTCATTCCCTACAAAATGGGAAAATAACACATGCATTGGAAGACGGTGGTCAGGCTAACATGAGATAATGTTAATGAAGCCCCAGTTCACATTCTCACAGAGTGGTCATTCAGTATATGGTAGACACTGTCACAGAGTGGCTATGGGACTGTCATGAAAAGTGTGTGAGAGCAAGTTTGAGAATCTTCGAGTCCCTGGTTCAGTCAATACCGTGGGTGGGATTTCTGGCCCTACTGCCTGCTATGTAGAGGATGTCAGCGAGTGTCGCTCACATATAAAACATCACAGGTGTGATGCACGTTCAAGTGCACACTTACACTCTACACAGTACAGAAAGGAATGGAAATACCATCTCCTCAGCACATGTCTCTGACTACGTACTTGGTAGAGATATATGTCCTTATTTAGTATGCCCTTACAATACAGCTGCTGCCTCCTTGAGGATTTGACTGTAGGAGAAACACAACCTTGGTTCTGCAAGAAGAGGACTGGAATGTGGACATGCATGTCTGGCCACAACTTCCTCTGGTGGGGAGACACCCAGTATGGCCAACAACTGCTGCCTGAATTTACCAGAGAGCACTTCATACGATAAGTAGCAGTTTGGCTGGACGTCAGCGTATTCACTCAAGAGGTTAATGTGTGATTATAGATATTTGAAGTTTGTGTTTCTTAAATAGGTCTTAGTTTGTGCATCTTTTCTTTTCCATCCTTATATTTTCTTCATGCTTAGGGTTCCCTTGGGTGTTTAAGAGAAAGTTGACTTACTGATTCTTCTTCCAGACTCCTCCCAGTATTGCCTGACCCCTCGCTGAGTTAATTGACTCCATTTTTAATAAGCTGGTCAAGAAGATATCTTCTTCATTCTTTTTCTTTTCTTTACTTTTTTTTTATTTAGAGAAGTATATTCAATTCACACTTAAACATATTGCAAGCTCTAGCATCATCATGTACTTTAAAATTTTCCCTTGCCCTTTTCAGACCTTTAGTCCCTTCAAAGCTTTTACAATGAAAGGAAACTTCCCACCATGTCCAGCAAGTCATACCAGACAGCATTACGTAGTGGAAATTGGTGACATTTACAGAAGAGGAATATTAAGAGGACACTCATGGGCTTATTTGTTAAGATTAATGGGATAGGATTATTAAAGATCTGGTTCTTCGTATGTATACATGTGGGTATGTAAAGATGGGGGGCTGTGGGTGGAGGGAGAGAGGTGGGATTTAAGAAGACAAAGGCCTAAGGCAATTTATGTTAGGGTTTACAATGGTTTTGCTGCAAGCATGCAGAACTAACTGGGTTTAGATTAAGGCAGTCTAATTAGTGTCATGTCAAACTGGCAGTGATCATAAGACAAGAGAGAGGTCACTCTTGTCATCTTCTTGGTCTTTTGCCCTTAAATATAGAGCTGCATAAAGTACAATCTCCTTCTTGTTAATGGAAGCAGAATATGTATAATCTGCACATGAAATGAAAAGAAAATGTGTAAGGAAATTTCTTTTTCCCATTTCCTCGTCAGGAGCTGTGAATTTTCGTGCGAATTAAAGTAAGGCTAATTCTGCAGTCATCTCCTGACCTGTCAGGGTAGCTGTCACCCTCACGTCTCTCAATGCAGGTCTTTAGCTTCTTCTTGCTGAGTGCAGCCTTTGCCGACTGACAGAAAAATACCGACCATGACAAGAAAAAAGAACATAATGTCCTTTTCACCCATCACTACTCAAAATTGCTCAATCTTTACTGACATATTATTATACATTGTTTCTCTGAAAAAGCACTTGCTTTCTTTGCTCTATAAGAAGTACAAAACTTTCAAGAGACAAGAAACTGTTCTTTAGAAAAGATTAAAGCCTGTAATTATTTTAAATTGTCTATTAATATGCAATATGTTGCCCTTTAATATGAATAAGGTGTAGTGAGGCGCTTGAGTCATTACAGGGCGCCCACTCGTGCCTCTGTAGTTAAGGATCTATCGCTTCTTTTATTATGGACCCAAAGGCGCCATGGTGGGCTCGGCTGCTGTGTTTTGAGACCACTGTCCCAAGCTTGGAAAAATCTTTAAAAATTTATTGAAGACTCAGTGGAAAACCTCCCAGTTTCTAGTAAACCCAGTCAATGAAAAGAGGGGTTTGGAAGGAGTATTTGAAGATTACCCTTGATCCTTTATTTTTCCCTTCTAATGGGAAAAAAAGGAGGGCACTCCATTCTAAAATTTGCTATTGGCATCCGGGAAGGCACAATAAAAATACTACACGTAGTAATTCTATAGTGCACACATGTAGTGTAGATACAGTATACATATAGAAAGAGAGGAAATTAAAGCATCAAGGGTGCTGTGGATATATGAGAAGAGAATGTCTACATACACAGCAGCAATAAATCCTCCAAATGCAGATTAAAAAAATATCTGTGTGCAGGCTCACACCCCATTAATGACAACAACTCTATGCCATCTCATGTTTTGAACAACGGGCGAGTTTGGATATACTATATCTAGGTGCAGTGGAGGTTGGTTCAAGTTGAGGTTTTTGTTGTGGCTGTCAGTTCCCTCTTCTTTTGATGAATCCTGGATTCTCAATAATTCTGGACAATTACCTTAGGTCCTGGTAGACTCTTGTTTTGAGAACAATAGAGAGACTAAGTACTTACTATAAATAATTAACCAATAGACACAGGAAACACTTAGAAACACTGGTGTTTATTTCAAGAGGCATAAATCTGAGCTACATAAATACACTTAACAGCTGAGTACTCATTTTCCTAATTCGCTATGGTTTTTTGGATTATTATCACTATTATTTTTACTTTCTTTAACCGAGGGAGTATGTATTATTTTATCACATGACATTTCTTTGAAAAATCTTTCTTGTCTAGATGTGGACCTTAATGCATTATGCAAAACCCAGGGATTTAGATTTTTGACACTGCATACACTCACAATATATTCTAAGGGGAGACATTATATGCTAACTTCTTGTGAAATCCTGTAGCAGCTGCTTGGTTAATATAATATGTTGAAAAATATTTATGTAGTTTGTTTTCTTTTCTGTCAACCTTGGTATCTTATGAAATTTTTTTTTCAAATGGCCAGTAGCTAAAGTAGTGACTTTAGTTCGACTTAATATTATGCCACATTGACAGATGAAAACTCCTTCTAAAAATGTCATTTGAGTGCTCAACTAATTTGCATTTAGCTCGAAAGCTTTTAGTGCTTTGCACATTCACATTATAAACATTTGGGTGAACATTAATACCCCCGCTAAACAAAAATGCTATTCACTCCAACCATTTCTTCCACTACATAAAAACTATAAACGATTCTCCCACCAAAAAAAAAAAAAAAAAAAAGAAAAAAGAAAAAAGAAAAAAAGAAAAAGGAAAAAAAAGAATGCAACCCGAAAATCAATTATAGTAACTATTTAGAAATGTAAAGGAAAGGCAGTAAAAAAGTGACAAAAAATCTTTAATTGTAGGGAAAATGTGCATCTTTTTTTTCCCCCCAACATGTGAATAAAATGCATTTCCTTCTTTAACAATCACGGCTACAATAGATCCATGCATCTCACAGGAAAAAATTGACAATTTGATTATGACTTGTACTTTTTGCCGGGGCCATGAAAGTGGTTTATGTTTGAAATGTATCAGCTGGAAAGTACTTATTACTCATAAACGCTCTGCTATTTCACTTTCTGCAAAGTGAGCTGTTAACAGATACAATTTGAGCAGAATAGCCAGAGGAGGCCTTTTGATATGCAGAAGAGCTGACCCGCGTGCTGAGCCTTTAATTGGGTTTTTAATTTTCCAGGCCATCTGACAATATCAAACATGATCCCAGTGCTTGAAATGTTGATTGGAGGCTAAGAAGGATGTACTACAACATGGCATTATGGAGAGAAAAAGGGAAGAACGCAGGTAGAGAGGAAGACACTGAGAGGCAAATCATCCGCCTTGCGATTTTTGCTGGCTTTAGAGAATATTTCCAAACAGTTTAGCATTTCATTTTAAATGATGAACATCTGATTATTTTGTAGTTATGGTGAAGATGTTTGAAAATATTTCTAAATCACACGTCTTAAGCCACTTAGCTAAACGGATCTGCTCAAGTGAGTCGGAATTGGAAAAAATCATTTTGCAATTTAGCATGTTTTCTTAGGCAAACCTACCAAAAGTAAGAAAGCGGTTGTTGAGAAAATATTTAATTAATTTGCTATCATTAGATGTTTTCTTTGAAAAGTGGCTAAGATACGATGCTTCTTTTCCAATTATAAAGTTCTCACTTTTATAAAGATTTATAAGGCTAAAATGTTCATTTTATTCAATGTCAAGTAGGTGCTCATTTATAGCTATCAAAATGCTTGAAAAAGAGAAGCATAAGATTTATTTTGGCTTTGGACAGCTTATTCAGTAAACATTTTTTTATTTGCTCATTTGTAAGGATAAGGCGAAGAATAAAATCTAATTTATTATTTTATTGGAAGTCGGTATCAGGGTGATGCAGGACTGTGGATTTAAGAAATCTGTAAATCTCTTTAATAAAGGCCTGGGGAATTATTAGTAAGGACAAATGTAAAATGCCTGACAGTTACATTTCTAAAAGAAAAACACAATAATCTCATTAAAGAAATTACTGACAGCGGCTCACAGATGTTAATGGTTGAAGTAACAAAGGACATACAATATCAGAGAGTAGATTATCTTTTTCCTTTTTTAGAATTTTGCTATCGATATAAGTTATTAAGCATAACAAAATAACAAGGTGCAGTTTTCCACTTAACAATCCTCTTTTGCACTACTACTGGGCAATTTAGAATAAAGAATATTTTTTCATTTAATAAATAAACTATAATTTAAATACAAAGAATTGTTAAACCCATTAAAGGAAGAGGTTTATGTGAAAATGATACTGAATTCTGTAACATAAAAACTATAAGGAAGATTTCTCTGAAGCCAACCAACTAATAGTTACAGTCTGGGAGATAAATATATATATATACATACATACATATAATTTTTATATACTTGTATTTAAAATATTTTGCCCTTTGAAGGCTATATAGGAAGTTATTTAGATATACGTAGTAAATTCACAGTCTCAAAAATTAGAATTATTTTGTCCTTTTTCATGCTCGCTTCCTCTTATTATCTTTAACAAGGAATGAGTGAATTATTCAAGGTCAAGAACAGTCCAATAAACAAGAAAGAGGGTTTTGTTTTAAAGAAGAAGAAGGCAGTTACAAAATATTACCTATACTATCTTCCTAATAATCTTGCATACCAACAGAGTAGGCGATTGGGTTCAGTTTAGGTCCATCTAGTGCTTTTTGAGATACTTTGTTCAACATGCCAAATTGTGCTATGCAACCTGCTGTATCACGTCACACTGAATATTACCCATTCAGATCAAAATTAAGAGAGAAGGTGTGTACACTTTAATTCTTTAATTTTTCACCTGAGCCTCTTAAATGTTTCAGTGTTCTGAAAGCTGCACACTTCTCTAAGATGCAGTAAATATTCAATTATGTCCATTTTCTACTTGAGAAAATGAAGGCACTTACACACTACTGATCAGAATAATGTTTTCAAATGTGTTAACGCGGCTAAGGAATCTTAAATCCTGGGCTGAGACTCCCTGGGCACACTGCCCGACAAAGACCTAAGCAGTAAGAAACCTGAATCCCAGCACACTGGGAATTTAGACAAACCTCGGATTAGCACCCTTTCTGCGTTTCTCTACATCAAAACTCAACATGAAGCAGTTTAAATTTTAGGTGCAACTTCTATGATGGAGGAGAGAGAATATACAGAAAGTTAGGAATACCTTTGCTGGTTTAGGAAGAGACATCTTATGCCTTAATACTATAAGAATTTAAAATCTAAGATGCAGATAAAAATACTACTCCACATCACAAGTCTGGGGTATTTTAGATAGCGCTGAAACCATGTAGTGAATTTTGCCTAGGATTCTTACTTGCCAAAGTAAAATTTTACTTAAAAGTCTATCTGATTTATACACTAAAATCTGTCATATAACTTGGGAAAACAACAAGATTTTCATTTTTCATATCTTCACCTATATTTTAAAGTCTAATGTTTAATTACTTAATCTCTGAGTTGTAAAGTGTTGGTACAATAAAAGAGAGGCTGTAAAGTGCAGTAAGAAGAAACACTTTTCTAAAGAACCAAGCCAGGAAAAAAGAGAGAGAGAGAGAGAGAGAGAGAGAGAGATTCTTCCTATTTCAGGCATATGAATCCATTTGAACAGCTTGTACTTCCATCTGCATTGTATAGGTAAAAAGAAATATTTCTTAGAAATACTTTTATCTTCTTCCTAGTTTTAAAATATTTTTAATGTAACAAAGTTTATTGCAAGAAGCGAAAATGAATTTACATGGGAAGTTACTGATACATGGGTTTGGTTTGTGAGGCTATTTGGGAGTGGGGAGGATCTGTACCAAAAGAACCCTAATAGGTTCCAACAAAAATTATTCTACGTGTGGCAGAAACTATGTCATAGGCATAATTAAAATAATCTTAAACTATAAGCATTTTTACTCCTGACAACCTACCAATGAAAATATGGGGATGGTTCACATTTTCCCCAGAACTCTCTGGTGGATTAGAAAGAGGGAAAAGCGGGGCGCCTGGGTGGCGCAGTCGGTTAAGCGTCCGACTTCAGCCAGGTCACGATCTCGCACTCCGTGAGTTCGAGCCCCGCGTCGGGCTCTGGGCTGATGGCTCAGAGCCTGGAGCCTGTTTCAGATTCTGTGTCTCCCTCTCTCTCTGCCCCTCCCCCGTTCATGCTCTGTCTCTCTCTGTCCCAAAAATAAATAAAAAAACGTTGAAAAAAAAAAAAAAAAAAAAAAAAAGAAAGAGGGAAAAGATATAGAAGGATATGGATAATAGTTTGTCCATGTGTCCACAGTGTTCAGAAGAGAAGAGGTAACACCTATAGAGATTCTTCCTATTCCAGGCATATGATTCCATTTGAATTTTTAAAGTCCATTTGATTTAAAAAAAAAAAAAAAAAACAAAAACCAGGCTTTATTTTTAGGACAGTTTTAAATTCACAGAAGAAATGAGAAATAGTACAGAGGGTTCTCATATACCCCGAACCCAATTTCTCCCATTACTATCAACATCTATATTACTACGGGACATTTGTTACCATTATTGAACCAAAATCAATCCACTGTTTCTAACTAAAGTTCCTACTTTACTCAGATTTCCTTAGTTTTTACCACATGCCCATTTTCAGTTCCAGGTTCCCATCCAGGAGAACACTTTACATTTACCTGTCAGTTTTCCTTAGGCTTCTCTTGGCTATGACAGTTTCTCAGTCTTTCCTTGTTTTTTGATGACCTTGACAGTTTTGAGGAATGTACAGGTCAGGTATTTTGTAGAAAGCTCATCTATTGGAATTTTTCTGATGTTTTTCTATTGATTAGATTGGACTGCCTTATTGGTTTTAATCATAGTGCTACTGGGTGGATATTTTGCAAATGAGGAAACTAAAGGGAACAGAGTTGAAGTAAATTAACCACAGGTCTGCAGTAACAAGGTTATCTGTATGATGCCCCTGTCTCTGTGTGTTCAGCCACACTCTATTGTTTTTCCAGCGATTATATTCTTATATTTAACTTGTGTTCTCTATGTGTTTATTTCATTTATTTCTATAGGGCTTAATTTGTTGTCTTATGTGAGAGGGGTCTAATTGCCTATTTTGCCAAAGGGAAAATGAACAAAGGTAAATAAAAGCACAAGGGAATACAAAATCAGGAGGTTTCAATAAAGAAAACAGCTGGGTTCATGATTCTTTGGATATTAAAATAGTATCCTTCAGCAGACTCCACCACAGTGTTTTTTGGGGTCAAGTTAAAATACTTAAAACTATTTTACCATTTTCCCCTCTATTGCTCCCAGTTCAAGGGTAGATAAAGCCTCAGGGTAAAGCATTATAGATAAAAAGCTGTTTTAGAACCAGGCTATTCCCTTAGGTCTGACAATTGATTTGGAGTTCTTAGAAGAATCAACAATTCCTAGCTGGTTCACACAAACCATTCAACCCAGGCGTGTGGTGGTAAGATTCGCTTCATTTTGGGAACTGCCTTTGCCACTTCCCCTGCTCTTGTCCTGAAATATCCACTGACGTGGCTACCGATCAGACAATGGGTTACAAATGGAGATAAAAAATGAATCAAATCTGTCCTCCAAGAGACCTCTTCTAAGTCACTGCTTCTGTATAGACGTGGTGTTGGGGATGTAACTTGCCCAGGAAAGGACAATTGGTAGCTATGTTATGACAATAGAACTGTTGGGAAAACTTAACTTGGGAGCTTTTAAAATTCACTGATACCTCGGTTCCACCCTAACTTAATTCACCTTCACATCAGTATTTCTAGATTAAGAACTACTGATCTATACCCATCAGAAAAAATTGCAAATTATACACTTTGCCAAAAAAAATCATTTTAAAAAAAAATGTTTATTTATTTATTTTGAGAGGGAGAGAGAGAGCACAAGTAGGGGAAGGGCAGAGAGAGAGAGAGGGAAAGAGAGAATCCCGAGCAGGCTCCACCTTGCCAGTGCAGAGCCCCATGTGGGGCTCAATCCCACGAACCGTGAGATTATGACCTGAGCTGAAATCAAAGAGTCGGACACCCAACTGACTGAGCCATCCAGGCACCCCCCAAAAAATCTTTTATCAATGCATATTTAATTGAGGACATGTCAGTTTCCATGTGTCCAAAAAGGAATAGCAAAAAGTATCTGTTGTCAAGGAGAGAAGAGTGTGGTAGGAATGGAGGATAGAGCAGTAATCAAACTACAATGTAATTGGAGCAAATAATCAAGGCAGCGACAAGACGCCATGGGAATGCTCTTGGATAAGTATTCCTGAAAGCATGATGGAAGCAAACAGCCAATGGAACTGGAGGTACCCTCTTGCTGTAAAATATGGGGAAAATAACATGACCTCCTTGAGCTTGGCTTTTCATTTTAAAAAAAGGTTAGACTAGGGATGCCTGGGTGGCTCAGTCAGTTGAGCATCTGACTTTGGCTCATGTCATGATCTCACAGTTCCTGAGTTCGAGCCCTGTGTCAGGCTCTGTGCTGACAGCTTGGAGCCTGGAGCCTGCTTCGGATTCTGTGTCTCCCTCTCTCTCTCTGCACCTCCCCTGTTCATGCCCTGTCTCTCTCTGTCTCAAAAATAAAAAAACGTTAAAAAAATTTTTTAAAAAGGTTAGACTACATTATATTTAAAGTTTATTAAATATGTATTTGTAGGAAAGTGCTGCTGTGTCCTAATTGTTCAAGTCCTCTAGAGCACTATCAGACACATGGTTAAATTTTCAAGTTGGACAAAGTTTGGAACCTATGCAATAAAAAGCTTTCTAATAAGCAAAATGTTTCACACACACAGATGTGCACAAATTGGTCACTTTTTTCCAAAAACTATTACTTCACAAACAACCACCACAAAACTTGGTGGATTAAAACAACGATATTGATTTTGATCACAAATCTGTCATTTGGGCAGGGATTAGTAGTAACACCCGGCCTCAGGTTGGGGCTTGGGACTAGAGGCTGGAATCAACTAAGATTCATTCATTCTGGTGATTGATGTTTAAGCAGGGGCTTAAACAGCCGAGAGGCTAGAACACCTTCTGTCTCTATGTGGTCTTTCCACAGGGTCTTCAGCATGGAGGCCCAGGGCTCAAGGCAGGTGTGTATCCTAAGAGAGCCACATAGCTACATAACTTTTTTCATTCTCAGTCTCAGAAGTCATGCAGTGTTGTCACCACCACATTCCACCAATAGAAGTAAGTCGCTAAAGCCAACCTCCACTCAAGAGCAGAGGAATTCGACTCCACTTTTTTTTATAGGAGAAATGAAAATATTTGCGGACCACCATGATCACCAAACAGTGGAACCTTCTGCATGACACCATTCAGTTTTGAACACAGGGTTTCTTTGGCCCTTTAGGTTATACAATCAACCATTTATAGTAGATGCAGAAGTCAGTCAATACACAGTTAATATTGGGGCACCTGGGTGGCTCAGTCGGTTGAGTGTCTGACTTCAGCTCAGGTCATGATCTCAGTTCATGGGTTTGAGCCCCACGTCCAGCTCTGTACTGACACCTGAGAGCCTGGAGCCTGCTTTGGATTCTGTGTGTCCCTCTCTGTCTTGTCCCTCCCCATGCTTGTGCTCTCTTTCTCTCTCAAAAATAAATAAATATTTAAAAAATTTTAAAAAAACATAATATTAAGGACTATTCAAAAGAAATAATAGCTGCTTTCCTATGATATTAATTCCTAGAAAATTTAAAAGCCAGTGAAGCATCACTTATAATATTTACATAGTATCTATCTACATAGATTACCATGCAGCCACTATCACCCTTTGTATACTTTATATCATTTAATCCTTCCAAATGTATAAGGTATCATAAGTATTGTATTATTCCCATAATAGAGATTCTTGTATAGGTGAAAAAATTTTCCAAGTTCAAAAAGCTAGCAAAAGGAAGACCACAGGTTTTCATCCATTAGTTCTCACTCCAGAGACCAAGGTCTTAATAGTCATACTAACCTATAAAAATCACAGTTGCCTAGATATTCTGGATGACTAGCTTGTTCACATTATTTAAAAAACTTCTTCTTTCCAAAGGGCATGGAATTTGAACCAAACTTATCCTAATTCTTGTTTTTCCTCTCAAATTTTTATTCATATTTTGTATTGTGATGCAATGCTGTTCGTTTGCATATTTAGGAGCTCAGCAGAAACTGAATCAAGTAAAACTTATACTCAACCTTGACTTCCAAGGTTAAAAATCCATCATATATTACTAGCAGTCTCTCTTAAAGGCCCAATACACTTAAATAATCATGGATTCCCTGTGTCTTCTGACAGTCGTAAACCAACAAATCTTGTTGTTTGCTATACATGAGCCATACTTGTCCTCTGAGTGGACAGTGGGAAATCTATAAAGAACACATGAAACTTGGTTTGAAATGAGTATATTCCCTTGAAATATATTCTTTTGCCTGCTCTGTCTGCATGGTGCTTGTCAAAAATGTCTGAGTCATTTCACATCTCATTTTTGCAGATCCTTATCTGTCTGATGAAAGCAGATACGATGTAAGCAATGAAGAGGGAAAAACTTTCCAGGAAATGCACTCCCCCACACCCCACTTTCCCACCTCCCAACATAGTGTCAACCATGTTAGCCACAAGATGCCTTTCCAACCAGGACTGCTGCAGTCTCCATCCAGGGGAGGGAACTGGGTGTTTCCAGAGACTCCCACGGTGAGACAATGCCAGTGGCAGTGCTTTGTGCTCAGCTGCCTCATTAGGTCATGGGACAGCCTAGGCAAGGAAGAAACAAGGTGCCAGGTGAGGTGGAGATAAGGTAATCAGTCTGGAGCATGGGACAACGGTGGCAGAGAAGAGGTGAATAAAGGGGGCTACAAGGTGGGGATGGAGAAGCAGAGTTCTAGAAATGAAAACCATTTGAATAAAAAAACATACAAATATCCAGGTCTTCTTTCTATCTCTTTGCGTACAGCTAGATGCCTTTCTAGGCATAAATTTTATTTCAAAAATACATTTTGGCCCAAACTATATCCTTGCCATGTCATTTTAGAAACTGGAAAACCAGTGGGTTAGACATAGTCTTTACTTATTACGTCCCTGCATCACAGAATCAAATAATCTATGATTATTATTGATGATGAAGAAGCTCAAAACATTCATTCAGTAAACTACATGGGGTCCTTAAAATAAGCAAGGTTCTAGGGACATGAAGATGACTACAATTTGGCTTTTGGTTTCTGAGCAGAACAAATACAGTAAGAGCCTGGACTGGGAGTAACTTCTTCTGTGAGTGCTCCACAAGACGAGCAAACATTTCTGATAAATTTTAACTTGATAAACAAGTGATGTCTTACAATACAAGTAGTACGTGATGCCGAATGTCACATGATCATAACTGAGCCAATGGTTCTTGAAATTCATTTTGATATACAAATGCTTTGGATTACAAGCATGTTTCCAGAACAAAACCAAGGTTTCACTGTATATCAAATGTTAGTACAATGTGACAAATGTTACAATAGATGCCCACACAATAATAGATGGGAAAGTTGCACACTGGGGCTATTTGGAAGTGAATGGGGTTGTGGAGGATTGAGCAAGCGTTCTCTGGGAGAAAAGGATTCTGTGACAGAAGGCTCAGTTTGTGGAACAGCACGGTGAACAGACTGCTTTTGGGGTATGGTGAATAGTTTCTGGAATTAAAGGTCTGGGGCATGGGAGATAGGCTGGTAGGAGTGTCCAAGCTAAGGATCTTGCATGCTTTGGAGTGTTTGTTTAGCTGGTATTTGCTAGCTCCCACTGCTTATGATAATGAGGAGAGACACTGCATACATCTAAAACTTATCTTGTCAATGCCTCAGTTTTCTCATCTGCAAAAGAGGGATCCTTATTTTGATTTTCATTCCTACTGTTAATACCTAATTCATAATTTCATTATTGCTTATCTATACTATTGCAATGATCTTCAGATTTGCTTCCCTGACTTCAATCTCCTCTTCTAAGGCTCATCCTTGTGCCATTACTAGATTAAAAGCAGAAACAGACCAAATATAATAATAATAATCATAATCATAATCATTATCATCCACCTTTAAAACACCCCATGGCCCAAAGAATAAAGTCCAAACTTCTAGAAAAGGTGGTTAAGACTTTACACCAACTGACTCTAGCCTAATTTTATTTTATATCCTGATATATCCCATACTCTTGCTTTTGTGGACTGTGTGACTTACTATATTCTTTGTTTGATATGCCCCCCACCCCCATCTGGGTTATTCTCATGTCTGCCAACATCTTCTTATTTAAATAGCTTTCAGGACCCAGCAAAATGCCACTTATCATAGTCAGAAATATCTTCACTTTTGAGTTCTGAAATAGCCATCACGCAGTGTGGAAAGACCTCAGCCAGAACCCTCACTCTGCTGGTGCCAGTTGTGAGGTTTTAGCAAGACATTAACTTCTCTAAGCCCCAGTTTTATTACCCACAAAATAGGTAAAATGTGGGTGACAATACCTTCTTCAATGGGTAGTTGCATAATTTAAATGAAAAAAAACATGAAAAATCTCTGCAATCATATGCCACCAACAGCGTGGTACTTTCAAAAGTAACATGAGAAGTAAAAACAACCACCACAAATGTGACGGAAGTTCCCACAAGACCCTAGATCCAATGTGTGATTGTGGACACGGCTTGAATCTAACCACAGTGTTATCTACAGAATTGGAGTAACATGAATAATCTCGACCTCACGGAGTTGTGAGATGGTTCAATGAGAAAATACATGTGAAAGCAATGTGCAAAGTAGAACATTCTATGACTACACAGATGTTAGTTATTATTTGTTTCTCAAGTCACCATGACCCCCCTCTATCCTAAACAGAATTATGTATGTGCACTTTTTTTTTTTTTAGTTTTTATTTTATTTATATCCAAGTTAGTTAACATATAGTGCAGTTTGGTTTCAGGAGTAGAATTTAGTGATTCATCACTTACATACGATACCCAGTGCTCATCCCAAAAAGTGCCCTCCTTAATGCCCACACCCATTTAGCCCATCCTCCCACCCACCTCACCTCCTGCAACCCTGAGTTTGTTCTCTGTATTTAAGAGTGTCTTACGGTTTGCTTCCCTCTGTTTTTATTTTTCTTTCCCTTCCCCTATGTTCATCTATTTTGTTTCTTAAATTCCTGCATGTGCCCTTCTTATAACACACATTGTAAGAAATTTGAGAGTAAGATGAAGTTTTAATCACATTTATTCTTTCACAGAACAGATAAGTGAAGCTCATAAGATCAATGTATTTCTTAGCAAAGCCACACTGCTCAGGTGTGCGGGTGCGAGCAGTCTGCTCCCGCAAGGCCGTGTTTCATACTCACAGCTGCCTTCTGTGCATGGGCATTGCGACCTAGGTGGTGGCGAGGGTGAAAGACTAGCTTGTATCGTATGAATATTGTAGTCTCAAACATCTGAATCACTAGGAGAAAATTCCCCTGCCCTTACTCATCCTTGTCGGTACAGCTTTTCCTCTGATTTTTATAATCACAGTTCCCACGTTGCTATAGCTACAGCTCTCATCCTCACCCGACATCCGTCCTCCACCGCCCTGTGACGTGACAGTGTTTCCTTTTGCATTATAACTTACTGGAAAAACTCAATTTCCACATCTGTCTGGTGGATCCTAAGACTCTGCTCTCCCTACGTCAATATTCCTGGGAATTCCATGGGTGTAGAGCTGAAGGGTGCAGAATGAAAACTTGAACTTTAACCTTAAACTTTAGCTCTATCTAACAGAAGGAGCTTCTTTTTTTTAACTGCACAATTGTTTTTTGGAAGCTTTGCCTATCACTCAACACTTTTTTCTTGTTTGCACCGACAATGAACAATTATTGCTTATGTGGATGTACTTCTGGGTCATCCTTAATTGGCTAATGTTATAAACTGAATGGACAATTAGTTTTAGGCAGTTTTTTTTCCATCAAAAGTTTTTATCTAAGACTTAAAAATTAATGACAAAGCTGGAATTGAGTCTAATCTGAACACTTTTTTTTCAATTTGAAAAATAAGAATCATGTAAATGCCAAGGAAAAAACTGGAATGAGGTCTTTGAACACAACAGGTATCATCACAACTAATAGGATTACAGAAGCCTCTTGGTAATTTATGTTGTGAAAGTCATAATAAATATTAGGAACAACAGTTTTGCACCTCTTGTCACAGTGGAGGGTGAGGTGGCTAGAAACAGGCTTTTGCAAGTTGATAAACTTTTGGTCACTTAAAAAGAAATTTTTTTAAATGTGTATTTATTTCTGAGAAAGAGAGAGAGACAGAGCACAAGTGGTGGAGGGGCCAAGAGAAAGAGGGAAACATAGAATCAGAAGCAGGCTCCAGGCTCTGTGATGTCAGCACAGAGTCCAACTCTGGGCTCAAACTCACGAACTGTGAGATCATGACCTGAGTCGAAGTGAGACGCTCAACCGACTGAGCCGCCCAGGAACCCCAAGTGACTTTTTTTTTAAAACAAAGAAAATCAATTGCCTTTGGACACTTAAATGTTTGTTATTGTTTGACATTCGAGTTACCTACAAAATACTAAACCAAGACTCTTATCTGACAAAGTCCACAAGGCCTGGTAAGCCGAATGTTGGACCTTTGAGGGTAGATTTCAAATGTGGGCAACATCAAGGCAGGAGTAGAGGGAAAAATGAACCCTGACTAAACATCTAGTATGTGCTCCTGTGCAAAGGGATTCCCTCCCCCACGCCCCCCATTATTCCAGTGCTCTTCTGAAAACTGAGCAGATGGTATTATTTCTACTTTACAGATGAGTACATTGACATTCAGACTTCAGATGTCAGGCTCCAAAGCCCAAGCTCTTTTTACTTCATAAAATGGATAAAGCTGATGAATTTTTTTCCTACACAACTTGGAATCAGAGAACTTTTCCTATAAAAAAGGTTTTACGCAGTCTTGACAATGTTTCCAGTCTTCACCATACATATTAATAATATCTTGAACTCTGAAATCAAAATCTCTCCAATTAATAATATTGCAATATACAAATGTAGTATGTTGAGTGAAGAATATTAACGCAGGGTCCTGATTTTTTCAAAAAATTATTAGATTAATAATGTCATTATTCCCAAGAAAAACTGGATTCCCTTTACACCAAATGTATGCAAACAAATGATATTCATAAAACAAGTATTAAATATATGCCTGTGGTAGAGAAAGTATCGAGAAGATGGTAACAGAAATAAGATATGAGCATTGGATGTCAGAGGGTGGGCAGTGTAAGAAGAACAAACCACAAAAATAAACAAAACCTAAACAGAAAGTGTAAGAGGACTCTATATTATTATTTCCACCAGCTATTAGCAGATGAAGATACTAAGCCCAGAGGTTTGCAGCTAAATCACTTCTCACAGTAGGCTGGGTTCAGGGTTGGGTTTGGAGTTAAAACTTATTTTTATTGAAGTTTGTTTGTTTATTTGTTTAGAAAGGGCAGGGGAGGGGCAGAGAGAGGGAGAGAGAGAATGCCAAGCAGGCTCCAAGCTGTCAGCGCAGAACACAACGCTTTGTGGAGCTCGATCTCATGATCCGTGCGTGAGATCATGACCTGGGCTGAAATCATGTGTTGAACACTTAACCGACTGAGCCACCCAGGTGCTCCCAAACTCCTATTATGGAGGAAGACACAATTGACATTTGCTGGTTTGAAACACCCCACGATGTTATGCCAGCAGAGGGTTCTATTGCAGATTTGTGTGTGGGTTTCAGGCCAGAATAGGATCTTTGGGGTTTGAAGTTATCACAAAGATGATGGTTCTAGATTAAAGTAGACCAATTCCACATGGAGAGTCAAGTTTCTGTGGGCATTTAAAAGGATACTAGTACTGTTACTGTTACTATGACTACTATTTCTTATAGGTAATATACAGTTCTTTGGAATTTACAATCTGTCATGTTATCTGATCTTCATAACCCTGTATCATATTACAGAAGAAGAGAATATCCATGAAATAATGTTTCTGTTCTATTAAAATTTCAAGTTGCGGTCTTTGCTTCTCAACTGTCTATATTTTTTTCAGTACTTTATTATTTTTTAAAGTTTTTTTAAAACATATATTTATTATTGAGAGACAGAGAGAGACAGAGCATGAGCATGGAGGGACAGAGAGAGGGAGAGACACAATCTGAAGCAGGCTCCAGGCTCTGAGCTGACAGCACAGAGCCTGACGGGGGGCTCAAACTCACAAACCATGAGATCATGACCTGAGCTGAAGTCGGACACTTAACTGACTGAGCCACCCAGGCACCCCATCCTTTTCAGTACTTTAAAATAATGTCAGTTTTCTTATTTATGTAGTGAAGGTGCTAATATCTTCCCTGTCACCAGGGCCACTGAAGAAATCAAATGAAACACTATTGTTAAAATGCTGAGGGAACTGCAAAGCTCTATTTGCTTACTATTTTTTTTTTAATTTTTTTTTCAACGTTTTTTATTTATTTTTGGGACAGAGAGAGACAGAGCATGAATGGGGGAGGGGCAGAGAGAGAGGGAGACACAGAATCGGAAACAGGCTCCAGGCTCCGAGCCATCAGCCCAGAGCCTGACGCGGGGCTCGAACTCACAGACCGCGAGATCGTGACCTGGCTGAAGTCGGACGCTTAACCGACTGCGCCACCCAGGCGCCCCTCTATTTGCTTACTATTGTTAGGGTATACTTATTTCACAGAAGCTCCTGTAGGTATATGTGATGTCCACCTTGTCTGTCTTGAGAAGGGCATGATATAGTGATTAGAACAGAGACTCTAGACTTAGACTGCATTAGATGATTTCTAGCTAGGCCAGTTACTAGCTGTGTGGCCTTGGGCAAGTTACTTAACCTCTCTGTGTTTTAGTTTCCTCATTTGCAAATTAGGTATCATAGAATTGATGCAAAGATACATGAAATGTTTTGATAGTGTCTGACACATACTGAGTTCTGTTTAAGTGTTAGGTCTTCTTATTAGATATTATTGTCATCTCTATGGTCTAAGATATTATACATGATCAATACATTTTTGGAATAAATAATTAAAGTAATAAACACAGAGTAGGTAGGACAGTACTGTAATCTAATACTATAGGAAAGGAACAGAAATTGTAGAAACAATTTGCCCTACTGTCTAGTAAACTAATGGATGCTCATGACAACTTCGAGTCACTCATAAAAGTCACAAATCAGTTCAGAAGCCTATATGCCAGACAGGTAACTGTAAGATTGTTCTGTAGGTCTTGGACAAAATACTCTTGAATGTATTTTAATGTAATTATTACAATAAACCAGTGATGCTTATCATACATCAGTCTAATGGAAAGAGAAGAAAACCTGATACTCAGGTTCATTGAAAATATGTGGACAGAGGAATCCAGATTTTCTGGTGCATTTTCTAGCACTCCAGACTCCACTCAAAGCTGAGTCTTTACCGGTCAGACATGGTACTGTGATAGCACATCATTGACCTCATTTGTCTTTCAGTTCAGCTGGCAGTCACCTCCATAACCAATTAACCAAGAAAAGGAGTGGCAGGAAATCAGAGTAGGAAGAGAACAAACATTCTGTGAGCACTTAATCAGGATCAGGCACTGGGAATGGCATCCTATTTACTCTTTCCACCCCTTAGTTTTACTGAGGTGTAATTGACAAAATTGTATATATTTAAGGTGCACAACATGATGATTTGATACATTGTGAAATGATTACCACAACCAAGTTAATTAACACATCCATCACCTCACATAGTTAACATTTTCTTGTGTGGTGAGAACACAAGAGTTATTCTCTTTGCAAATTTCAGGGATACAATACGATATTATTAACTATAATTAGCATGCTGTACATTAGAACCTCAGAAATTATTCATCTTATAACTGAAATCTTATGCCCTTTGAGCAACATCTGCTCATTTTCCCACTCCCACCCCCCTGCAGCAACCACCATGCTACTGTTTCTATGAGTTTGACTCTTATAGATTCCACATTTAAGTTCGACCGTACAGTATTTGTCTTTCTCAGTTTGGCTTATTTCATTCAGCATACTGGCCTCTAAGTATACATATAACAGACTGTGTGTGTGTGTGTGTATGTATGTATGTGTGTGTGTATGTATATGTGTGTATGTGTATGTATATATATGTGTATATACACACATATATACATGTATATATATATATAACGTATATCCATTGTGTGTGTGTATTGATGGACACTTAGGTTGTTTCCATATTTTGGCTATTATGAATAAAGGGGCAATCAACAGAGGATGAAAATCTCTCTTATATATCCTGATTTCAATTATTTTGGATACATATCCAGAAGTGGGATTGCTGGATCATACCACAGTTCTGTTTTTATTTTTTGAGGAAACTCCATACTGTTTTCCATAGCAGCTGCACCAATTTTCATTCCCACCAATGGTGTGGGCTCCCTTTTCCCCACATTCTCACCAACATTTGTTATCTCTTGTCTTTTGGATAACAGCCATTCTAGCAGGTGTAAGGTGATATCCATTGTGATTTTGATTTGCATTTCCCTGAAGATGAGTGATGTTGAGTACCTTTTCATCTGCCAGCTGGCCATTTGTATGTCATATTTGGAAAAACGTCTATTCAGGTCCTTAGCCCATTTTTAATTAGGATTTTTTTTGCTATTGAATTCTGTGAGTTCTTATATGAATGATATGTGTTTTGGATATTAGCCCCTTGTCAGATAGGTGGTTTGGAAATATTTTTTCCCATTCCATAGGTTGCCATTTCATTTTGTTGATGGCTTCCTTTGGGGTGCAGCAGCATTTTTATTTGATGTAGTTATGCTTATTTATTTTTACTTTTGTTGCTTGTGCTCTTGGTGTCATATACAAAAAAGTCATTGCCAAGATCGATGTCAAGGAGATTTCCTGGAATTTTATGGTTTCAGGTCTTATGTTTAAGTCTTTAATCCATTTCAAGTTAATTTTTGTGTATGTTATAAGGACCCATTTAACTCTTTTGCATATAGGTATCCAGTTTTCCCAGCACCATGTATTAAGAAGACTATTATTTCCCCATTGTGTATTCTTGGCTTCACTGTCGAATATTAGTTGCCTATATGTGTGGATTTATTTCTGGGCTGTATATTCAGTTCTATTGGTCTATGTATCTATATTTTATGCCGATACCATACTATCTTGATTACTATAGCTTTGGACAGTTTGAAATCAGGAAGTGGGTTCCTCCAGCTTTGTTCTTCCTTTTCAAGATTGAATTTGGGGTCTTCTGTGGTTCCATATGAACTTTATGTCTGCTTGTTTCATTTCTTTAAAAAAATGCCATTGGAATTTTGACAGAGATTACATTGAATATTAGACAGCTTGGGGGAGTATGGATGTTTTCACAATATTAATTCTTCTAATCAGTAAAAATGGGATACATTCCATTTATTTATGTCTTCAATTTCTTTCATCAATCTCTTACAGTTTTCAGTGTACAGATCTTTCATCTCCTTAGTTAAATCAATTCTTAAAAATTTTGTTGTTTTGATACTACTGTACATAGGATTTCCTAATTTTATTTCAGATAGTTTACTGTTAGTGTATAGAAACACAACTGTTTTTTTTGCATGTTGATTTTGCATTCTGCAACTTTACTGAGTTCCTTTATTAGTTCTAATAGTTTTTTGGTGAGGTTTTCTGGAATACTGTAGATCAGGTAAATCAGCTAGGGTTGAGTGAGTTAGCCAGAATTGCACAGCTGGCAGGTGGCTGAGAAGAATCTATGCCACAATGCCATTCCAAAGCCACGTTCTTTCTGCCTGCTAGGACAACTGCCTCGTGTAGCCTATCTCCACAGTGGGAGCTGGCATGACTCCATGTGAATGAAGCACCTCTGCACATACAGAGCGGCTCTCGAAGAAATCTCTGGGTCACGCAGTGATCGTTGACCTTTCAGCAGAGTATACTGCCTTTGCCAGGATAGTGCCACGCCTGGCATTTGATGCTTTAGTTTAGCATTTCTCCAAATGTGGAATGTGAGCTACCTACTCTTATAAAAATTCTAATAGTTGCATATTTATTTTAATGTTTTCAAAAACATAAACGATGTTATAGCAAGAGAAAGAGAAATGTCTCTGTAAAGAGGTCATTGAGTAAAACGTGTTGGTAAAAGAAAACACTATGTAAATTTAAAAAAAGGGTTCTCTGGACATGGCAAAAAATCATGGAAGGAAATAGGAGGAAACCAATTATATTGAAGTATAGTTATCAAGACATTAAAAAAAATAAACTATAGTAATATATGTGTTTCTTTAAGACATTAAATAACTAGTTTTAGAGGCGGGTCCAATAACATTTGCAATTTTGAAGTAACAATGAGCATAAATGCTCTTTTTTAAAGTTTATTTTTGAAAGAGTGAGGGGCAGGGGAAGAGAGAGAACGAGACAGAGAACCTAAAGCAGGCTCCATGCTCTCAGTGCAGAGCCAGATGTGGGACTCGAACTCACAAACTGTAAGATCATGACCTGAGCCGATATCAAGAGTCAGATGCTTAACTGACTGAGCCACCCTGGCGCCCGGCATACATGCTTTTTTGAAAGATCTGCAGTAACCATCATGAGACAGGAATATATCTGCTTTCTCTGTGCCAAAGTCAAAGGTGTTCTCCTATAGTATTGTGCTTTGTTGCCTGCATTCATAACTGAAAGAAGTATATATTTCAGTTGGAAGTTAGTGAAATTCAGATATAATTCTTTCCCTTTAAATGCTCTTTAAATTAAGAACCTATGGTCAAGTGTCCAAATGAACAGATTTAAATCCCACTGTTTACACATAACAGTTGTGTAACCTTAGCAGAAAATTCAGGCTCTTTAAGGTCCTAAAGGGGGAGAAAGATAATGAGAACTTATGGAGTATGTGTGTTTGTAGTACTGACATTATGCACATAAAGTACTTGGTCCAGTGCTTGGCGCAATGTAGGGACTCACTAAATGTTATACTTGCTCCTAGTGTTCCAACAACAGTGGGAGGGGCTGATCATTCAGCCAGAGGGCTCCAATTATCAGAGACCTACTCAATTCCTTAATTTCCCCAGAGGGCTCAAATGAAAGCTTTCCATTTTTCTGCAGGAAATTTCATGATCACACTAAATGAGTTTGCTTTTATTTTAACTTGCCTATTGTGACTAAGGAAAAATGATTTCACTGAGGTCAGAATAGAGTAGAATAATAGATGAAAATGTGGATACTAAACACTCCTTGTATTTTTAGGGTACACGATAATGGGGAAAGATGATACATGCAGTGACATTGTCTAAAGCGGTGAGCATTAAAAGCCGTGACCTTACAAAGGTGAACAGAACTTACCAAGGTATGTTGTGAGTAGATAAAGGATCAGAATTTTCTCTTTCTAAAGTACTTTACTGTGCTATTGTACAGGTTGGATCTACTCTATGAAATAGCTCCTTATTATGGGTTAGAGAGATGCAAACTCCCTCATGATCTGCTCCACTTTAATGCTTTTAAAGTGAGTGAGTTTAATATTAAAAATGAAAAATGTGCAGGCAGATTTTACCTAATGGGAATTTGTCCACTTTGCTTCTTGGTAAAATCCCTGCATCAGGAATGCGATTTGGAAAGAGGTGAGATAAAAGAGTTTGAAAATAGTTATCGATGAGATGTGATACTTAGTGTTAAGTAGAAACCGTGAAAGATCACCCCCAGGTCACCTGAATGGGAAGTTAACAGTGCACATTGCTCTTGTAAAGGGGCTGATACGCAAGTCTTTGGAGAGGATGATATATGTGAAGAGAAGTCCATGGAGAGGACATTATGATATCAAGACAATGACAAAACAAATTTCAATGCAAATCTATAGAGACCATATTACAATGTCAAGGCGATGGCAAAATGTAAGTCTAGAGAGACCATTTTACAATGTCAAGACAATGGTAAAACAATGTCGCTGAAAGATTATTGAGACCACATTGCCATGTTAAATTGCAATGTCAAAACATTATCGTTGTAAGTCTTTAGAGATCATGTACCTTTTTAGAGATAACAGCAAAACAATGGGACTTGAAATAGCAAACAATGAAACAAAGAGATTTTATGTAAGTCCCTGTTACTATCAAGAGAAAGGTGGTAAAAATATAGAGACAAGTCAAAAGGTTGTTAAACAAGCAATGACAAGGCTGTAAGATTGTGCGGTACATCCACTTAGCATTCAACTTATTCTTGCTTTTAAGAGAGTAAAGTTCTCAGGTAGTGATGCTCTAAACTTCAGAATTAAAGTGGCAAGCCAGTTTACCTAAAGGCTGATAAAAAGTCAGGGATGAAAGATGATGAGGTATTAGATCCATGTAAACAGTTGACTGATAGAACTATAATCTTACTCCTGGTCCCTAAATAACTAGTTTATTGTTGTAATTATTCAGGTGAGTTGTCTTCATGCCATGAATTTCACAAATCCTTGGTTTCTCAGTCCTGCTCTGTCTGCGACATTTGTTTGGGATTGTGGCGTCCATTGTTCATATTTAACTTAGATTCAGCTAACAGTTCTTGCTATGCGTCAATCATTGTGCTAGGCACTGTGGGTAAAATGAATTTTCCCTCTCTCTTAGGCAGCTGGGTGGACAAAATAAACTATTCATACAAGGTGGTGTTAACAAATGAGGTGTAAAAAGATGGCTTTCTAACTGCAGACCCGCTGCCCCCTTGCTCTGTGAATTTGGGCCTATTCAGTATGTGAACACACCAAGCTATGTTCAGGGTTCTCTGCAGATAAAATAAGGAGCATACACATGTGGTGGTACTTACATTCTAGAAACTAGACTTGGAATAGAAGGTTGTGCACCTTTGAACCAGTTGCTTAGCTTGTCTGGATTAATTCATCTGTACAATGTAGGTGTTGACTATGATCACACAGACCCCTCTCTAGTTCTACATGTGGTGTTTAGAAGTAACTAAAATGTTTACGGTAGGTATGAACAATTAACTGTCAAAACTATCATTTAACCCTTCCCACCACACACTAAAAATAGATGCCATTCTGTATAGGATTTAACCCATGTTAAGATTTTTGTAAATGAATTAGCTACAGACGTTTAAATTAAAACAAGAGCTGTAAATACTTACTGACATGATCATGTATATATAATTCATCAGCCATTTTGACCTCTCCCCCTTGATAGGTTCATCCTTCTTCAGTCTGCTCTATAATTATCAGTCTTCTCCAAAAGCTTGAAATGTCTAATATTCAACAGACCATGTAAGTCTCTGCTCACACCAATCCCTCAAAATTATTCCATCGATCCTTATTAAGGTGAATTCTTTACCCAGCTCCAAGCTTCAACTCCTTGAATCTGTTCTTCCTTTGTAGGCTGGAATGAACTTACTAAAATAAAAATACAGTGGTTCTTTCTTTAAAATCCTTTGATGGCCCCTTCTTGTCTACAACATGAACACGCACACACACGCACACACACATACACAAACCCCTAAAATAATACCTGTTCATGGCATGTAAACCCTTAGGACTGGTCTTCTGCAGAGTACTTTAGTCTCACCTAGCTCTTCTGTGCCTAATTCCAGTTTCCTAGCCATTCTGAACAGATGCCAGTCTTGCTCGTTTAACTTCTTTAGTTCTATACCTAGTGTTTAATCTAACAAATCTGTTTTCTCTGCATGTTACAAAATTTGTTACATTTACTTTGTTTCTCTTTTTGTATTCATATAAAAATATAAACTCAAATTTAGAAAAATGAATCTATGACAAATTAGTGTTGAAGAGATTATAGTTCATCCTACATAGAAGCATGGATCCAGAGAGTTCTGTGTTTGCAGTAATGAATAGCTGTGAACTCTTTTATATACCTTTTCGTCTTTCCTCCAATAATCTTTCCTTCGATATCTAGTTGTTACGTTATTTTGGAAGTAAGGCCCATGATTGAAAGGATTATATCATGATTAGTACTAGCAACACGAGTTCCTCAACAATCATTGATTTACTCATGCATCCTAGAGAATTTAACATACCTCTACAACAAGCACATGCATTTGGAAATACATCATTTCAAAATACTAAAAACTTCAACACTTACTCTCCTGACAACTGTGTCATTCTCAGGAGTAAAGGTATTACTTTTATTTTCTTCAAGGCCATAAGTACCTTGCTGCCCCAATTTGGCTGCCTCCCCTTTCCTCCAGTTTACCCATCTGTAAAATGGGGATTAAAAATACCTATTTCTTGAATTATCTGGGGATTAGATGAATTAATACCCCAAAGCTCTGGACACAATGCCTGGTATTGAATAAAAACTTAGTAAAGACGGAATGATTACTGTTTTTCTCTCACCTAATTAGATGAGAAATCAAAGTTTTCAGAGAAGAAATGATCAATATTTAAATAATATTCTCTGTTGAGGATCTCTTTCCTATCATGGTTAACTCTAACAATAGGATTTGTTATTAGTTATTTATTCACTGATATGATCTACAGATATTGTGTATCTCTTTCTTATTTCATGATAATTATGAAATGAGAATCTCTTTCTTTGTAAAGCCATTCAGTTATCAGCAGTCATAGCAGGAAGATTTTGGAAAGAAAAGTCTTCCTGAAGAACTCATGAAAATGCTTCATTCCATTACCACAGAAGGATCCTGTGGTTACTGCAAACCAACTTGTTTCCCACCCACTGGTACCTGCTGGGAAAACTTCATATTTTAAGCTACTTCCTGTAACTTTGTATTTCTTATACTGGGATTGGAGAGCTAAGAAAAGACATAGGGGACTATGTTCTCTCTCCTCCCCTTTCCCAGTCTATATATATCTTGATTTAATGTCTTGGGAATATATGAAATACTAAGTATAGAAATGACTTTTGTTATAAAGTTTTCCCAGCAGGTGTCAAGAAATAGTCAATGGATGAACCATTGTTCTCACTACAAGACTGATGGAGTCATCCTGTAAGGACATACATCTGACATAAATCACAAGAATATTATTCATTAAATAACTGATTGATTCTATCTCCAATATGTCTCCCAAAACCCCAAGAAACAAATGCTCTATGAGGTAAAAGTTCTAACTTGCTCCTTTTTCTCAAGAATTTTTGCTTGCCAGTTTAAGACTCCTTATTTGCTTGTTACAATGATAACTGGAACATGAAACTGAGGGTATTTCTTTTGAAGGAGCTAAGTACTCTGCTTGAAAAGAATTTTCTACTCCCTTGAAATATCTTCTTACTTCTTGCTATTCATTATAGTAGAAACCTATGAATGAACAAAGACCAAGAGATAAAATTGGGAAGTTATAAATTGAATTTAGGACATCAAATCCAAGATTTAGTCAGAAGTACTAAGTTATTCTGATACAACTACAGAGTAAAATAAAAAAAAGTGATGGAGGGATTTTCTACAACTTATTTTAACAGCAACACAGATGTTTTCAGTTGGATCTTGTAGAACTAAAATTCATTTTCCTCCATAATATTCATATTCTTCATTTCAATTTTCTAACTCTAGGAACTATTTTATTTTGATACTTCTCTTTTTAACTTTATTTTGAAATAATTTTGAATGTACAGAAATGTTGCAAAAAGAGTACAGAGAGTTTTGGTATACGTTTCATCCAGCTTCTCCTACTTGTGATACATAACCATAGTGCAAATATCAAAACCAGGAACTTCACGTTGGTATAATGCTACTAATTAAACTTGAGACTTAATTTGAATCTAATTGTTCTAGTAAAATTCTTTTCCAGGTGCGGGATCTAATCCAGTATTTCACATTGCATTTAGTTGTCGTGTCTCCTTAGTCTCCTCCAGTCTGTAACAGTTTCTTAGCCATTACTTGTCTTCCATAATCCTGAGACCTTTTAAGAGTACTAGACAATTCTTTGGTAAAATGTTTCTCAATTTGGGTTTGTTTCATAACTAGATTGAGGCTATGTATTTTTGTCAAGAAAACCAGCCACAATGATGTAGTGCTCTTATCAATGCATCATATCAGGGTATTTAATGTCAATATGTCTTATTACTGATAATGTAATCTTGATCACTTGGTTAGGTGGTATTTGCCAGGTTTCTCTACTACAAAGTTACAATTTTTCTTGCTGTGGCTAACAAATATCTTGGTACAGGTACTTTGAGACTATTCATATGTACTGTTTCTCCTCAAATTTATGTCTACTGATAGCATTCATTGATGGGTCTTGCCTGCTTAATGATGGTTTTTGCATTTCCTCATTCCATTCACATGCATTAATTAGGATTCTTCTTCACAGATGAGTTGTCTCTTCTCCTTATTTATTTACACAATTATTTAATTATATCAGTATAGACTCATAGGTGTTTATTTTATTCTATCTATTCTATATTCATACTCCAGTACGATTACTTTTTTTTTTTTTTTTTTTTTGCTCAAATTGTTCCAGCTTTGGACATTAGGACATCCACTTTCAAGTATTTCTTTATTTTCTATCACCAAAGCCATTCCAGGATAATGTTGTACTTCTCTGTTCAGTGTACTTCTCCTAGGAGACTGTGTTCCCTTTTTCGAAGAATGGTGTTTAGAAACCAAGATCTATCTGGGTGTTAGGTGTGCTTGTTGGCCATGAGTATCATTGCTTCTAGGACCTCTCAAGGGACAGAGCTAGGGAATAGATTATAGATATAGATATAGATATAGATATAGATATAGATATAGATATAGATATAGATATAGATATAGATATATAGATATATAGATATATAGATAAACATATACATATATACTATATATGTATATACAAGCTTGGATACACATCTATATTTATTTCTATATCTTTTTGGGTACATAGAGCAAAAACATGAGTTCATACTTATATCTCTGTCTTAAATCCAAAATCACAGGGTTCATTCTAGTTTTCTTCTTTCCTTATCTGTAACTTTTTCTCTACCTATGAGAAACCTGACTCTCATTATTTATATAATACTTACCTATTTGTTTATTTTTAGCATACACATGAGGCACTTTCAGAAATATGTATCCCTGTAAGAAACATATCTAGTAATGTGAGTACAGTGTTTGTATACAGTTCTTTTGGTCTTTAGTCTTAGACTATTCAACAAGACACTACTTCCTTAGTTATGTAGGTTAGTTCTTTTCTTCCTTTTCAGTGTGGTTATGTTATTCATTTGAAAAACAGTTATACAGTTTATTTGCTATCGCTTGCATTCCACTTTGGGTTCCCTATATCCTGATAAATTTTAACTAATTATCTCTTTGGAATGTGAACTAATACTATGGTTCTTAAAGTCAGAGCTATACAAAGTGGTAGTCTCAGCAAGGTGTCAGACCCTCTTCATTTCTACTCATTCCTACTCCACCTTTCTTCTGCCACTTTTTTACCCAGTCCTTCAACAGAACCAATCTTTAGTTTCTAGTTCACTTTTCTCTCTTTCCAGAAATGTGTAGATATGTGTATAGTTTCTTATATCCCCTTCTTTCTTACTAATCCTGACACTTTTTATTTATTTCTATTTATTTATTTTTTAGTTTCACATTTCTATTTAACTTCCAGTTAGTTAACATACAGTAGAACACTGGTATCAGGTGTAGAATTTAGCGATTCATCACTTCCATATGACACCCGTGCTCATCATAACAAGCATTTCTATCTTTGATATACATTCTTTTCCCATAAGGTTTGAAAGTTCCCTGAAGATTTCATAAACTATCTGCCAGACCATTATCATCAGTACTTCAAGTGGCCAATGACCCTGTCAGACAATGTCTCATTATTTCAGACTGAGTTTTGTTAGCCCTAACTTTACTAAAGCTTTGTTATTATTATTTATTTTATGAGAGCTTTTGGGTCTCTGTGTGTGCATTTGATTTCCTTTTCAGAGGCTGTTTACCACCCCTGAGAAACATCACAAAAACACTGTTTTCACTAAAAACAATTAGAAATATCAGGTTTCATTCAGCTCCAGAATTCAACTTCTTGGAAAGGGGCAGGTAGCACATGTGTTTTCTGTCCTTGACCACAACTAATCTAGTCCTTAGCATCCATGGCATGCAGCTTCTCCACTTTTACATGGCTATGGGAACAGATTCTCCACAAAGAAAGCAGCAGGCACACCATCAAATGACATTTCATTCTTTCTTTAATGATCCATTTCTTTGCTCTTGGAACAAGTCTGTAAAGATTACAAGTGTGTCTCAGGGGAAAAAAATAAAAGTATAGTAGAGCCAAAACTTGAGCAAGTTCACAAAGAATCATAAGGGGGTGGACGAGGTATTAGAATATAAATAGAAAGTACAGTATTAGCTCCAAACAAATGCTTTCAAAGTCTTTGTGTGCACTGACAGCTTCAGATATTTGATGTAAATGAATTTTTCCCTAGAAACAATGGAATCTGTAGCTTGTGGTGGCAGTGTTTCTTTTCTAAACCTTGCTTTTCTTTTCTTTTCTTTCTTTCTTTTTTTCTTTTTTGTTCCTGAGGTGAAAGCAGAGCTAACTTAGGTATGTATTTGCATCAGAAAGACTCCCCAGCAGCATCTATACCAGTCAGTGATCATTTTTTCATTATTTTAGGTACCTACTTGTTTGCAGTTTTTCTTTTTAAGCACCCCCCCTTCTCCTCTCCACAAAGCACAAACACAGTTACTGTCATACACAGATGCATAGACACACTCAAATGATGATGGCAATTGGCATTGCCACTTTCATTGAATATTACAAGGTGAAGCCTGTGTCCACACTATCTGTGTTTTACGCTTGTTGAAATCCCATCAATTTGTGAAAATCTACTCATCTCCATTAATGGCACCTCCAGTTATGTAGGTACTTATGCCAGAAATGTCAGAGCAATTCCTGACACCCCCTCTGGCCCACAGAACACCCACCCCAATCAATCCATCATGAAGTCTTCCGAAATCTCTTTATAAAATATATCTTGAATCTGGCCTCTTTTCTTGTTGCTGCCATTCTAGTCCAAGCTTTCTCTTGCCTGCATATCTGTTCTCCCCTGCCCCTGCTGTAATTCCACCTCCACAAGAACCAGAATGATTTCTTGAAATTTAAATACCATGCCATTTTACTTATTAAATGTCCCCTGCCCATCCCCCACTGCTCATGGCTTTTTACAGGTACTTAGGATAGATTCTGAAATCCCCACAAGACATACAGGAAGTTGCAGGCTGTGCCCACTGCTAGCCCCCCAGTTTCTTTCACTCTACTTTTCTCTGGCTCTTTGGGTTATAGCTGCCCTCCTTGTCTATCAGTTCCTAGACAAATAATCAAGCTTTTTTCACATCTCAGCACCTGAAAAGTTCTTGTCTCCCTCTTTGCATCCAATTCCTACCAATCCTCCAGGATGCTTCCTCAAAGAGTTTCTTTCTAACTCCAATGCCAATCTCAATTCCTTGGTATTTTTCTGACTATGCTGTATCTTCCTTTAGAACAACAATTGCAACTTCAAATTACTTATTTGGGTGCTTGGTTTTGTATCTTCTCGTTCACTGTATATTCCAGAACTGGCACAGTGCCCAGCATATGGTAAATGCTCAATAAATATTTGTCAAATAAATTATGTTAATTGTATGCACAACCTCAGACCATTAACTGCACTGTTCAGGAAAAATCATAAAAACTGGTGAATTATATATTATTTTCTCCCAAAGCAGATACGTTGGTTTTCAAATGAATGTCTAACAACCTGCCCTCATTACCATCACCATGAAGTGCCTCCTACTGAACTGGCCCACCTACCTCTCTCTTCCTTCTTGATACCTTGTGAATAAGCAGTGGCAGTACCCACTTTGGAGGGTGATCTGAAGGATGCCTGGAAACATGGCCAGTTTTACTTCCACTAGCAATACTATGAGGTCCTCAATTTTTGGCTTATGGCATTAAAAACTCCCTGCAGCAAAACCGTTATTTGGAGAAATAATATGTTAGCCATTATTGGTGATTATTGTCACATCCCAAGACAGAATGGTCAGCTGGCCAGAGACCAGATGTTCAAGGGAAAGAAACATAATATGGGTACGTTTTGATTGAGATGAAGAACTATAAATGCCAACAAACATTAAGATATTCACTTGAGGTGGGTGTAATGAGGAATTTGAAGAGCATTACTTCCCAGAGAACCTTAGGGGTGGGTTGCTACGTGCCCTGCAGAAAGCTGGATCATGGAAGAGAAGTTGAAAACAGTGGAGATGGACATATATGGGGACAAGAGTTTAGAAGAAGCATTAATAAATTAAACTTCTCTCTTTAGCCTGACTTTGCCTGTCAAACTTCATCCTCACACAGAATGTTAGGTATTTTTTTTTTTTTCCTGAGGAAAACTGGCAGGCTGGATCTGAAAGACACAAAGGCAGTAAGCATGCAGTTATGGTTCCCCAGGTTGTCTGTGCTGGATGGTGAGCTCAAACTTTCACACCTGTCTGCTTCCACCACCGTGCCTGTGGTCAGTGCTTCTGTATTGGCCTGCAACTCCTGGGTTCCAGACCCGAGATAGCCTCATTTGTCCTGAGCAGGGACCTACATTTCTGTGTGTCTGCTTCCCCAGGCTGCTTCTCAGACTCTAACTTTGGACTGAATATTTTCCTGTGAGGGCTTGCTTTGAGTGTTCCTCTCCCAGGACTCTATATTGACTTCTCAGAGTTTCTCAGTATAATGAGTCTGTTCTTCTTCCTACCACCTAGCCTTTGTAGAACTTATAAAATACTTTCAAAACTATTTTCTCATTTAATCATTATAGCAAGCCTGTGAAACAGAAATGCATTTTTAAAAAATGTTTATTTGAAACATTTCAAATGTTTATTTGAAAGAGAGAAAGAACAAATGTGTGCAAATGGGGAAGGGGCAGAGAGAGAAACAGAGAGAGAGAAGGGAGAGAGAGAATCTCAAGCAGGTTCCTTGCTGTCAGCGCAGAGCCTGACACAGGGCACAAACCATGAAATCATGACATGAGCTGAAATCAAGAGTTAAAGATGCTTAACCTACTGAGCCACCCAAATGCCTCAGAAATACATTTTATAGATGAGGAAACTGGGTCCCTTTCACTTTAGGTTGACTTCTCTTTTCTCTTTGCCCGGACTTAATTATTGTTAATAGAATACTAACTGACTCTGATGATGCAGATAATGGCTCCTTGGGCCAGCTGCCAATTTAAAATGACTCAAATGGAAAACGACTAAAATAAGATTGGAATGTTCTAGAATACTCATAAACCACAAATCTGTAGTCGTTAAAGCCACAGAAAGCTGGCCTATGTTGAGAAGGATTTAGCAGGGTATCATGATGGTGGAATAAAAGATGGTAATAGTGGGCACTCAAATGATATTGAGGAATTTTTCTCTAGAACATTCAAAGAATAGGGATGTGTCTTGAGTTGGCATTCTGGTCAAAGAGAGTTTGGTTTCAGTGAACTGTCATCTAAAGCTGAAATTAGCTTCTGTTATTTGCCAGGGTTTTAAATTCAGTCCAGCAAGTGACTCCAGGCTGTTTTGGCCAACATTACAAACTTACCACTCTTCCTCCATTGGGCTCCGGGCAGGAAGCAAGTGTGAAGCCAGCCTTTCTCTATCTGCTGGTTTTTGCATAAATGGGGATTGCAGCAATGATACAGAAAAAGACCAGGCATAGAAAGCCAGAGCAAAAATAGTACACTTAAAAAACTTAGTGGGTATTTTCTTGGTGATTTCACCTTTGAGTCTAATTAAGTTCTCTCTAGGCTTTTAAGCAAACATAGCATTTTCTAAAATTACTCCAAAATTGCCATATTCATCAGCATTCTTCTCAAGTAAGTTGTAGATATAGTATACATACATATACAAAATTATTTTATATACTGAAAAGTCCACATGTAACCATGTTTCCTGGTAAAGATTCTCCATGTGCTCTTTTGAGATTCCTTTTATACAAATACAATATCTTCCTTTTAATACTTGCCTGCAATTGCAGAGGGGATTGGATTTTTTTTTTTTTTTTTTGAAAATACGATGCTGGGATTTCCCTGTACTTACGCTTCCTTTGCATCTGAAGAGCACTTAATATCTTTCAGATTGTAATATATTTACATTGTTCTTGGCATTGCCATCCATTTGCTGGTTTGAGGCACAGAGGTCAAATTCATCTGAATTCCTTCACTATAAAATGGGATAATTAAAATTCAGAAAAATTAGGTGCTCTGAAGCATAATGAATCAGCAGCAAAGAGGAAGAGAGTTCATTTATTTAGGGCTTGCCATATACCAGATATAAGGGCTTTCTTACGTTATCTCATTCAGTCCTTACCACAACCCTGTGAGATAGGTATTATTCCTGCTTAACAGACAAGGGAACTGAGGCTCAAAGGGATTAAGTGATTTACTCAAGATCACACAGTTAAGTGGCAGAGCTGAATTATAATCTAAATCTATCTGTGTGAGAGCCCTCGTTTCTGCCACCATGCACGTGGCCTCTTAGATCTGAATCAGGACTCTACCAAGATCAAGTGTTTTCCTCAATCTGTCCTTTGGAATACACAATCCTTTAAGGCAACTCTCACAAATGATGTTCAATAGAAACCATGCTGTCTGTTCCCTGGTGGTGTGTGCTAACTTTAATCTGGTTTTCCAAGTTATGTGTTCCTTGCTTTTCTCTAGATTTACTCCAGAAATTGTGTAGAGGGAGCAATGGGAGCTGTGATTTGCTAGGTCATTAATATCAAATCAGTGAGAAGTACTTTAATTTGTAATAGAGATACTAAGTGCTCTCCTGAAAGTGCACGGCTTTAGATTCCAGAGATAACTGGTATCTCTGGTACATCTAGGTGGTAGTGCTTTCTGCGCCCTAACCCTTTCCTAGGACAACAGTCCTAGGGAGGAATTTTGGCTTCCAGAGCAATGCAATTTGGGTAACAATACAAGGGAAAGCAGTGAAACAGAAGCTTGTTTTGGTCACTTGGAGTTTGTACAGATTTTGAATCTGTATTTTCCCCAAATGGCCAAAACTGTTTCTCCCACTCCTCACAACTCTTCTTAGGATGTGACACTCACAATCCCTCCCATTGAGAGGTGGGCTCTACAGTCACCCTCTGGAATCTAGACCGACTGCTGGCTATGGCAGAAGTGTGCTCTGTGGCGTCCACACTTAGCTTGTTAAAAGTGATCGTTTCTGCCTGGTTCTTGTGGAATGCCCATCCTTGGAAACAAGTCCCCATGCTGCAATGAAGTACAAGCAACTCGTGGAGAAGCCCGCATGGATAGTTCCACGTGGAGAGGAACTACTTCACTTCCTCAGCTCTGGCTGAGCTTCCAGCTGACAGCTAATGTCAACTTGCCAGGCAGGTGAGTGAGCCAACTCAGAAGCAGATGCCTAAAACCCTCAGGTGAGCCACCTCAGCTGATCTGTAGCCACCTCAGCTGATCTGGAGAAATACAAGCCTTCCCACAGTACCCTGCCCAACGTGTAGATGAATGAGTTCAATAAATGATTGGTTTTTGTTGTAAGCCACTAGACTTGGGGGAAGTTTGCAACTGGAGCAGAAAACAAGGCAAAGACATCAAAAATAATGGAACATCATTAAAAAGTAGATTCAGTATACAAACAGCTTTGATAGGTAAAGGCATACTCAGGTCTCATAAATTCCTACCATTAAACACAGAAGGAATTTTGAGTTAGTTCCTTGCCTTTAAAGATGAAATTTATACAGTTGTGTGTTTGGTACAAAATGTCCAGTAATCATGTCTAGTCAGAGAGTTTATTCCTTTGAAAAGTGCAACATATACTGAATAGGCCATGGGCTCCGGAGAAAGAGAATTCTAAGAAGATAGAAGAAAAGGAAAACATTGATAATATGGCATGAGATTTGCATGTGCATAAATGCAACAGTAATGAGAATGTCATTTGGGGATTATATCATTCTGTCTTTTTAAAAACTCAAAGATATTACACAAGTTGTTTAGTACAGCAACATTAGCAACATTAGAAACTAAGTTTTTGTTGTTGTTGTTGTTATTGTTTTGTTTTGTTTTTATTACATTACCAGCAATCCTGTCGTAACTTTTCATAGTTAGAAGTTGTTGCTCCAAAACGTTGTTCTATTTTGGCCCATTCCTTTTCGCTTTTCCTCAAATGGATCCTTTCACTTCCACTTCTCCATCCTTCCTGGTTTCCAAGACTCTAGTCAATTTTTATTACATTACAGCTAAAATAATCCTCAAGTCATTCCAACCACTGTGTTGATATTATTCATTGATTTCCTGTGAATTGTCCTCACCATTTCTCACATTTATTGTAATAATAATAAGTATTTATTGAAGGCTTACTATGGCCCACCTATCTTGAGTGGTCTTCCAGGTTCTTATTCCTCTCTGCTTCTCTGTTTTTATCACCTAAACTTCAGTTCCTTATTTTGTAACCTACATTCTTCTCTTGTAACCAGTCTTCTCTTACATCACCCAGTGGTTTTCCTTTTAACCCCCAAATGTATTTTTAAAATGTTGTTTTAAATTGAATCCTATTTTTCTGGGGCTTAGAGCCCTCCCAGGTAGCCATCTCAGACTTACTAGCCCCCTTTATTCAATCCTCTAGCATAGTTCTTCCTGTTTGCTTCTTTCCTACATAGTCTGGCAATTACTGGAATCATGCAGTAATTCATCTTGTTTGTCTTGTCTCTCCAAGAAGAATTTAAATTTAAATTATATTTCCTCAAAAAGAGTCTATTGGTTTATATTCTTCTCATTTGTTCTGTAATGTGGTCAATGACAAAAGCATGCGACAAATACTTAACAAAATGGAAAAACAAATGTCTTTACGATTAATACGTTGAATTTGCAAGTGAGGGCTATTCTACATACAAGAAAATAGATTATGGATATTAGAAATGGGTGTGATATAAATGCATTCATTTTAACACATCTTATTTCTTATTAACATATTTAAGTGTGGGTTGTTCTGAACGCTTCAATAGTGTAAGGCATCTGGAGAAGAAGGGATCTATAAAAACCCTTTAAAAGGTAGATCAATAGAAGATGCGGTACTTAAATGTTTAAATTCTAGAATAGTTACCAATCTCTTTAGACTTTCTCATCAATAAAATATGCAGATTTACATGTATACGTTATTTGGAAATCAACAGTAATAAGATACTGCAGAACTATGAGCTCATGGAGGTTATAAACCGGTTATTTTCCATCACTTAGAGATGTGGCTCACATAATTATCCTTCCTCACGTTTCACCTTATGTATTCTCATATATTAGAGGGCTTCCCAACAATCTTCCTGTTTCCTTCTCATTATGTAGAGTTGCTTTTCTGTGTTGCTGAAAATGGAGTTGAAAAGAGGACAAGCATTGTCAGCTGGTGATGTTAATTGCCTCCCACAGCTGGAAAAATGAGGCAGAGATGGGTGCTCAGCATATGCTTAATGCTAAACCCCTCCTCCTTCATCCAAATGGGTTAAGAATTCCTGCTAATGGTCAACACCCCAACTTAGAAAACCATATGAGTCAAAACACATCTATTGCTTGTTATCTAGTGAAAGGGGCACTTTGAGAGCAGAACCAAAAATAAAGGATGTTGAACTGGCTGTGTTCTTTAATTTCTTGCATAACTGAGACAACTGGTTTCTTTTGTTGTGGCACTAAGGGAAGCCCAGATTTCACAGTAGCTTTTCTTAGGATGGGTCCCTCTGCTATGAGAGTGGAGAACTGTGTGAGCCCCAGGTCAGCTTTTGTCAGGTGGCTTTCTACTGTGGCCAGAGTAACACTACTGTAGCTCATCGGGTAGCTCATGTGGAGGCAGAGGCAAGAGATTCCAAGTCAGTGTAATCTGCCTTGGACCAGGAATTGTAGTATTGATATGATATCAGGGGAGGACTAGATGTAATAAAGGCTGATTGATTGACACTTTGTCCTTATGCCACATCATAATTCATGTAAGTTTAGTTAGTTCTGAAGGGTACCTAAGCATAATCATTTAAAACTCCACTGTCCGATATGGTAACTACTAGCCAGCTGTGCTACTACTGAGCAGTTGAAATGTAGCAAGTTTAAAATGAAATGTGCTGGGACAGCCGGGTGGCTCAGTTGGTTAAGCGTATGACTTCAGCTGAGGTCATGAACTCATGGTTTGTGCGATGGAGCCCTGTGACGGGCTCTGTGCTGACAGCTCAGAGTCTGGAGCCTGCTTCAGATTCTGTGTTTCCCTCTCTCTCTGCCCATCCCCCATCGTGCTCTGTCTCTCAAAAATAAATATTCAAAAATATATAAATAAAATGAGATGTGCTATAAGCAATGACTTAGTTCAAAGAATGGATGTGATATAATTTTTAATAATGAATGAGTGTTGAAATAATATTTTAGATATACTGAAGTAAATAACAGGTATCAGGAGAATTAAATATTCACCTGTTTCTTTTTTGCACTTTTAAAGTGTGGCTACTAGAAAATTGAAAGTAATATATGTAGTTCACATTTTATTTAATGGGCAATGCTGGTTTGGAGATTTCTAGTAAGGCAGACCTGGCTTTCACTCCTGGCTTTGATCCACTGAAGTTACTTGATTTCTCTAAGCCATAGATTCCTTCTTGCATAATAATAGTACTTAGCAGGGGTGCCTGGGTGGCTCAATTGGGTGAGTGTCTGACTTGGGCTCAGCTCATGATCTTATGGTTTTTGGGTTCGAGCCCCATGTTGGGCTCGCTGCTGACAGCACAGAGCTCCCTTCAGATCCTCTGTCCCCTCTCTCTCTGCCCCTCCCCCACTCAAGCTCAGGCTCTCTCTCAAAAAATAAATAAAGTTTAAAAAAAATAATAATCACCATACTATTTTTGTGAAGATTAATTGAGATAATGTTAGTAAGGCACTTGGCAAATTAACTGGTACAACATAAATAATTAATAAATGTTTAAATAAGAGCCTAAGGCTAATATTCCAGAAATCTAGATTCTCTTTTGATCACTAACCATTCATGTGTCATTGAAGGAGTCACTTATTCTCTCTGGCTCTCAATTTACTTATGTATAGAATTATAGGTTTCTATAAAATACTTTAAATTGATTCATTCAAAATATTTTGTCTCTCACAGTTCCAAGAACTAAGTTTATCTGTGTGTTGGCTAAGATGTGTGTTGCTTAAAGGAAGACCAAACAATGAACAAGATATTGTAGTAGAATTCCAGTTCTGTCTGCTCAGTTTGCTCAGTTCCCCTTTCTGGAGACTTCTTTCTCTGCCATGCCCTTATAGTCAGAGCACCATGTTGATATGACAGGTCTGTCCCCTGGTCACAGTTGATTGGTAGAGGAGTGGGCATCTGTCTTTCCTGGGAACTGTATTTGAGACAAGGAAATTCTAAACCGATGTGGCTTATTCTTGAGTGGAGGTGATGTTAACTGGAGAGTTACCAGTAATGTCCATTTCTAATTCTGTGAACCGGGAAATAGAGTTAGTCTGTGGTATCAGCAAAGAATGAAGCAGATGCACAGAGAAGCAGAAACAAGAGGTAAAAAAAAAAAAAAAAAAAACAGGACCTGGGGCTCCTGGGTGGCGCAGTCAGTTAAGCGTCCGGCTTCAGCCAGGTCACGATCTCGCGGTCCGTGAGTTTGAGCCCCGCGTCGGTCTCTGGGCTGATGGCTCAGAGCCTGGAGCCTGTTTCCGATTCTGTGTCTCCCTCTCTCTGTGCCCCTCCCCCGTTCATGCTCTGTCTCTCTCTGTCCCAAAAAAAATAAATAAACATTGAAAAAAAAAAAAAAAGGGGCCTCTTGGTTCCTTGTGATGTTCCAGTCCTGCACTCAACCCATTCCTGAAAATGGGCTGCATCCATTCCTTATATAGTGGGAGCTATGCCCAGGCACTTAAAACAAAACAAAACAAAACAAAAGTCTCTTTGCTGATGTTATTTCAAATAGATTCCTTTATTGACAACCTAAAAAGTTTTAACTCACTTGGACGTGGTCCTTATTATCTAAGCTCATGGTCTAATGGGGGAAACAGGCTCACAAACCAGTCACTTAATACACTGCAAGAAGTTACAAGAGACCACAGTGAGAAAACAAGATGACTGGTGGACCTGGGGAAGGGGTCACACCAAAAGTAGTATTTTAGGTGAGTCTTAGGAGAATGAAGGGGCTTTTCCAGAAGCAAAAGGAAGGGAGGACATTTCCAGGCAAAAGCAAATATAGAAACAGAGTATGAAAAAGAGTGTTCCATTGAGGAGATAACAAGGAGATTGATTACTGGATAAAAGGATCTATTGGGATCTTTCAGGATCTCAATTTACTTTTAATTCTAAGAATTCCTTAGGAATATATAGGACAAAAAGGTAGGGGGACAAACAGTGACCTTGGAGTAAGGACACTTGGCACTTGTCCCAGCCCTGACATGGATTAACTGTATCGCTTTGGGTAATTTGTATCACATCTTTAGGAACGGTTTTCCTCATTTAGAAAATGAAAAGATGGATACATTATCTCAGTGGTCCCTTTTAGCTCAAAATTCTGTGATGCTGTAAAAAATCAAATACAAAACTTTGTCACTGCTGACAAAGCATTTCTACTGGATTTGACTGGGGCAGTGATTTAATTTAGATATGTTTCCTTTCCTGTCAAAACAGTGCGATACGATATATGCCACATCAAAGAAGTCTTGGCCCAAAGACTTATTTCATAAACTAGGGAATTATGAAAGTGAATTTCAATAACTAGCCTCATCCCTGAGCCTAACATAGTTTTCACACTTTACTTTGTCCACCTGTGCAATGGGCCCAAAGACATTTATCATATATCTGGGTATTACCAAGACAATGAATGGTTGAGTTCCTTGGAAGAAAAAAAATGACTCCTATTTGACTCTGAAAAACAAAAAGTATTTCCCATGAGGATGTCTCCAAGAATGCTTTTATAAAAATTATAGTTATTTAAAACTACCATACAAGATGGTAATAGGAATGGCAGACATGCAAAAAATCACATGCTTCCAAGTACAGTGTATTTCTTTCGTGTGTATCCTTTATATTCCCTTCTACTTGTCTGTGGATATCACTAAAGGGAATTCTTATTCTTTTTTTCACTACACACCTGGATGGTCTTTTGACAGCTTAGTCTTTGAGGCTTCTTCTGTTTATAGCCAAGGACAAATACTCCACGGGAACAAGCAATACACATGCTCTTTGCTGGACACAATTATTATCAGGCATGGGTGTAGGTGCTATGTGGACTGGGTTCCTAGCCAAGAGAATGGGGATTACAGGCATAGGCGAGGTTGAATAATAATTACAATCACGACCATGAGTAGGAGGAAGAGTAGAAAAGGGAAGCAGCACATATCTGTGACTATTATATGTCTAGCTCTATGTTTACTACATTCTTGTGAGATCTCTCTCAAAATATATAGATGCTGAAGTATGGGTTTCACTGTTGGTAAAGTACTATGTTTCTTGATTATCATAACCAAGAAATCAACTAGAATCCAATGGTTTATGGTGAAATTTCCTGATACACAAATCCTATTCTTATCAGCAGTGTCCCCAAGTTGTAAGGTGATGTGTCCATGTACATTGTTTCATCTTCTGATAACTGAAACGTTAAGTGTGCCATAATGTCCTGTCCCCACGATGCCAGGTAATTGAGCCACAAGTGTGAAAGCTTCCCAGCCTGTCATACTTTAAGCTTTTTCAAAGCGTATTTTCATGTTATTACGTATTACAATTTATTATTTTTATCAGAGTGAATCTTACCAGACAAATCTTTTGGTTAGTGTTCATAGTAGAGATGATCTATAAGTATAACTAGCTTTGATAATATGGACAAAAACTAGGAAAGCATTTGAGAATTTAAGAGACTAAATTTAGAGACTAAATTTAGAGACCAAATACATACAAGTATGACTAACTGGTAAGTAGCATACTTCACAAATGTGGTTTTTACCAGGGTTATCAAAGTATGGAAAGATACAAAATCTGAAGCAAAGTTTAGATAAACAGTGGGCAATATTCACAGAAGAGAAACACGTCTAGAAGTGTTAGAAGCAAAATACAAGGCCTGATTGAAGAAAACAATGGTTACGTTTCCATTTGTGTTATGATGTGATCTGTAGATAACAAATACTCTTAGCCACCTGTGCGTGGTTGATACAAACAGCACTTTAAACATCTGTATGAAAGATTTAGATATTTGTTTTAGATGGCTTTAGTTGGTTTTAGTTTCCTAAAGGTGAACTACTGATGTTATAAGTTTGGAAAGGTTTCTGGGAAGATGTTAAAAGTTGACAGTCCTTCAATTGGTAAGGAAGGAAATCTATACTGTGCCAGAGAATACACTGTACATTTTCAATATATATTAGTTTGTTAAGTTCAGATTGGTTAAGTTGCCAAACAATTACCCAGTCAGTAAGCAACAGAATCAAAATTCTGAATCCACATCCAGCTGACTTTCCTTATATTTGGGAGGGGAAGGCAATTCTAATTGAAGGACTTCTAAAATCAGTAGCCATAGTTCTTCTACTATATCATAATGAATTTTTAAAATATGCCTTTTAAGGTTGCTGATATATATGTTTATGAATTCGTAATTACTCTCCTGTCTCCCACCATTCCTAATATTCCACCCAAAACTATTAGGGTTCTCAAAGCATGGGATAGGAACCAATCAACGTTCATTATCCACTTCATGCAGCCAATGGCACACAGAAAAAACAAAGTGTAGACAGTAGAACTAGGACAGCAAGTAAGCTTACTGTAAGGAGAAACTGCTTAAAAAAAACCCTGAAGGAACTTTAACAATCTGTTGCCACTGGAGATATAATATTCTCTTTGCTGAAAAGAAATTGTCAGGAAAACAAGAGAAGGGACTCTTGTATTGGTAGAAGTTTGGCTTAATGGCATCTAACACATTTGCCAACTCAGTGAATTAGGGAAAGAAATTAATCACTATGAAAGATTATAAAAGCACAACACTTTACAATTTTGAGCCTCCTCATCCACCATTTTCCCTACTGGTCACCCTACTGCCCATCCAAAGTCATAAGTGAACAACTGCTGAGTAGCACTGAACTTAAGACATGAGAGGTCTGCAGACCACAGGGGACTACTGATTTTTTTGAATATCACAAACAATATCCAAGTATCACAAACTTTATTCACAATAATTATGATGCCTCAGGCGTTGATATAAATGCTGGGTGAAACAAAAATGAGCCTTCCAGTGTTCATGATCTAGTAAGGAAGACAGACATGAATAACCAATTAAAAGAAAGCATGTTTTTACAGGGCTCAAGTGGAGAAGGCAGTAAAATCTTAATTCTCAGACTATATCTACAAAACTTCTTAATTCCAGGAATGCCAGGAGCACTAAGCCTCAGTTTTTTTCTCTGTGCAATGCTCATGGTGATGATGGCTTTTTTTTGCCAAATTACTGTGTTGTAAAATACAACCATATTATTTAATATAGTACTTTCTGTAGTCTTTATCAAGAGTAAAGAATTTGGTCTCAGGTGAAAAAATGGAAGAGAAGGAAACTATCAAACAAAGTTTTAGAAATAATCATTCAAATACTTCCTAAATAGTTTTTCAATATTCAATTTAAAATGTAAAGTCCTTATTGATAATTTTAGAACTACAAGTATATTCGTTAAACCCCTTTGTTGCACAGATGATAGAGACCCAGAAAAATCAAGAGAATTGCTAAAGGCCACCCAGCTAATGAGTGGCTGAGCCAGGCTTGGTTCGATTCAGACCTGACGCTTGTCGCAGTGTCCAGATGTCTGATTTCCTGTCTCAGGGTACTAGGATTGACTTGCTTTGCCAGATTCAAAATGGAAAAATGAGTATGGCAACAAATGTTTACATCGGTATTTTTGTGTTCTCTTAGTTTCTTTTTAAATTTCATTTTTTTCATGCAACACATTGACAGCTGAGTAAAGTGTGATGCATCTAGAAAATAATCACTAAGTGTTACTATATATAAGCACATCTCTATAGAATTTTGTTAGTGAATGTGTGATCAGGTACCAGTTGTTAGCAAAATAAGGAAAAAATATTAACTGAATCCTATATTATATAATATCTTTGAGGTTATCCAGATTTATTTCTGTCACTATAAATATATTCATATAGATTATCATGTATTCTTTTTTTTTTTTTTTTTTTTAATTTTTTTTCAACGTTTATTTATTTTTGGGACAGAGAGAGACAGAGCATGAACGGGGGAGGGGCAGAGAGAGAGGGAGACACAGAATCAGAAACAGGCTCCAGGCTCTGAGCCATCAGCCCAGAGCCCGACGCGGGGCTCGAACTCACGGACCGCGAGATCGTGACCTGGTTGAAGTCGGACGCTTAACCGACTGCGCCACCCAGGCGCCCCTAGATTATCATGTATTCTTAAATTGGATTTCCTTAGTCTTTGCAGGTGGAGGTCAATAAAGGAGTAAATTTAAATCTAAATCATGACATTTCTAGACAATATAACATAATGAATCATATATTGAATAAATATACATATAATATTCCTACCTTCATCTCTTATTTTGATTGGTTTGTTCTTGATCATACCTGAATGAATTTACTGGTTCCCCAAATCCAAGTAGAAAATTTCTTATTCTGGGTCCATCTTCCTCGAGCAGCTGTGGTAAACCTTTCTCCTGATGCAGAAAACACACATAAGACAACATTAATATTAGTGACGCACTCCCAATAAGCAAATTCCCCAAAGGTTAGGTGAAACTCTACCACTGTTTTCTCATGTTCAAGAAAGCATTATCTGAATGAAAGTTATATTTTTTAAACATTTCTTTTTAAAGTTTATTTATTTTTGAGAGACAGAGAGAGCAAGAGAGAGAGTGTGTGCAGGGGGGTGGGAGAGAGAGAGAATCCCAAGCAGGCTCTGCACTGTCAGCATGGAGCCTGATGGCGGGGCTCAAACTCTTGAACTATGAGATCATGACCAGAGCCAAAGTCGGATGCTTAACTGACTGAGCCACCCAGGTGCCCTAAGGTTGTATTTTTAAGTGGGAAATTAAACTCTATTATCTATCATCTATCAATCAATCAATCAATCAATCAATCATCATCTATCGTTAAATTCAGAACAAATGGAGAGCAGGCTTGAATATTCCCTGAATAGACAAAACCGGTTTAATCATACAAAGCTTAATCTAGCTTATTTTTCAAGGCCAGCTTGACCTGTGTCATTTCTTGCTTATGCCTCTGAAAACCATACACAAAACTTAAACTTTTTTCCAAGGTTGATATGAGATAACCACTGATAAATTCCCTATCATTTAAGGAAACTCTGATATAATAACCAATCACTGTAAAGAATAAACAGTCATTGCTTCCTTGCCATACAAGTGGCTTTGTGACAATGTTGTAGGATTTTTTTACCCTAATATCCAGGGTTCTTTTTCTCGTTACTTGGAAGAATGAAGAGGTGGACACAAATTAAAATGAGCAGCAGGCAAAGTTTATTAGAGTATAAGGTTAGAAAGTAAGAATAGTATGAAAGCTCTCTTTACAAAGAGGGGCCATTCGAAAGTGAATACCCACGACTATAGGCAAGTGTCCTTGTTTTATAAGGTTCTGGCCAGCACGCCTTTCCTTCCCCCTTGTTCCTTCTTAGGTTCTACACTTACTGGTTGGATAACTCTAGGTGCTAGGTCATCATACCTGATTGGCTTGACTCCACTGTGTGAGAAGTCAGACTGGTCATACTGTCCCTCGTATGACATAAATTTTATGGTTTACTTTTTTTAGTTAAGTATTTTAATTGTCAAATTCCTGAGGGGCTCCTGAGAGGGAGTAGGTGGTATCTGTTACATTCTTAAGAGGAATCTTACCCCCAAGGGGGTTTGCTGTAGTCAACACTCCCAGCATTGTTCCAAAATATGTGTTTTTCCCCACCCAGAGACCTCAGGTCCTAACCTTTCCCTCTCTGCCTATTTTATCCTACCTTTTCCCTACCATAACAATATACTCCTGAATATCATTGCATATTTTGGTTTGAGTGCTCTGTTTTGCAAACCATCATTTTGGTGTGTAAATGATTAATTTTTACTAATCACTACTTCAGTAATTCATTGGTTTTACATCTGCTATTTGCAAGCTTCTATCATCTTCTTTCTTTCTTTCTTTCTTTCTTTCTTTCTTTCTTTCTTTCTCTTTCTAATCTATCTGAACATCCATTCATCCATCCATCCATTCATCCATCCATCCATCCATCCATCCACTCACCCATCCATCTCTCTCTATCATTTTCAAACATTAGCATATGAGCTACTCTCAGTAACTTGCTTCAGAAGTGATTAACTACCTCAAACTATCAAGACAACATTGTTTGGGATTACTTCATTTTTTTTAAATATAATTTATTGTCAAATTGGTTTTCATACAACACGCAGTGCTCATCCTGGGATTACTTCAATCTCAGGGGGAGGGAATACAGATATACATGAAGTGCAATGGATTAGCCACTGAAGTGACCATGTGACCTTCTGATGGCCAGCTCTACCAAGAACATTTGTATTATCTGGCATTTCCTGGACTAGAGATCACAGACCATGTGAAGATATTTGACAAACCATCATTTTTTTGGCCTGTATTTTAAAATCTATATGTATGGATCAATATTCAAAACTTTTTAGGGTCACATTTCTATGAATTAATCTAGTGTCTATGTGTGTGTGCGTGTCTGTGGTGGGAGTAATGACAAATATCATCACTTCATTTATTTTCTGGTTGATTCAAAGAGTCTTTAGTCCCTGGGCATGCTGCAGATCACACTAAAGCACACCTGTATACAATTAGGGGGACCACCTATGTCATTAGCTAGACTTGGTAGAGGTCCAACTTGGCCACCTCCCAGCAGCGTAATTTGTTATCTACTTCCTTATTAGGAAAATGAGGACGAGTATTATGAGGACTGAAAGAAATGATGTGTTTGAAGTACTCCCCAAATTCCTGGCACACAGTATGCACTTTATAACAATAATAACAACAACAACAAATTATATTCTATTAACTCATACCAGGATGCAGTCATCAAGGCTACCAAACAATGATTTTAGATTTTTCCCTATTTTCTTCTCCACAAAAAGTGAGAAGTTCAAAATGCAGGGTGCCACAGGCAAGTGTTGCTGTCTCCTGCCTGACTAAAGAGACTGTCGTGTAAATTCCAAAAGAAATTTCAAGGGATGTTCTTCTAAAAGCAAACTAGCTTCTGTGGGCCCCATCTGAGGAAGTCATGGACACACAAAATTCCCCTTTCTATAATACTGCTTTGCTATATTGATTGCTTTTAATAGCTGAAGCTTTTTGAGTCTGTTACTCTTTCATAAATGTTGTTAGTGTTTGGTGTACTAGATGTTAAATGGATAGTACAGTATATTGATTCTGAATCTAATTTTGGTTTCCAGGGTATTGAGGATAACTGAATCTGGCATTTAGAGCATTCCGATGCTGCATGAGAATTTTCAAAAATATTTTTGTCTGGAAAAAAAGACATTATAAGCACATTTAAATAGTGCCTAGTAAAATTAAGTCTATGTAATTTTTTTTGTTATTGGAGATATCATTAGGCAGCATTGAAGAACTAAATTTATTCCGATAATCATTACAATGATGAAAAAATTCCTTGCTTCAATAATTGATTTATGCTTCATTTAAATGGACAGAGTAGTTCCAATATAATTTCTTATTAACTCTAATGACGAATTTTAAAGTAGCATGACTCTGAAATAAAGATGAAAATTCTCCATACAACTTATTGCATTTAAATGGATTTAATATTTAATATTTAAAAAATCATTTGATGTAAATAGCCATCATGAATCACTGCAAATATACTAAGATGTAATTAAATGCTTTCTTCTTTTTAAATGCATCTACTTGTTTCATTATAAATTATTTTTGTTCTCTTTCTTCTTTTAAGCTGTGGCATTACTTTCGAAATTATTCTTAATTATGAAATCACATCAATGCTAAAATTTAGCACATTTCTAAAAATATGTCCTCTTAGGCAAATTCAAAATAATTGAATTATTGCTTAACATTTGCCTTTATCCTGAAATTGTTTAAACCATGTTAGTAAACACTCAAATTTCTAAGACAGAAATCTGCTTTTTCCTCTTCAGAGGGGGGCAAGATCCTGTGCTTACAAAGCTTTCAGTGGATAAATTGTGCACACAGAGAAACTACTCTGTGACCTTGCTCTGTACTTGAAACTTTCCAGTGTGACAGTATATGTCATCAACTGGAAGTACAGACAAGATTAATATAGTTCCTATTGGCTACATCCAGAAATCAGGCCCTTAGGAGCTCAGGGGTTGGAGCAGCTTCCTAGCAGTTCTAGGGTCTGTTCTGAAATACCGTGGAATTAGGAGGTCATGTAGAATTATTTCAGGTGTGGTCCCCATCAGAAGTGTGGGTAGTGTGGGCTGTTAGCAGATTCCCTTTGGCCCTTAAGAATGTGACCAATCACACACACACACACCACAAACACCAACTAATCAGAATAAATTAGAATCGTGAGGCATTATCTAATCCATAATCCATAAAAAAATAAATGTATTTTGAATATGCTATAAGGTGTCAGCGGAGAAGCATACCTGCCTGATTTCACCCTGAAGCATTGAGGACTAGGTAAAGTCCTGAAAAAGGAGCCAAAAGACCTAGTTTAAGTTCAGTAACTTGAGAGGGAGTCACCTTTTCTTCCGTTTTCTTATCTGTTACAAAAGAGTGATCATAGAATGGCCATATAACCTAACGTGGGTTAAAATTAGGATGGTTATATTTTTTTAATCATGTAAACCAGGACACTTTGAGACTGAAGGAGGGACATACTGATAAATATACTGAGATAATATGCAGGACTCTCTTGACAAACAGAGGATACATTCATTCTAGGTACAGAAATTTTAAAACTAGAAAGCACTGTTCAACTATATGATATGATAATATAATGGTAGTGGTGATGGGATCTGAAGTCCATCTTCCAAACCCAATTTGACAAGTATACTAAGCTTTTCTGTGACATTATGGGAGGGAAATTCATTGAAGTTTACAATGGTTTACGAAGGAATATATGTATTCACCAAGTAGGTATTTGGAAGTAGGTATTTCTGAAAAAGAATTTCTTGACCAAACTTTTAAGAAATTTATGTCTCAAAGTCGTATAGAATAGTTTTTGTTTTAAAGATTGATCTATACTATTTCTAAAGTAATAATAAACAAAGTTCCTTTCTCAATTTTTCCTTTCTTTAAACCAGCCTTTGAAATCAGAAATGATGGATGAGGATATCTTTGTACTTTCCCAGTTTAATAGAGCTCATAGAAAAAAAAGTTTGTATGCTATTTTTCAAGGTTATTATCATAGTTAATTTTAGCCAAGAAAATGAATCTATTGAGTTGAATAATCTTGATGTTTACTTAGAGAAAATAATTTTTCATTACCAAACTATCTTTCTTCTGTGTCTCTGTTGTGCTTGGAGAAGAGAGAATAAAGAGGATAAAAATGCTATATTTTTGCAATTGTTCGATATACTTCCAAAAAGAAAATTTTTAATATAATTCGAGAAATGGAAAGTATTATTTACTGCAGTTTGTAGTATTTAATCAACATTGTGCAATGTGAAAAATTCAGATCAGCTACAGTGAAGTTGGCTTTTTATTTTTCAACAAAGCTACTATAAAAGAAGATTTTTATTCTTTTGTGACATTATAGTATTAAATTAAAATGTTAGAATCAGTGGTATCAAGAAATTTTACTGGCTAACTTGTTATAGGACCTATACTCCTAAGAATCCATAGGTGGCCTAAGTTTAGGATTATCTATTTGACATAAGGAACATACTAGTTTCTTATCACATAGTGCAGGATGATGTCAATAGGAAAATTGCCTTAGCATATACTGAGTAAAGACTAGCAAGAATAAATTACATTACCAAATACAAGAGAGATGACATTCATCTTCTTGATTCTAAACCACAAATTTAATAACAGTTTTGGCATTGCAGATTCCTTTTTACTATAGAAATTAAAAATCATTTAAAGTAATATACAAAAGAAAGACTAAGTTTATTTATTAAAAAAAATTTTTTTTAACATTTAATCATTTTTGAGAGACAGAGTATGAGATGCAGAGGGGCAGAGAGAGAGGGAGACACAGAATCTGAAGCAGGCTCCAGGTTCTGAGCTCTCAGCACAGAGGTGGATGTAAGGCTTGAACTCAGAACCACAAGATCATAACCTGAGCTGAAGTCAGATGTTTAACCCACTGAGCCACCCAGGTGCCCCTAGAAAGACTAAGTTTAGAATTCAAGAAACTCTTTTTGTTAACTTCTAGGACTCAATTTTTCTTTTGAAAAAGCCATATCTAAAAACATGGCTACAGGTATTAAGAGTTGTCACCTGAATTGTGTAAACACTGTTATTGGTCAATCTAGAAAAGGCACCGTCATTGATATTTGAAATTGGATTAGAAATTCCACACTTTTAAAAAGGAGGTGGTTATAGTAAACCATATATTTTATAAGTAGGTACCATTTTGTAATTAGGGTACCCTGGGTAACTAAAAAATGGCTTATACTTTTTGAAACTTGTTCTCCAAAATAAATCACATACCATATATATTAGAACTTATCATCTCATGTTGTTTTTGAAAAAAGAATAAAGCATCTGCATTTTAAAGTATGTTTAAGTTATAAAGGATAGAGGATACAGGCATAGTTTTGTGACTTCAGTAACCCTTGAAGATTTTGTTTACATTCAGAAGAAGTCATAAAAAAGGTGGATTTTACAATTTTTTCCCTAACTACAGCTTCGTTTTGCCATCCATTCATATACACAGTGATACGTATCTTATAATTTTTTCACGTAACTATAAATTTTGATACAGAAACACAGCACATGTTTAGAATAGGTTTTATTCACAGATTGTATTTTTCATATTTTTCTGCTCTTAATTTTTTTCTGTTCTTAATTTTAAAAGCAGAAAGGTTCAACATCTCATAGTTGGAATACTAATAACACTAAGATGATATTAAATTTGCTTTCTATAGGTAGCCCTTTATTTAAAAAAAATATGTGAAAGTTGTGAGGAAAAATGTAAATTGTTGGACAGCAGTGAATACAGATTCATAGCCTTCTCCACAAACCATTACATACCAGCTAGCATTTATTGAGTACTTACCAATTCCTGGCACTCTGTTCACTGTTTTCTCAGTAAGGATCCAGTTGTTTCTTGCCCAACTTTATAAAGTTGATCCAACTGTTATTCTTTTTTAAATTTCTTTTAACATTTATTCATTCTTGAGAGACAGAGTGCAAGCTGGGGAGGGGGCAGAGAGAGGGAGAGACAGAATCCTAAGCGGGCTCCAGGCTCTGAGCTGTCGGCACAGAGCCTGACTCAGGGCTTGAACTCACAAACCGTGAGACCAAAGTTGGATGCTTAACGAAGTGAGCCACCCAGGCACCCCCGACTATTATTCTTTAACAGATTTAGACATTAAGACTCAGAGAGGTTAAATAACTTGCTCAAGCCCCACATGCATTAAATGTTGGAGCTTGTACTAATTCTAATGCCTGAGCATTTGACTACAGTAGAAGCCATCTTATGAAACCGAATTAGGGCCAGGAAGCAATCAATTAAAAGAAAACATTTTAGGAGAAGAATCATACATAGAAAGTTACAGACATATATGCATAAGTTCCTCTAACCCATACTGTATTGTTCACATTTTTGAGTTTCAGTACCTTTAAGTGGTACAAAAACACTTGTAAAAGAAATATAAATAAATTTCTATTCTAGACTTTTACAAATTCTGTTTCTAATGTTTTATAGTTGTCTCATCCACACTTAAATGCACAGCAATTACCTTTTGTAAAAACCAATTCATCTTTATCCAGTTTAACACATTCATTGTTTTGATTTTGAGAATGACTTTCTTTACATAGTTGTATTTAATTATTTCATGTATTTATTTAGTTATGAAACTACAATAACCACTATGGCTTAAATAGGATTAGAGATGAAAATAATATGCCTTAGGAATTACACAACTCAACTGGCATTCAACACATGGACATTAGTTTGTATGTTTTTAAAAAATAATGAAGACTCTCCATTTTCTTTCTGGCTGCAGTTGGGCTGTGCAAGCCCTTGTTCTTTATGTAGTATTCTTAGAATACCTCTGAATGAAAGAAGTTGTATAAATGCAAAGTAGGAAAAAGGCAATCTCAAGATTACAAGCTGCCCCAGTGTGATAATACATAATCTAAGTATTGTGATTATGAATAACATGTGCTCTTTAAAATGTATGTATATATAACTGTATATATACATATACATGTGTCTGTGTATATATATGTACTTACATGCTTAGATTTTAAATATTTGGGGCAATTTTTATGTGCTTTTATACTTTCCTAAAAGTCTTCTATTCAAGCATTAAAAGCATGTTGCAAAAGCATTAAGGGCTAAAAAACATAATCAAGTGAATTATGTTTCTTCATTCTAACCATGAAATTCTTGAACATAAAAATATTTAGCAGCCTAATACAGAGCAATCTTTGTCATATATTACATTAAAATGACGTGATAGTTAAAACACATTTTAACAAAGGTATATATTTTTGAATTGATAAAATAATTTGAAATATGTCAACTCAAAACACATAATGCTGATTACGTTAGTGAAATAAAACAAAGACACATTTATTTTAATAAGAGAATGCCAGGCCTGAAGTCACACCTTCCCGTGCATCTAACAGTATTCTCATTTTATCATATTTTAAAAATCCACACCTCATATTCTTCTGTTACCTTATATGGATGGTGCTAATGACACACGTAGTAAACCTTCTCTTAGCTTTGTAGTTGAATAGGATTTGTTTAATTTCAGCTGTCAAATAATGTGAAGAAAAAAAAACTGACACTGTGGTAACCCGAGGAGTTAAAATATGTTAGGATTATGAAAGTAAATGTTTCACAAACAGCAATAATTTATTGATCACATTCTCAGCCAGCATAAAATTAAAAGTGCAGAGTGTGCTGATTTGGGAAGCCTGATGACTACACTTTTTGAGTGCTTAAAACAAAACTTTAAAAAGTGTCTTCTTAAAGCAGGTGAAAGGAACTAAAGGGTTGGGAATGGTGCCTATTTTTCTGACTACATGTCAACAGGGATCATTGTCTATGATGTTTCACAAAATCCTTTTTCAGTGAATTATTTTTTACAATTATTTTTAAATTTTATTTATTTATTTTGAGAGAGAGAGAGAGAATGTGTGAGAGAGCAGGGGAGGGGCAGAGAGAGAGGGAGAGAGAGAACCCCAAGAGAGAAAACCCACTATCAGCACAGAACCCTACTCAGGGCTCTGTCTCCTGAACCGTGAAATCGGGACCTGAAACAAAATAGAGTCTGATGCTTAACCAATGGAGCCGCACAGGAGCCCCCTTTTCAGTGATTTAAATGACAACAGAAACCTCTATGTTTAATCATGAAAACAATAAAGGTGTGAATAAAGTAAAATACTCTCCGTTGCCCTTTCTTTTTAGTTCCAGTCCCTTGAATATACAGTATAAATGATTTGCTGTGCTTATCAACCGATGAGTGTTCCAAGTTGTGTCCTCCAGTGGAAACTACCTCACCCAAGTTTGCACGTCTTCCCAGGGTTTGGCTAATCATTGACTCATGTGAGGATACAAAATCCCCTCTGCCTCAATTTTGGACAACTCTGAAGGTTTCCTTGGAGCGCAAGGATTTTCTCATGAGTTTGATGAGGCCTCAAGGGCAAGTTCATTTTGGTCAGCTTGTCCCCCTGCCCAATGCTGCATCCCTCACTTCCTTAGGACTGGATCTTAGAAGGGTATCTACCAGGAGCTCACCCCAATGAACCTTCTGCTTGCAACATCTTGCTCAGAGAGCTCAAGCTAAAACAACATGAATGTTTATGTGAACTGGCATGTTAATAAATGCAGAGAAAAAGGTACCAAAAAAGATACAGAGCAAAACGTTTATACTACATAATCAAGGGTATATAGGAGCAGAAAAGTCTCTGGCAGAATGTGTACCAGACTGCAGATGATAGCAGCTACCTATAGGGCATGGATTTGGACCAAGGGGAGAGAAAGAGTTTCATTCCTTACTCTTTACATTTTGAAAAAGACTGAGAAAAAGTAATGATGGAGCTATAAGTGATTTTCCTATTCTATTTTTGGCTTTTCTATGTTTTCCAAAATTTCCACAATGGACATGTATTAATTATATTTCATAACCAGAAGGCAAAATTTAAGGATCTCAAGAGTCTATCACTAAGTGGAATAGTTTTGAGGATCTCTTTAAAGTGTAGGTGCATTTTTTATGCCTGTAGATTGTTACAGACTTGTACAGTCCCCAAAAATGTTGCTCTGGAGCAAGGTGCAAGAGATCACCAACTTCTGCCTCAGTGTTGGTTTGCAGGAAAGGTCCTGGCAACAAGTATTTTTATATCTGAGTCAGGCTCTCCCATTAGGGCTTCCTACCTACGTTTATGTTTGTAATACATCTAAAGTTTTTTTTTAATGTTTATTTACTTCTGAGAGAGAGAGACAGAGAGTGAGTGGAGGAGGGACAGAGAAAGAGAGAGAGACCCAGAATCTGAAGCAGACTCAGAGCTGTCAGCACAGAGGCCAATGTAGGGCTTGAACCTACAAACTGTGAGATCATGACCTGAGCCGACATCAGACGCTTAACTGACTGAGCCACCCAGGGGCCCCTGTGATACATCTAAAGTTAATCCTGTTTATGGCTAGAGGTACAAATCTACCTTCACCTTCTTTTCTCAGCTTAAGTTTATTGAGGTACAATTTGCATTCAATAAAATTTACAGTATGATGAGTTTGACAAATGTACGCTGTGTCATAACTACCACCAAAATAAAAACAGAATATTTAGCTCACCTCATGATCTTTGTGGTTAATTCCCTCCCTTATAATCCCAGTCCTAGATGACAACTGATCTGATACAGTTTTACCTTCTACAGAAGTCATTCAAATAGGATATTACCTTGCCTTTTGAGACACCTTTTGAGTCTGGCTTCCTTCCCTTAGTGTAATTCTTTTGAGATTAGTCTATATTGTTTTGTGTATATCAATAATTTGTTCTTTTAAATTGCCCAGAGTTTTCCATTGTACAGATGTGTCTGATTTGTTTCTCATTCACCAGTTGAAGGACATAGCGTAGTTTCCAGTTTGGGGCAATTATGGAAAAAAAAAACTATTGTAACAAATATTTGCATACAGAGCTTTGTGTGGAAATACGTTTTCATTCTCTTAGGTGAATACCAGGAGTAAGAGCACAATTTCTCTTAATGAATAGTCAGGTATCACAATCCCATTTTTTAGATAATCCATTTTTTCACTATTAATTGGAATGTTGTCTTAATCAAATATTAGTTCCCCCTCTTACTATTTTTTTCTAAGATTTTCTTAACAAATCTTATACATTTTTTCTTCCATTTGAACTTTTGTACAATTTAATTATGTTCCAAAAAACAAACCAACAAATACATCCTGTTGTAATTCTGACAGTAATATATAAGATGTAAAATACATATATTAACTTTTACAATCTAACAGTCTTCCCATTCAAGGGCATAGTATGTCTCTCCATTCATCAAGTTTTATGTTTTTTAATTATGTTTTTTTAAAGATTTTATCTTTAAGTAATCTCTACATCCAATGTGGGGCTCAAACTTAAAACCCCCAAGATCAAGAGGTGCATGCTTACTGACTGACAAGCCAGGTGCCCTACCTTAATGAAGTTTTATAATTTTCTTAGATATTTTGTACCATTGTTGTTAAATTTATTTTTTGGTACTTTATATATTTTTGGTTGTTATTATTAATTGCTTATTTTTTAATTTTTATTTCTAACTAGCTATGACTGATGTTTATTCATTCATTCACTTATTCAAATATGTACTGAAACCATACTTTTTATCAGGCACAGTTCTGGGCAATAAAATAGTAGGTAAGATAGAGAAGTTTCTTGCAATTGTACAGGTTATATTCAAGTGGTGAGAGATAGAAAATAAATACATATACATGTATAAGATGGTTATAAGTGCTATGCCAATAATTTATTTTCAATTGGTTTCCTCATGCAACCACCTGGGGAAGAGTACATAGCTATATAATAGGACTTAATTCCTGAGTCTTGAAGCACTCCAACACTGGGAGTCAGGACAAAGGACAACAGGCCATTAGCATGCACAAATAAGTATTGAGATAGGCAGGAAATTAACATGTTTAGTTCCATTAAAGCCAAGTGAAGAGAGTGTTTACAGGAAAAAGGAGCAGTCAACTTTGTCTAATGCTACTGAGAAGTCAAATAAGATGGTAATAGAAAATGGAATATTTGAATATTAAGTATGTAGAATAGATGGCTGGTGCTTTGACAAGCATTGTTTCAGTAGCCTAGTAGGAAGTCTGATTTGAGAAATACACACACTACACACACTCAACTAAGATACATAGTCTGATTTGGATATATATTGTATGTTAACCATCATAATAGCAACAATAAGAACAAGAGACCATATTCATAGAGCCAGGCATTCTAAGCACACTACACCTATATTGTCTCATTTAATCCTCACAATAACCCAGTGAGTTAGGTATTTTTGTTTCCCCATTTTTCAGATTAGAAAACTGGAGCAAAGGAAGTTTAGGAAACTAGCACAAGTGTAAGTGATTCCATGACAGGCATTCAACTAAATCTCAATATTATTTCAAAACATTTCAGTTGATCCTCTAAATTTTCTAAAATATGGTTATTTAATCTACAAATAGTGGTAATGTTTTTTCTTTTAGGATGCTTCTATAGTATGTATATCATACTGCATTTGATTGCACCTCAAAAACAATATAGGGGTACCTAGGTGGCTGAGTTGGTTAAGCATCTGACTTCAAATCAGGCCGTGATCTCATTGGTCATGGGTTTGAGCCCCATATTGGGCTCAGTGCTGACAGCTCAGAGCCTGGAGCCTGCTTTGGATTCTGTCTCCCTCTATCCTCTGCTCCTCCCTGGCTCACACTGTGTCTGAAGCTCTGTCTCTCTTGCTCTTTCTCTCAAAAATAAATAAAACATTAAAAATTAAAAAAAAAAACACTACTAGTGACAGTAAGTATCCTTGCCTTGTTACTAAAGATAAATAAAAAGCTACTAACATTTCTTCATTTCATTTGATGCTTATTCTTGGCTTCTGGTAAAGGCTGTTTAACTTATATAGAAATGGGTCTTCAAATTCTTACTTCAGTTTTTTTTTTTAAATCAGTTATAGCAAACAATTTTGTCAAACATCTTGTTAGCATCTAGTAATATAACCTTTTTTCCTCTTTTAAATGACTTATGTTAATAAACTTTATTGTTAAGCCATGTTTGCATTCCTAGAGTAAATCTACTTGGCAGAAATGATTATTTAAAATGATATTCCTGGAGTGGGGTGGGGAGATGGATAAAATATGTGATGGGAATTAAGGAGTGCACTTGTGATGAACACTGGGTGAGTAGAGAATTGTTGAATCACTATATTGTACACCTGAAACTAATATAACATTGCATGTTAACTAACTGGAATTAAAATGAAAACTTAAAAAAAATTATATTCCTGGATTTGTTTTGCTAATACTTAAACATTTTACTTTCACATACTGGATCTGTCATAGTACTCTGTAATCATATTAGTATTTCTGCAGAAGAATGTGTGAATATTCACACTAAGTGGGACAAGACTTGAGAGGTCAGATTTTTCTACCAAATAAATTTTTTTAAAAAAGCTTTCAGTATTGGATATAAGAACTGTGGATAAAGATACGACACCTGCAAAAGAACTGTATGCTCCTTTAAAGTTACATTTGCAGCTGATCCTCTGCCTTTTCAAATAGTGACACTATAATTGATAGGTGTAAAATTTATTTTTTTCTTAGGTCAACATTTAGCACTTATATTTTATTGGGAATGTATCCATTTTCCTGAATTCAAATTTATTGCAAAGAGAAGAGGGTAGAGACGAGAAATTAGTCAAGCACTGGAGTTTGAAAGATGTTTAGGATCCAGGAGGAGAAGGAACACCAAGGTAGAAATCAGAAAAGGAATTGACAAAAAGCTGCAGGGAAATTTGTGTTAGTATAGAATCATATGTAGACAATTTTGTTAGTGTTAAAGGAAAGACAATTTCACGATGAATTAATCTGGTCCTAGACACTAATTTAAATAAAGATTTGTGTGCACTTCATCTGGGGTTTATTCAAACCGGACTGTGCCTAGTTTGGGTGTCTTATAGACAGTGTGTCAAATATAGAGACTCATAATACCCAATTAATGTTACCAGTATCCTTGAATATATAGTCACATGTATTCAGTATGTGCTACTAGATACTGAAGAGCAAAGGGACTTAAGTAGAGTTCAGGAATGAGAGAGAATAACCTCTGTTTTAGGAAAAAGCAAGCAAATCCTACAATTCCTTCCCCATTTTAGTCTTCTTAGTGCTTCCATTTATCTTGCTGAGTCAACACTCTTCACGTCAGTGGACCCAAAATGAGTGTATTCAGATGCAGTCTATCAACTGCATTGTTGATATTTCACTTTCAAGATAAAGGCTGGAAGATTTTGAGTTTTTGCACGTTTCTAAAGAACAATCTTGAGAAAGTCAGTCAATTGTCATGATTACAGACCCTTGGAAACTGCAAAACTAGTTGTCGGAATTTATAATAATGCCCTTTATATATATTTAACTTAATGTTTAAGTTCATATCCTCTTAATCATCTTTTTCAGACCAAAGTTGTTTACTAAGAGAAATCGGTTAGGGAAGGGAAACATCGAATTAACTTAAACCTCTCACGGAGCAGCAAGTTGTAAAAAGTTTGGTTAATAACCTTGAAGCTTTTAAATTTATAATTTGGTGGGAAGGATTACATAAAATGCTATATGTTGTAATCTTTATTGTGAGAATTATATTTGGCCTCTTATCTGTTTCTACTAGTCTTCTAAATTGTGTACAGTATTTTAGACAAAACGGATTTCTATGATTCTGTATAAGGTTTCTATAGTTATTTTAAAATCTAACTTATTTGAATATACTTTTGATTTGGATAGCTCTCTTTCTAACTCCCCAGTTTAGAATTTGAATTGTTTTTAGCTGGTAGATTTCTTTTTTCTTGCTGACAATGAACCAGATCAATACAGATTGACTTTAAGAAGTTTACATAAACTTCTGGTTCCAGAAAAACAAAGGGGTCTTTGTAGTTGAAATAAAGATATGTTTACATTTCCTTCTCTTAATCTGCCTATCAGAACACATTCACCATACAGATGTTTCCAGGCAAAAAGCATCAGTTAGTGGTATTTACCACTTCATTCAAAGGCTTCACAAAAAGAACATTTTTCAATCAAAGACTGCTCTTTTCCTTGGCAATCACATCTAGCCAAAGTTGAAAGACTCTGTTAGAAGATCACACAGTGATCTTTAATTTGTAATCAAGTATACCATTTTTAAAGATGTCTGCACTAGTCAAAATGTAATGTCAGTAGAAGAAATCTGATGAGGTTGTCTTTGTTTGTATTTGCTGTTTTCAGTCTGTCTCAGTTATCATTCCTCTCTATGTAGTCTCTTCGATGTAGTACTGACTGAATGAGATTCCCGACTGCATAAAACATGGAAACACTTTGAATTTCATGGCAAAATTCCTGGTATTTGGCAGTAGATCTTTGAGATGACATTTGGGACAACAAACTTTCAGAAAGAGACAGGGAATGTAATCAAGAATAAATGAAAGAAACACTGGGAAACAACACTGGGAAAAATGATTCGGGGTAAAATAGAGAATGTTTATAATGTGCAAAATGAAATGGCCCTTTTGGAATTGTCTGAAAATTTTATATTTCATTATGGAGTAATTTCCTTAGTAAATTTCAGAACTTTTTCCTTTTTTCCATCATTAATAACAAATTCTGTTTTTAATTTTTTTTGAGGTACTGCATAATTTTTTTAAATGAAATTTATTGTCAAATTGGTTTCTATACAACACGCAGGGCTCATCCCAACCGGTGCCCCCTTCAATGTCCATCACCCACCTGCCCCTCCCTCCCACCCCCCACCCCCCCCACCCCCGTTAACCCTCAGTTTATTCTCAGTTTTTAAGAGTCTCTTATGGTTTGCCTCCCTCCCTCTCTAACTTTTTTTTTCTTCCCTTCCCCTCCCGCATGGTCTTCTGTTAAGTTTCTCAGAGGTACTGCATAATTTTAACTTAGAATGAGCTTAGGATATTTGGACAGCCTCAAAGTAGTGGCTGTGAAGTTTGTCTTCACAGGAAAAACTCTCTTCCGTGGCTTTGCTCCCTTGATGCATTTCCTAATCACCTAAATGGAATTGATCCTGCCTATACTGTCTCAGAACAATTATTTTAAACAACCACCTGTATTTGGTATGTGTTTCTAAACAATGTATGTATTTTTATGCATATGTGACTTGTCCTCTCTTTCTGACTACATTGAGGTACCAAGCAACTTGGGATTAGTCCTATTTCAAAAAGGCAGGGGACAAGTAAGTAAATTAGTAAATAAACTAATATACCTATGGTAATTGACTAGATCTTGCTCAACTATGTATGACTTGTAGCACCAATGGCAACAACAAAGCGCAACAGACGTACTGATATGGCACCCTAACCCACTCTCAATCTATCATTCCTCTTGTGTAATTCCTGAGTTACTGTTCTGATAAATAAATCTAATATTGTCCTCCGACTTAAAATTATTTAATAGTTATTCATATATTTATAAAGTTCTAACTCAGCTGAAGGAAAAAAGCTTTTCTGGCTGTGGGTCTACCAGATCTCTGGCCCTATCCCTAGCTACCATTCTGGTACACACCCTTCACTCCAGGTATATAAAACGTATTCCAATGTCCTCAAATGCTCTCTTCAGATTCTTCACTACCCTGAGCCATCCCACATGGTATTCCCTTGGCATAGGATATCTTTCTCCCCTTTTGTATTCTTCAAAACTCATTTTACTTCACTGTAAGTTTTTTCAAGTTGACCTACCTTGCCTATTGAATTTTGCTACCCTTTGCTACCCAGTATAACCTTCCCCTAGGATATCTTTTGCATGTATTTTTCGGTCAAAATTTTGTAATATATTGTAATTGCTGGTTTCTTTGACTGTTTCTCCTAGTAGACTACAGAATTCTTGAAGATTATATACAGGCTTGTGCTTGCAGATTATAGTCACATAATGGGTTCTTAATAAATAACACTGAATACTATCTTTTGCATAAATCAAAAAGAGTCATTCCAAAACAGAAGATTTAAAAAAATCAATGAACAACTCAGAAAAAAAAGATAGAACACTGATAAGAGTATGGGGAATCCTTATAAACAGATAATTATAGTAATCAATTGATTAGGTCATGAGGGTGGAACCCTCATGAATGAGATTAGTGCCCTTATTAAAGAGATTCAGAAAGCCTCCTCACCCCTTCTGCCATGTGAGGACACAGCAAAAAAAAAAAAAAAAAAATGGCCATTCAAGAAGGAGGAATATGGACCTCACCAGATGCTAAACCTGCCAGCTCCTTGATCTCGGACTTCCTAACTTTCAGAACCATGAGCAATAGACTTCTGTTCTATATTAACCAGCCAGTCTATGGCAAACTGTTATAGCAGCCCAAATGGACTCAGACACCCAGACTGACTTTATCTCTTTGAACCTCTCCTATAAACAGCCTATTTTGTCAAGCTGGTTTGCCCATGAATAAAGTACTTAAGAACTGTTTAGCTGTTGATTGTTCATATAAAAATGGGAAATAAGTACTGTTTAGATTGTCAGATTGTTAATATTAAAATTGAAAAATAAGATGTCATTTTTAACAAGAGCAGATGTTTGTGGCACATTTTTTTCAGTGCATCTGTTTATTAATGAAGGGTTAGCTGGAGCTTTGTGAACATGGCGGCTTTATTTATTTAAAAAAGTATTCCATTGGCTTTCAATTTACATCATAACAAAAGTGTGTATAATGTGGCAGAACTGTTTTATGTGATTAAGAACTGTTTATTCTGGATTTGTAATTAATTTAATTGTAACATCTAGAGGACTGCAATTTTGAAAAACTTTCAATCCTGATTGCCTATTATTCACATGACAACACTGAAATAAAGTGACACTATGATAAATGGAAGCATAGCAAGCAGTTGTCCTGATTTAATAACATTTTGAAAGAAAAATCTGCAAAATTTTTATATAAGCCATATATACATAACATACAAAAAGAAATTTCTGCTTGCCTTCAGATTTTGCATCAGAACTTGAAAGTTCACAATTTAATAAACATCTTACAAAGGCACTTTCATCTTTTAAAGCCAGCATGAGAGATTTCATATCTTGATAAAAATAGAGTAAGGAAAAGAACTAATTCAGTTGCTTCATCAAATGATTTCCTTAAACCCAGGGCCCATTTGAGGTCAGTGACACACCTTCATTTGTTTGAACTATGGTTTTTACCAAATTCGATCAAACATTAAAAGGAAGTACTTAATTAGGTATGCTGCACTAACAAAGAAAAATTATTACACCTCACTAATCTATGTTATGGCAAAATCCTGACCCCACAAAACTGATTGGCGCTATTAAAGAGATTGATTGAAATTCATAAGAATTATAATTCAAATAATCAGTGAAGGGAATGTCACCAGATTCAGGGTGCATGATTTTTCTATTCAGATGCTACAGTAAGATTCCACATAAACTTGTTTCCAAAGCCAAATTGCACAGTGTAAAGTGTTAGTAAAATGGATATGACATAAAAGTGTGATTTCTACTTCTATTTAGTTAAATTCATTTCAAATGAATTATTAGCCATTAAGTCATTTGTAATTCAAAACAGTGCAAACACAAAATCTTTACCACCTGAAACACTTATACAGAAAGTTTTGAAGCGAAATCTGTTTATTGTTTAAAAAGAGGAGATTCTGCTCCCTTAATTCCCATCAAATGCCCAAATCCCAGATTTTAGTGTAATTTCTCTCAGATTATTGTAGGAAAATATGAAAATAGGGAAAAGTAAAAAAGGAGAAAAACATCACCCACAATTAACTATTATTCAAATTCTTATATTTACTTCCAATCATTTTGTATGAAAATGATTATTATTGCTGCTCTCAGAAATATACTATTATGAGATTTTGTATGAAATATCTGAAAGGACTTGGTCTTTGTTACCTAAAAACACATTTGAGACCCTAATATTTGTATATTGGCTCATAATTACAGAAATTGGAAACTTCCTTCAAAATAAGTAATATACATACCATGTGTCTATTTTTGACTAATTATTTGTTATTTCTCTCTAAACTAACTGGTAGCTTTACAAATAAATTCTAGTGGCGAAGTGACCGCAGATTATGTTATAGATCCTCTTCCATTGCCAGACAGTTCACAGAGGATCAAAAAAAGTAGAATAAAATATTTTGTTTTGTTTTGTTTTTTTACCTGGGATAAATGATGAAAATATTTCTAAGGCTTAAGTAGCTTTTGAACACATAGGACTAAATATTATTTTGTACAGGAAGTCTATGAATTAAATATGCAACATATTCTGAAAATCAGCACAAGAAAACTTAACACATGAGGTAAACAATAAACCGATGTATTATACACTGATGGGGGAAGGGAAGTTTCTAAGAGAGCTAACATCACAGCACCCTGAATTATGCTGACCTTTTAGGCACAATCTTTCATGATGTATTGATAGGATTTCACACATGATCATAAACATTGATCTTTTCTTTTACAGTTGAAATCAACTGGCTCAAGTCCAGTGAAAATATGAATGAGGCTACACGCACATAGTGTTAAGCCTACTGGTAGTTTCAAATTTTGATCAATTTTAATTTTTTGAGGCCTTCCTTATAACTAGGATGCAGTCTTAGCATTTCTATGATTTTTTTTTTAAATTTTTTTTCAACGTTTTTTATTTATTTTTGGGACAGAGAGAGACAGAGCATGAACAGGGGAGGGGCAGAGAGAGAGGGAGACAGAATCAGAAACAGGCTCCAGGCTCCGGGCCATCAGCCCAGAGCCTGACGCGGGGCTCGAATTCACGGACCGCGAGATCGTGACCTGGCTGAAGTCGGACGCTTAACCGACTGCGCCACCCAGGCGCCCCAGCATTTCTATGATTTAGTTGCAATTAAGGATGACAGAATACATTACAATATTCAAATAGTTGCATAAATTCTGCTGCTTTAAAGTGGCAACAAATCATTTGATAAGGGCAAACATCACCCTTTGATAGGTCGAAATATTCACTTAATAACTGAATTTCCAAAAATATAAATTGTGCTTATGCTTTAGAGATGCCACATACAATGTATGGAATTCTGAGTTGTTCGAAATTCATCATATGAGTCAAAATATGACATCGGGATTTTAAAATCCACTGGATAAAAGTCAGGACCCTTTGCATTGGTAGAAGTGTGTTACTGGGAGGGAGAAAGTATAGCTTGATAATCCAGTGTGGATTTAGTAGCTTATCTGCTTGGGATTAGAAGTTGCTTTTCCACTTTATGACCATATGAACTCGGGCAAATTGCTTAATTCCTCTAATTCTCAGTATCCTCATCTGTAAAATGGGAATAAAACAGAATTTATCTCCTAAGAAGGTTGTAAAGAATAAATGATACATGGAAAACACTTAGAACAGTGCTGAGCACATGGTAAGCACACAGTAAGTACTAGCTTATTATTATAAGTGGTGAAAACATCATCGCTTCTCAGCCTTTTGGCTAAGATCAAGTGAAGTGGTGAAAACATCATTAGTCTTGTCAAATTTCAGACATTTATTTGTTACTTTGCCTATGTTACTTTGAGTTATTCCTTGTCCTTTGTATAAATACCTGATTTCATATATACTCACATAAACCTGTATGTATATGTGTGGATATATAAAATAAATTCCACGTTGGGGCGCCTGGGTGGCTCAGTTGGTTGAGAGTCCAACTTCAGCTCAGGTCATGATCTCACAGTTTGTGAGTTCGAGCCCCGCATCAGGCTCTGTGCTGACTGCTTGCTCAGAGCCTGGAGCCTGCTTCAGATTCTGTGTCTCCTTCTCTCTCTGCCCCTCCCCCGCTCATGCTTTGTCTCACTCTGTTTCTCAAAAATAAATCAATGTAAAAAAAAATTTAATCTCTATAAAATAAATTCCATGAGAAGAGAGATAAGACATTTACCCATTTTACCTATTTCTGTCCTTAATATTGTCACCTATTAGGCATATAAACATTTTTGCTGATTACTATGGTGACATATTCAAGTCTAGTGTTTTCCTTTGTGAAAACTCAGAAAATACCCATCTTGCAATAGAAAAAATAAAATGAATTCCATTTCTGGAAAAAAAGTCACTTTTTACCTTTGTAAGAGCTTCCTAAACAAAGATATATCATGACAATAATTAGGATAGTATTTTAAAAATAAAACCAAATAAGGATCATGTCTCTTTAACATTACTAAAATTCTGGGGTGCCTGGATGGCTCAGTCAGTTAAGTGTCCAACTTTGACTCTGGTCATGATCTCATAGTTTGTGCGTTGAAGCCTCGCATCCAACTCTCTGCTGTTAGTGTAGAGCTGACTTCAGATCCTCTGTCTCCCTTCCTTTCTGCCCTTACCCCACTCGTGCTCTCTCTCAAAAATAAAATAAACATTTAAAAAATAATAAAATAAATAAAATTCCTGTTGACAGGATGTTACTTTAAGCTTCCTGCTACTAGAGAAGCCTACTTATTTATTTTCCTGTTTATTCCCTTTACTCACATAACACTTTACATAAGAGGCATATAATGGGTGCCTAATAAATGAAAGTAATTCTAAAGCCCACATGCTTTACAACTTTGCTAAAATGAAAAGTAATACAAAGAATTGAATCTTCCTTTACCCTTAAAAATAAAGGATACAGATGATTCTCTTAGAGAATTTTCTGGAATTCCTATAGTGCTCACTGGAATTGGAGGGAATTAAGTCCGTGAGGACTGTAAGCCCATCACTGCTTACCTTCCTGCTAAAATATGTAAACTGATATCTGTAGCATCTAACCTTTACCAAAGTATTCATCTTGCAGTAATTTGGACATGTAGCGCTCCATATAGAGTCATTCATTGTCCAGTACGTTAGTGGATGATGTATATTTTGTAGTTAATGGAGTTGAATAGATCTTCACATTTCACAGCTCAGTGAATATGTACTCCATTTTCTTCCTGGCTTCTGCTGCTAGTTTCTTTTTTTTTTTTTTTTTTTTTTAAAGAAAGCAGTTTTATACATTAAAGATAAATTCATGACTTTGAGAAGCTAGTAAAATCTGCTTAGAAATGATCGGAGCAGACTGGAAAGGTACAATTAGAATCTTATAATTATTTATGCTAATATAACCACTGGACCAAATTCCTTGACATTTTGAATCATTTAATTATTTTTTAGTATGAAATGGTATAAGAAGTGAGAATCCACTGCCTGCAGTTGTGCTCACTATGAGGAACTCTTGAGTCCCTGACCAAGGATACACGGAGATAAGAGTAGTATAAAAGAAGTCAAAGATGCCCTCAGTAGTTGTACAATATAAGTTGAGCATGTGTTTCGTCCACTGTGATATGATCACATTTGAAAAACTCATCCGAGATGTTATTATTTTTTTTCATTATATTCAAACTTCCCATTTCCAAGACCAGTAGCTTAAGAACTTTGAATAATATCACAGATCCAATGACCACCAAAATAATCCTATGCTTGCTTCACATAGCACTTCATAAGTGATAAAAAATTTTCACATAGAGTGATTTCATCCTCACACAAGAGATGGTAAAGGCATATTATTATCACTTCACAAATAAGAAAACCAAGGCTAAGCACTCATATGAATAAAAATAGAAGATTAACATACTTTAAGTCCATGGAATTAGAATTATATTTGTCTCAGATCTGAAAAGCTAATATTAACATGGTTGGAAGTAACACTGGAAAAGAAGACCCAAAGATTGGCAACCTATCACCCAAAATTCAATTCTCCACCTGTTTTTGTAAACATAGTATTCCTGGAATACAGTCATGTCCATTTCTTTACATACAGCCGATACCTGCTTTTGTTGTCCAATGGCAAAACTGAGTAGCTGCAACAGAAGCCATATGGTTCACAAAGCTGAAAATATTTACTCTATATCCCTTTGTAGAAAGAGCTTACCAACTCTTGTTCTAAATCAAAGAGATTGTCAATAAATGAAAGTTACCTGGGTCTAGAGACCATGAGAAAACTCTGAACATCAAATAAATGCATAGAACCATGTTGAAGTGGATGTATGACTGGCCAAAATATCTTTCAGTGGACAGTAATTAAGCAGAACCATCTACTTTAGTACCTTTGCTTCCTTAGATAGATTAACTCACTTTCTTTCTTTCTTACCAGGCCAGACATTTTCTAGGCAAGGGAAGAATCAGACACAGCTGCTTTGCAAAATGGCTGCTGAGTCTGTATACCAGTATTTCAAAGAAGCTACAGCCCAAAACAGAAAGTCTTAGGGGTAAGAACAAGTGACTTAACATATTAGACAATTTATACATTTTCTTAGCCAGATCGTAACTTTATGATGGACCTGAAAGAAAAATAAGTAGCTGGCAGACTGGAAGAATTATTGATAATCTCAGAAATGTATTCACATTTGTTCATTCTTTCATTAAAAAAATTTTGGGGGTGCCTGAGTGGCACAGTCAGTTAAGCATCCAACTCTTGATTTTGGCTCAGGTCATGATCCCATGGTTTGTGGGTTAGAGCCCTGGGTCAGGATCTGTGCTGACAGTGTGGAGTCTGCTTGGAATTCTCTCTCTACCCCGCCCTCTCTACTCTTCCCCCCACTCACAGGCTCTCTCTCTCTCTTTCAGAGTAAATAAATAAAATGCTTTCTAAAAATTTTGTTTTTAACACCTACCCTGTTAATGGTGCTTCTTTGGCATTATGGAGAAAGAGACATTTATGCCTGCAAGAATAACAAAATGCAATAAGACAGAAGACAGACACCTATATGAATAAGTATACTATAATCATCTGTATTACTACTGGAAATTATGAAGGGACTGAACATAAAGGCAGAAGAAACAAATCATCATAGCCTCCATGTGTAACCGACACTGTCTGCATTCAAGGCACCATGTCCAAACGGCAGGATGTAAAAATTATTGGTGTAGTATAGCCAGTGTGAGAGAGAGCATTTTAGAAATACATTCAATATAGCTCAATGAAGAATGTTCAGTCAAAAGATTCAACTTTAATTAGTGAAACGGTAATATTAGAACCATTGAAATCAAAGAAGGACTCATGCATAATTGTTTTGGAACCCAAAATTAGAGTCTCTGGTTTCTTCCTCTGTTCTTCAATCCCAGAGTTTTGCATTAAATTGTATTCTCTTCATTGATTTACATCAGATAAAAATTCTGTCCCCTTTTTGAGGGCAGCAGCTGGGACAGAAATTCAAGGAGCCGAGCTTTTGTGGCACTCTCTGCCAGGCTTAACTGTCGGGGCACTGTGTTAGGGCTATAGTCTTGCTCTCATGAATCCATTAATATGTGACACAAGTCGCCTTTATGTTCTTCATTAGTACACACAATGAAATGTACATAATATATAAAAGACTATTTTTTAAGTACCTCATACTTTTCCCTGTTTGAATTTATATTGACTATCCTGTCCTCAGTTTTTCTGTAAGATAATTACTTTGGATGAGATGGCCTGTAAAGTCCCTCTTAGCTCTACAAACATATGCTTTTATATAATGTCCCTAAACAAACAAGTCTCCAATGAATGGAACTGTGACCTAATTGACTGCTTCACCAGTCACGGTTTCCTATCCCAGAGGGGTAGTGACCCTGCTCATATAAATGGATAGTTTGCTTTTATTAATTCGTTTCATTTATATTAATTTTATGTCCAATAATATTTGATGATGATAATTGTGACAGTTAGCCAAGGAGGATCTAATATTTAAAACAACTTGGAAATTCTTCCACTCACTATTTCCTGAAATGGCAATATTTTGCTAGCTTTCATTAATGGAGTGTGTTAAAGTATTAAGGAAATAGTCTTATCTGAAATGTGATATCTTTAAGAGAAATATGATTTGCCTGTCCCTTAATGATCATTAATTAATTTAAATCAATTTCTTTTGATAGTGATATTGGAGTTAACTGTTAGCTCAAAATATATGTTTAATCAATGCAGTTAAAAATTATCTGAAATTTCATTTTAGAGGAACAGAAAACTCTACAATGTCTATCTTATATTTCATAGCCTTCAGTAAATCAGACCACTGACATCAGTGTCATGGCAAGTTCAGTTAGGAAATAAAAATGTGCAGAGCACTGTATAGCACTCAATTAGTTTCAATGAAACAATTCACCAGGGTTTACATACCAAGGTAAACTGAGGCAATAACCATTTAAGAAGAGGGCTCAGGTTAGCTCTTAAATCAGCAGAGCTCAAATTATTATTTCATTTGTTGACCCCAAATGAGTCTTCACTAAAAAATGTAATGTATCAAAATACTTTGCAAATTTAATTTTCCCTTCACCAACACACAGAGCATTTACAAACTGAAGAACTTGCATTTTAAATAGATGGAAATGAATTAGTGTAAAAAAACAGAAAAAGCTAAGCTGCTAAAATGTACACTTATACGTTCGTTTTCACAATCTCTTAACAAAATGAACGTTTTAAATGTACCTTTTGTCTTTGAGTGGGAAAAAGAGAAAGACAAGGAAATTAATATTTTTGTAATATAGATGTCATCTTATATTTCATGCCTGACTCATTTGAAAATGTAGATTAATTTGCAAACAATTTAGAAAGCTGAACTATTGAATTGGGTCCTCTAAGATTTAGGATTTGTCATCTTTTAAAGTTGACACCCAGCGAGAGCTTGTCAATTACAAAGAAGTGAAATGAAGTGAAAATAAGTCTCATCTTCATCTTCTTGTTATATGCTTGGTTGGTTATAGAGAGACACCATTTACAAGCTCAAAATAATTATTCAGAAAGTTACGCTTCACTTTAAAACCAAATTTAAGCAAGAGAAAAGTGCTATTGTGTGATGGTTATTTTATTCATTGGGTGGGGAGGTTGGGTGGAGAGTGGGAAATGCTATATTGCCCCTTAAGACCAGTGGTTAGAATGTCTGCCCTGTCTTTCTACTTCTTCTCATATTGGTAATAAATAGAGACAACTTCAGGTTATTGCTTTAGAAACAAACAAGTCTACTTGTTATGCTACTCTCTTACTGTTCAATGAAAGTGAGGATTTGCGAGAGATAATTATAATGTTATTTACACATTTTATCAACATGTGAATTCTACTCCCTCCCTGAAGTTGCCTTTTAAGTGCTTTTCATTCTACCCATAACCACAAGAGGCACAATGTTTTAACATCTTGTTAGGTTCAAACAAAAATGAATTATTTGTTGTAGTCAAATAAATAGGTAAGTTTAGAGAGGCATACTCCAGTGAAACTAGGAGCCATCTAACTCTTAGCTTTGATCTCACGATTTATTGCTAATGAGCAAGGTCACTTACCCTGACAAATGGAACAGTATTTAATAAACATATCACCCCAATAAATTCATTCCCGATTTGTGCTCAGCTAAGAGATGCTAAGCAGACTTTGAATACGTGGGAGAATGAGTGGGAGAGATTAATAGAACCCAAGTATCATGTGAAGTCAGACAGCAGAAAGAAGCATATTCTAATAGCAGTTTCTTCCTCCTGCACCTTCATGGGAACACGTCATACCACATGCTTTTCCTTCCCTGAGTAGAGGAGAGGAGAGTCTAGATGGTCAGAAGAGATATGTGGTAAAAAGTAAAATTTTAGGATGAAGCATTGGGACATTTTTGCTGTTCCTCTACCTCACCTACAGGCCCCAGGCCAACCCTATCTCCATCACACTGAGAGGACAAAAGTCTCAAGTGGATTATTTGATACTTAAGCACCAGTTCCTTCTTTTAAAAAAATGACATATGATGTTTGACATCAGTTTACACACCTGATTTGGCAAAATTAGCATTCTACCTATCTAAATTCTGTTCATTTTCCAAGGCCATGCTCAAGTCCCCTGTATGAAACCATCCCTTGTGACTATGACAACAATGATCATTTCTTGCCTTGTCTCAAAGTCTGTGGTACTTTTGATCAGCCCTTCTGTACTGTTGATTATCTTAACTAAATGAATTACAAAAGTAATAAAATAACATTAAAGTGTTTGGACAATAGAGAAAACATCATCATAATTCAATGTCCTAACTCAATAACTGATTAATTATATATATTCTTCTAATTTTCATAACCCTATACTATACATTTACAAAAGTATTGTTCATATAGTTTTTACACTGAGTTTCTATTGAATATTGTCATAAATATTTCTCCACATCACAAGAGTCTATAAAAACTATTGGCTATCTATTCAGTGGATATATCAAGATTTATTTAACTACACACTATTGCAATGTCAGTAAATTATTTACAGTATTGTTGTTATATTCTATGCCAATTCAAATACCTATATGATTAGGGCTTTTTAAATAATTAGATTATTTTTTAAAAATGTTTATTTATTTATGAGAGAGAATGGGGAAGGAGCACAGAGAGAGAGAGAATCCCAAGCAGGTTTTGCACTGTCTGTGCAGAGTCCAACGTGCGGCTCTATCTCACAAACCATGAGATCATGACATGAGCCAAAAGTGTTGCTCACTTAACCAACCAAGCCACCCAGGACTCCTAGATTATTTTTAAAACAAGTTCTCAGAAGGGAAATTTACTACCTCAAAAAGTGTGAAAATTAATAATGTAATTGAAAGAATATAAGCTTTAGAATCATAGATTTGAATGCAAATTTCAAATCAACCATTTTTGTGGTCTCAAGGATATAATTTAGTATCTTGTAGACTCAGTTTCTCATTGTATAACTGGATAATACCACCTAGTATGTAGCCTTTTTGGAAATATTAAGAATACTATGTTAAAACAACACACAATAAAGCTTAAAAAACAGTGGTCATTATTATTTGTCTTTCATTATTATTTATCTTTCAATTTAGAATGAATTTGAGCTGTATACAAGAATACCAGTTTTGTCATAGACTTGTTATATTTAGATATTGTGTTTAATTAAACTGGCTGGGATACAAAATGATAACGTATTGTTTTAATTTTTACGCCTTTGATTGCTAGGAAGATTCTACACTTAGTGAGTTCCCTTTGTGAATCACATGTTGATGACTCTTATTTATTTTGGATTCAAAGTTTCATTGTTTAGATCTTTATAACTTTTTTGTATGTTTTTGTGATAATGCTCTAGACACCCCTATAATGTAACTGTTTATGCATATGTGTATTTACAACAAACACACACACACACACACACACACACACACAAATATACTGGTTTGAGATCTGGTGCAGTGTCATTTGCCTTTATTTTTTCATCATTTAAAATAACTTGCAGAGTAACCTGCATGTAATAGGTGCACAAAAATGTGTGTATTAAATAGGTATCAGGTATCATTCTGTTCTTTGAAGATTATATGAACTTCACTATGTATACCCAATGATCTTCCCAAGACCGCAGAAATTTCAAGAACCTAAGTTGTCATAGAAATTTCACTTCACAGGTCCCTGTTTCTACTGAATTCTAGATCTCATTGCCATGTTCCCTAACATGTTCATTCTCTTTCCTCTACTCCATGTCCACCAAATGTCAGATCACTTCCTTTTTCACTCAAGACATTCATGTTTAAAAGATACTCTGGTAAATGTCTGTAAGTTTTACATTGTCGTAACAACTTAACATTGAATATTAGAAGTCCCTGATCCAGCAAGACATCATGTTAATATGACACCATTTTCTGGTAGGAGAGAGACATCCATCCTTCAAAATTTTCTGCTTCTTAATTCTAGTATTTTATTATCCAGAAATGTATAGCTCATGAATATATAATATTCATATATATGAATATATATAGGAAACATATATGTATGAATGCATATATGATAGATAACCATTAATTGATACAGCAATTTCCTATTATGTTTCATTAAATCCAAAATTTAATCAATTGTACATTATACCATTATTTTATGTACCACTCTGAAAGGAGTTCAGTAGAAGACGAAAAATAACAGAAAAAAAAACAGCAAAATAAGAGGATGAAATGTAACCATATAAATAATTACAGTAAAAAAAATAATAATTACAGTAAATATAAATTATCTAATATTTAAATCATAAGGCAGACATTGTCAGATTGGATAATAAAGCAAGAACCAATTATATGTCACGTACAAGAAACTCAGTTTATCTATAGAGACAGACATAGGCTAAAATTAAAAGATATAAAAAGGTAAACCTAGCTAATCCTGGCTAACACTATTAAGGAGAAGCTGGGCTGGCTGTGTTAATATGAGATGATTAGATAAAGTATTCATAACAAATAATATTAATAAGGTACTACAAAGATAAACAGACAAATCCACAATCATAGTTAGAGCTTTCAATAACCCCCTCTCAGTAACTGCTTGGAAGAGTTGATAGAATAATTGATACAACATTAATATGAAACATTTGAACAACCACTTTGACCTGACATTTATAGAACAATCAACCACAGCAAAATAAACATTATTTTCAAGTGCACATTAAAACTCACCAAAACACTGTATTATAGGCCACAAAATGAGTCTTAATAAACTTAAAGGGGTCATAGACTGTTTTATGACCACAATGGAATGAAATTAGAAACCAATTACAGAAATAATCAAAAAACTTCCAATTATTCAGAAACTAAATAGCATGACTTCTAAGTGATCTCTGGATAAAAATAAATTACAGTGAAATGAAAAACTATTTTTAAGTTGACTAGTAAGAAAACACAACATTTCAGGATTTGTGGAAAAACTCTAAAGTGATACTTAGAGAAAAACATACAGTAGTAGATAGCTGTACTGCCAAAGAAGAGAGGTCTTGAATAGACATGTCTGCTTCCATATTAAGAAACTTGAAAAGAACACATTAAACTCAAACCAAGCTGAAGAAAAAATATAATAGTGAACACATGAGAAGTTAGTGAAATACAGAATCAGTAGAGGAAATCAGTGAAACCAAATCATGCTTCTTTGAAAAGACTAACTTAATCAATAAGCCTCTAACCAGACTGATTGGGAAATAAAAAACAAACAAAAGAAAATAACACCAGACAGAGGAGACACAAATTAGCAACATCAGGAATAAGAGAGCTGATATCACTACAGATTTTACAGATGCTTAAATGGAAATTAAGGAATGTTATGAACAATCTTGTGCCAATAAATTTAAAAACATACATGAAATGGACATGTTTTGAAAGACACAAACTATCAAAGCTCACTGAAGAACAAATAGATAATCTGCATAGTCACATATCAATTAAAGCAAAACTTCCCAAAGTTGGCACTATTGATATTTTGGGCTAGCTAGTTTTTTGTTATGGGCGCTCCTATACACTGTAGGATGTTCAGCAGGATTCCTGGCCTATCTGTATTCACTAGATGCCTATAGTAATGCCCCTACTCCCAGCTGTGACAACAACAACAACAAAAAACAAAAAAATAAAAACCAAAAAAGGTCTATAGATATTGCAAAATGTTGCTTTCATGGAGGGAGAGGCTCAAAATTGCCCTGGTTTAGACACATTATTATTATTATTATTATTATTATTATTATTATTTTACTTTTTTGGTTTCAAGTTTTTATTTAAATTCTAGTTAGTTAATATATAGTGTAATGTTGGTTTCAGTAGCATAATTTAATGATTCATCACTTACATATAACATCCAGTGCTCATAATAACAAGTGACCTCCTTAATACCCATTCCCCATTTAGCCCATTCCCCAACCACTTTCCCTCCAGCAACCCTCAGTTTGTTCTCTATAGTTAAAGGTCCCTTATGGTTTGCCTCCCTCTCTCTTTTTTTCCCCCCATCCTCTATGTTCATCTGTTTTGTTTCTTAAATTCCACATATGATTGAGATCATACGGTATTTGTCTTTCTCTGGCTGATTTATTTCACTTAGCATAATACATTCTAGTTCTATCCACATCACTGCAAATGGCAAGATGTAATTCTTTTTGATGGCTGAGCAATATTCTGTGTGTGTGTGTGTGTGTGTGTGTGTGTGTGTGTGTGTGTGAGAGAGAGAGAGAGAGAGAGAGAGAGAGAGAGAGTATACAGACACACATACGACATATGGCATCTTCTTTATTCATCAGTTGGTGGCACAGACATTTGGGCTCTTTCCATATTTTGGCTACTGCTGATAATGCTTCCATAAACATCAGGGTGCATGTGCCCTCCGAATCAGTATTTTTGTTTCCTTTGGGTAAATACCTAGTAGTGCAATTGTGGGGTTGTATGGTAGTTCTATTTTCAATTTTTTGAGGAGCCTCCATACTAGAGTGGCTGCAACAGTTTGCATTCCTACCAACAGTGTAAGGGGGTTCCCCTTTCTCTGCATCCTTGCCAACATCTGTTGTTACCTGTGTTGTTAATTTTAACCATTCTGACAGGTATGAGGTGGTACCTCATTGTAGTTTTGTTTTAATTTTTTTAATGTTTCATTTATTTTTGAGAGAGAGAGAAAGAGAGAGACAGAGTATAAGCGGGGCAGGGGCAGAGAGGGAGACACAGAATCTGAAGCAGACTCCAAGCTCTGAGCTGTCAGTACAGAGCCCAACACAGGACTCGAACTCATGAACCACAAGATCATAACCTGAGCTGAAATCAGGCGCTCAACCAACTAAGCCACCCAGGTGCCCCTCTCATTGTATTTTTTATTTGTATTTCCCTGAGGATGAGTTATGTTGAGCATCTTTTCATGTGTTTGTTGGCCATTAGTATGTTTTCTTTTGAAAAATGTCTATTCATGTCTTCTGCCTATTTTTTAACTAGATTATTTGTTTTTTAGGTGTTGAGTTTGATAAGTTCTTCACAGATTTTTGAAACTAACCCTTTTTCAGATATGTCATTGGCAAATATCTTTCCCAATTCTGTATGTTGCCTTTTAGTTTTACTGATTGCTTCCTTTGCTGGGCAGAAGCTTTTTATATCGATGAAGTTCCAATAGTTCATTTTTGCTTTTGTGTCCCTTGTCTCCAGAGGCATGTCTAGTAAGAAGTTGCTATGGCTGATTAGACGCATTAAAGAAATTGAAATTATATGCAAAAACTTTTCCCTCAAAGCTCCAGATCCAAATAGCTTTGCTGGTGATTTCTACCAAACATTCAAGGAAAAAATCATACCATTTCTATAAAAACTCTTTCAGAAAACTGAAAAGAGATTTTCAACTAATTCAATTAATCCCATGAGGCCAGCATTACCTTGATAATCACAATCATAAAAAGACATTACAAGAAATGAACACCGGAGATCAATATCTCTCATGAGCATACACACAAAAATTCTAAACAAAATTTTTTAGCAAATTGAATCCAACACTATGCAAAAGAAATATTATCATAATCAAGTGGGGTTAATTTTAGGAATGCAAGGTTGGTTTAACCTTTGAAAATTAATGAATGTAATTCACTGTATTAACAAATTTTAAAAAAGAAAAAATTATCTGATAATCTCAACCTCAGAAAAGCATTTTACAAAATCTAACATCTGTGGCCAATAAAATCTGTCAGAAAACTAAGAATAAAATGGAACATGCTCAATCTAATATAATGCATCTATGAAAAACCTATAGCTAGCACACATTTAATGGTGAAAGAATGAATACTTTCCCCTAAGATCAAAAACAAGAGAAGTATTTCAGCTGTCACTACATCTATTCAATGTTATATTAAAATGTTTAGCCAAATGCATTAAGGTAATAAAAATGAATGAACAGTATCCAGATTGAAAAGTAAGAAGCAATACTCTCTTTATGCATAGATGGCATCACATTTACGTAGAAAATCTGACAGAATTTCAAAAAAGTACTAGAACTAATGAATGTGTTTAATAAGGTGACAGACATAAAATCAGTGTACCAAAATCAGCTGTATTTCCATTTGCTAGCAGTGAACAATTAGAAAAGGAAATTTTAAAATATTGACACGAAAAAAAATATGAAATAGTACACTAAGTATTATAAGTGTTAAATCTGATAGAAGATGTGAAAGTAAACTGTACACTGTAAATGACAAAACACTGCTCAGAGAAATTTTTAAAAACCAAACCATAAGAGACTCTTAAACACTGAGAATAAACTGAGGGTTGATGGGGGCATGGGAGGGAGGGGAAAGTGGGTGATGGGCACTGAGGAGGGCACCTGTTGGGATGAGCACTGGGTGTTGTATGGAAACCAATTTGACAATAAATTTCGTATTAAAAAAATAAAGAGAAAAACAAAAAAATTAATATATAGATATACATACTTTATTTATGGGTTGGAGGACTCTATAGGTAGTCATCATCCACATGATAGGGAGATGTTCCTTCTGAGTTGGAGTCTAAGAGGGGAGAGGGCAGGGAAAAAAACCTATCTTGTCTTGGCTCTCCAGCCCTCCTCCCACACTAAAAAATCAAAGGACCAGGCTGTACAGGTATAGGTCAATTTCAAAACTAAGATGTGGACCCAGCTCACCAGGGGACAATGGAAGGCACTTTGAAACATAATATTCACAAAATCAGGGTACTCCAAATGCTTCTCCCCTTCTAACCTGGCTCACCTCCCTCAGATTCTCAGGAAGGTCTGCAGGAACCCCCTTTTCCAAGCTTCTCCAACCCTAGGGTAATTTCTACCATCTGTCTCAAGAAAACATTTTATTTCTTGGATCCTCTCAATCTATGTGGCATTCTTGGTGATTTTCTTTTAATATTTGACTTCAGAAGGTAGGTTCTATTTCAAATGTAAAAGAAATTCAGAAATAGTAGAGTCAAAATTCATATTGAAGAAAAAGTGATTTTACCCATTATCAAACAGGCATCATTGCCCTTCGAGTCAATGGGTCCCTATTATCTTCTGAGGATCATTTGATTTCTTTCTTGCTCCACAAGGGAGCTTACACCATGAGAAGCAAAAACTGCTCTAGCTTGTAATGGCTGCTTTCTCTGTCATCTTTGGGAATGTGCCAATCATGATTCTTACATTCTTTCTATTTACTGTGTTCTCCACCCCCACTCCATGAAGGGGCATGTGGTTGCCAATTCTTCCTATTACCTTTTCTATTAACAATACCTTGTCTGTTACATTACATACCTAAATACATTGTGTTCACCAACTCAGAATTTTAACAGAAATATTTAACTTGAAGTCTGGAAAGAGACCTATATGTGCTTGAATCTACATAGACTCAGGCATACTGGCATGCAACAATTCCACATGGGGTCCTATCATCTTCAGTTTCTTCTCATCCTGTGTCAGTGGGACCCCTCCATCCCACACTTCTCCAGGAACTCTCCTGGTTCTCTTGAAACTCCACTATATGTTGCACAGGAATGCATACTAGTGTGCTGGGGGTGCTATTTCAACCTCCTTATTTCTGAGTTCTGATATCTACCATCACTCTAAATTCATTCTAAGCGAGGTCATCTCCTTCCTCCAGCATGATTTTTGGAAGGCCATCAACTGCTCCACTGTGAGCTTCAGGAGTGTTCCTCTAAACCTGAGATCTCTATGTTCCTCTTGTTGTTTCATGCTCTGTTTGCCATTGGTATCTTTCCAGGGTCTCTCTATGCATTTGAAAGTAAATATAAGTATGTTATTTATCCTAACCCTTTAATACATAAGGAGCACACAATACACAAACTCTGAACCTTGCTTTTCTCCTCTAAGAATACATCTTGGAGACAGAAATGCCACTTTCTGCTCGGAAAATGAATTGGGGGGAAAAAATCTCCATTTTTGCAGAGCTATAGCTCTGGGTAAATAAACGCTGTGAAATACTGTTCCCATTTACTTTACTTTCAATCACCATGTGCCTCCTATAATTTGAGGTATAATTATTTTAAATTAAATTTGTGAAACAACTTTTAACTGATTTAAACAGAATATAACAAAGTTTAAAAACAGAAATATCAAGTCATACTGTTAAAGTGGAAATAGGTTCAAGGGAATTTCTTTTTTTTTTTTTTTTTTTTTTTTTTTTTTAAATTTTTTTTTTTCAACGTTTTTTTATTTATTTATGGGACAGACAGAGACAGAGCATGAACGGGGGAGGGGCAGAGAGAGAGGGAGACACAGAATCGGAAACAGGCTCCAGGCTCCGAGCCATCAGCCCAGAGCCTGACGCGGGGCTCGAACTCACGGACCGTGAGATCGTGACCTGGCTGAAGTCGGACGCTTAACCGACTGCGCCACCCAGGCGCCCCTCAAGGGAATTTCAAATTAAGTCTCCCTCTTCTACTGCTACTGAAAATTAAAATCTGAAAATCAAAATCTTAATTTGCTAGGCTTTCTTTCTTTTTTTTCTTTGCAGAAGTAATCAGTTTGCTAGAATAGACATGTACTAATTTGCTTGTAAGAGAGAAAAGCAATGTGGTTCAGAATATGGAACACCTGTTTTTATTAGATATGTATGCCGGTTATAAACTGGAAATATTAGTCCATTCTTTCCCTTGAAAAATCATGATATTAGCTTGTTTTCCTAATCAGGAAAATTTTGGTCCCCACTAGCCTTATAACAAAACCCTTTGTTGGAGTAGAAAATTAGTATAAGAAGGCTCATGTTAATCTATTAAAATTCTTATATATGTGCATCACAAAAAGATAGTAAAAGATGTAAAGTTAACATCAACAACTTGTATATATCTTACACACCAAATAATACTAAACTGTTCAGTTCATTTTCATTTAGAATCTCATGCCTGCTATAAGCATTTCAGTAACTTGTTTTCCTGATTTTAACAAAATACCTGAAAGTGTTCTAGTGGAAAGAAAATACCCGCTAAGAGGATTGTTTTATTTTGTTTCCCATGACTTTCTGATTTTATGACATAACGCTATTATCTCCTGTCTTAGGAACCTACCTGGTCCCAGACACAAAAGCCCTTTAATTGTTGGAAAGCCTTGGGAAACTGTACTTTAAGCTGCGAGATATAATTGAGTAGATATTTTTCAAAACTCCTTTCTCTATATATACACAATCTAAGGTTGGGTGGGTGTCATACAGTGCATGGTACCTTGTTGCTAAGCCACTAGCCGTCTGCCCTGCTGACACAGGCCCCAGATCTTTTCTCCTGACAGAATCAGACACTGGGGCTCCTAGCCTGTTAGCTCCCAGAGGCTTCTATGGCAACAAACAGCAACAACAACATTTATACTTCCCCTGCTTTCTTTCCTATTAGAATAAAACTGGAAACAAAAGACAAATTCAAATTAACTAGGATTTGGGGAAAGAAAAACTCTCATTGAGGAAGGCATCACTGTATATAATCTATGTACAAAACATGTGCCTCCATTTTACCTTGCATGGAGTAGGGAAGTTCATTGTCTTTCAAATGTTTCAAGCAATTCAAAAGAATAGCATTACAAATGCACAATCGTCCATGAATACTGTGTCTGTATTTGAGCACAATAGAGAATTATGAATCATTTCTACTCAGTGTTGTAAATTTAATTTTCAAAAATATTATAAAATGAAGTAACTACTATTATAAAGATGCTTTTAGATGACATTTAATTACAATGCAAGGTAATTTATTTTACCAGCTGGAGTATCTGAGGCTAATTGCATTTATTTATGTTTTATGCTTGTGCCGTCCTAACAACCAAACTGTCCTATATGTTCATTTTACCTTTTTATTTTAAATCTTATGAGATATTTTGGATTTTCTTTTCCTCTAAAATTTGGTAGTGTTTCTTAATTGTAAGGAGAATATTTCTTTGCCCTTACACCTCCTGTGTGGAAGAATGCTTTGATCTCTCTAGAAGTTTAATTGCATTTCATGGAATGGTTCTTCTTTGCAATTAGATCTAGGCTTGGATGCTGAGTGTGCTTTCTTTCATGTTTCTATTCAATCATTTCTGTGGTAAATTTTTTGTCTCACCAATATGTGCTTTCATCCCAGCCTCTGGTTACAGTAACTTCTGAGTAGCCACATTTTTTCATCTGCTAAAGATAGGCTCTCTGATCACCCTTGAAGTGTTTTGGCAAGTTTGCCTTTGATTATTTTAATTATTCTTCCCTTTGACGGATAGTTATTGGATAATGCTAGTTAAGATAATGTCATATCTCTTGTTGGATTTACTCTACGAGGAAGTTGGTCATCATTATAGGGTAAGTACAGTCTTAAATCAATCTGCTCATTAAATGAAATGTTATTTAAATTTTAGCGGAATGACTTGGGTTCACTTCTCTGAAAAAAGACAGTATTTTAACATAGTAAGTGGCAGTGATCTGTCCACATTTCTGCCCAAAGACTGAATAGTGAAGTTTTATCCAAATGACAACCTGCTTCTTGGTTGTCTTTCTAAAAATTTTATTCTGTAGTCCTCAAAGGACTCAGTTAACATTAGCACCATAGTTCTCGAAGATAGAAAGGATAGCAAAAGACTATGTATATGTACATGTGTATGTATATATACATATATATCTTTGAGAAAGAAAGGGGGAGGGAGAAAGAATGAAAGAAAGAAAGAAAGAAAGAAAGAAAGAAAGAAAGAAAGAAGAAACCAAATAGAGTCCCGAGCACACTGTTTTGTTCTCTTACACAAGTAAATTGGTTCTATTCAGGAAGTGTGGCCAATTGGTTGGAGGTGAGCCAAGAGTTTCATTAACAATTCTGAATAAAGATTTAATGGTCTTGGATAGAAGATACCAGTAATGTTGGGCAATCAATCTGTATCTCAATTTCTTCCTCTGTAGAAACAAAAAAGCAAAAAAGAAACCCAGCAATATCCAGTTACCTTAACAATGTATAAATTGGACAAGGGCTCAGGTATGTGTACAAAAAGGACCTTACAACTGCCTGAAATTAGTAGGTTTTTAAGCCAAATAAATGCTCAGCCAGTAAAATGTTTAACTGTAGCAAATTTATTCAATTAGTCTTTTAATTATCTACTCATCTATAAAAAAATATTTGTTGCACACCATGTCTAAGGAGATAGTGCCAAATATTGTATAAAGCACTGTCAATCCAGCAAGGGACAAGAGTCTGTGCTCTAGTGTCAGAAAAAACTTTAAAATGGTAATTGATGGGGGCAGGCAATTCTGTCCAGAGTGAGTGGTCAGGGAAGTTCTCTCTGAGAGGGTAATATTTGGGTTCAGTTGAAGTAACAAAGAGTTCTCCACGTAAAAGAACATGTATTTGATGTCCATTGGGGAGGGAAAAAGTTTATTCAGTTAAAATACAGAAAGAAGACCAAGGTGGTTGGAGCATAGCAAGTGTGATAGAGGATGGTATGAGAGGAGGTTTAGAGGTGGAAAGGGAGGTAGCAGGTGCATATTACAGAACATAGTAAAGACTTCAAAATTATTCTAAATACAACAGGATGCCTTTGGAAAGCTCAGCAGGGATGTATCGTGATCTGATTTTATTCTTACTGGGGAGACAATGAATTATAAAGACTCCAAATGGAAGCAAAGAGAACAGGTAGAAGACTCCCAAAGTCGCCTAAATGAGCAGTGATGGTAGCAGTGGAACTGGTTAACAAGTGGTAGATTTGGAGTATATATTAAATAAAGCTTAAAAGACTTACAGTGTGTCCATTTGGGGCACAGGTGCAAAAGACAGACGAATCAAGATGACTGCCATTTTTCTGGTTTCAACAACGGGTAGTGGATGGTGGCATTTACTCAGAGTGAAAATACAGTTAGGAAGAGGAATACGGCAGTGTGTCAAGAGTATGGTTTAAACTCTGTTAACTAAAAGTTGCCTTTTAGACATCTAAATGTTGGTGTCAAGTAGATAGTTCTCCATATGAATGTGTCACTCAAGCCAAGTCTGGAAATAGACATTTAGTGGTAATAACTACATAGATGGAATTCAAAGTGCAGAAATGGTCAAGCAGTAGGGAAGAAGAAATGCCTAGAACAGAGTTCTGGAGCTTTTCAATATTTAGAGGCCAAGCATAAAGAAGGTAGGGAACCATCTAGGAAACTCAAGGTAGGGGGAAGCATGAGACTACAGATGATACAGAATCCATGGGAATATGACTATTTTCAATGCTCCTGAGAGATGAGGAAGATGAGAATTTTCCAAGATGGGTATTATTATTGGTCTTGATGGAGCAGGTTTGGAGGCAGGAACTGGGATGAAAATCTAAGGAAATAGTGAGTAGTAGCTAAGAGAAACAAGAGCATGTAGGCCAAAAAGGAAAAGGCAGGGGCACATTTTTATGCAGCTGTCTCCATACATCACCAATGAAGCTAATAATCAACTTAAGGATTAATTTGTAGTCTCAGGATTTTTATTTATTTTAATTGGTTTGGGGAGGCTTTGGCTTATCAAATATTTATTCAGCTCCTTTTCACGTGCAGGCACTGTCTTAGGCTTTTGGAATTTTTATTAATGAACAAGGCAAGCAAAGATCCTTATCTTCATGTAGCTTAGTTTCTAATGGGAGAGACAGACAACAAACAACAGAAATAGTAAATATCACATAGTAGGCTAGAAGGAGATAGGTGCTTTAGATAAAATTAGAAGTACAGTAATGGGGACCCAAAGTACTGGGGTGCCATTTAAATAGGGTGGTCAGAGTAGTACTTGTTAAGATGATGGCCTCTTTGCAAAAAGTGAAGAAGGTGAGAGTTTAGTTACTTGGTTACCTGGAGAAAGAGCATTCCAGGCAGAGAGAACCACTACTGCAAAGACCCTGAGACAGAGATAAACAAGGGATGACAGAATGACTCCAAAGCGAAGTACGAGGATCAATGCAGGAAAGGAGGTGAAAACAGGGGTCGATCACGTTAGGATTGTTTTCTTTATTCTGAATGAAACAGAGAGCAATGAACTGTAGAGTTCTGAGAAGGGAGTGATGTGATCTGTCTCACCTGACAGTAATTCAGCTAAGAGATGATGGTGCCTTGGATCAGGGTAGGAGCAGAAGTGGTGAGAAATTATGGAGTTCTGGAACTATAGGATTCCTTCCAGCATTAGGTGTTGGGTACAAGAGAAAGAGAAGTCCAGGATAACTACGAGGTTATTGAACTAAAATTTGAGAGGATATAGTTGCTAACAGCTGTGATGGATAAAGTGGCAGATGAAATGAGTTTAGGGATAAACGTTCATACTGTTTGAGATGAGACCTTCAGGTAGATATGTCAAGTAGGCATTGGATATACGACCCTGGAGTCTGGTACCTTACACAGTAACTGTTAAGAGCTTTCAGAACCATAGTAAATCTACTGATTATACTTCACAGCTCCACTTAGAACCTAGTCAGGTAAGTTCCACAAACATAACAGATCAAGTACTTTGGGGATGTCAGAGCAGACAAAGGAGTAAAACACTGACAAATCTGTTTATAGACCAAGGGCACAACATGGGTGATGCTAATGAGCTAACCAGGTATATGTTATAATTTCATTAACCAGCACTAAATATTATACAACTTTAAACCTCTTACTCTGGATCCACAGGGTGGTCAACACTCAACTGAGGTTTTTGTTTGTTTTTTTCTCTATAATTCCTACATCAGGCTCATCATATTAAGTGAAATGGCAGCAAGAGAGAGGGTGATCAACAAATAATACCACATCGTTAAACACTGGACACTGTATACCATAACTTTGCAATCCAAAGAAAGATGCCCTTGACCCATTTTATCTTTGGCAAATGTCTCTGTGTATATGTGTCTCTTATAAAATATGACAAGGGCAAAGAGATAATAACAGCCACAGTCAATCCCTCAGAAAAGTGCAAGTTTTACAAAACAAAAAGGAAAATGGGTAATGACTATACCTTTGATTTGAAATACCCGATGCAATTAATGATTGTCATTACATGTTCCCTATTAGCCTGACTTGCATAAGCACAAGGGAAAGTTCAGGGTCTAAGAGCTAATCAGGAAAAATATCACTAAGCTTTGGGGTCAGTTAATTAACAGTAAAGTCATATTTTTCACAGATTAAGTCAGGCTCTTCCTTTTGACCTCATTTAATTGCTGCTTTTAAAGACCACTGGAATAATACTCTCACATACAAAAATGTATTGAAATTCAGCATTCTCTTGAGGTGTGATCAGACGAGAACTTAGAAACACTGGAGTGTAAGTTTAAATTGGCACAATCTTCATGGAAATCAATAGATGCTGTGCACTGTGAGGCAACATATATTGTGTAACAATATGGATGTGACAATACATAGTAAGGGGCAGAGAAACATTCATACTTTTGCCTAATTCATAAGGGTTTTCCTACAGAAATGTGGATAATGATAAACCCATAGAGGTATTTATCACGGCATTATTTATAACAGTAAAAACTTGAGACCCTAAATGTCTCATATTAAAGTATTCAATCAATTACAACAATTCTTTGGCATATTATATAACGTTAAAAAGTTAAACTACAATGGTGAGTGACATAAGACAATTTAGAGGGGTTTTAGAGTTCAGATTTATTAAAATAGTACATAAAATGGTATATATGAATCATGTAAAAATACTTATGTGTACTTTTTATATGTACAGAAATGAAACATTTTAATAGGAATTATCTCTGCATTGTAGACCATGGATTCTGTTTTGTTTTGTTTTTTTTATCTTTTCTTGGCTTTCCATGTTTTTTAAAAAATAATCAGCATGTAATTCTTTATAATCAGAAAAAGAATTCGACCAGTCTTAGAAAATAAAGTTGTAAGCCTTTTGGCTTAGTTTTCTACATGCTCAATTTTGAGTCAGTTTAGAGACACTTGTTAAATATGGTTGTAATTTCTGTTTTCTTCTTAACCTAATATTCATGAACAAAATTAAGTTTTGTTCTTATGAATACATTTGATGGTAATTCTTTTTTTCACTTTCCAAGTTTTTATTTAAATTTCAGTTAGTTAACATACATACACTTGATGGTAATTCTAGAGCTAGATGTTGTTAGACTTATGGTCCATTCCAGGTGTGAGTTCAGATACTAAGAACTGTGAATGTTTTGTTCTAGTCTTCTTTGGCAAATAGAGATTTTCCCATTTTTACCCAGAGAAGGTATAAAATAAATACTCTTAACTATTCATATTAAATATAAATTATTTAATTTAGTATATAATATTTTGTGTATTTAGTATATAATACAATTTAGATACAAATATATATTTTTTATAATTTTTTTTAGTGTTCATTCATCTTAGAGAGACAGAGAGAGAGAGAGAGAGAGAGACATAGTGAGAGCAGAGGAGGGGCATAGAGAGAGGGAGACAGAATCTGAAGCAGGTTCCAGGCTCTGAGCTTTCAGCACAGAGCCTGACGTGGGGCTCCAACCACAAGTCATGAGATCCTGACCTTAGCCCAAGTCGGATGCTTAAACAACTGAGCCACCCAGACGCCCCAAGATACAAATATATTTTAATTTTCATTACTTTTTATGTGAACAATATGGATAGTAATTTTCTATAATAGAGAAATGTAGAATTTCTCTTTTTGGTGTCAGTATTCAGTTACTAGGATTCTTGTCTCCACTATGAGACATATAATTTCTCAACAAACATGATGACTCAAAGGCTACTACAACTTAAATTTTCAAGTAAAGGAAGGTGCAACCAGGTTCACCTATGAGGCTTTAAAATATACCTGCAGCTTCCCAGTTTTCCTCAGAGGAACAATATCAAATTATCAGAGCCTGTCACCAATGCTGCCTAGAAGCCAATGCTTAAAACTACCTGTTGACAGATGGAGCTGGGCTGATAAAATCTATCACATAGATATTTCTGCATAATATATTTGAAGATAAAAGATGTTGCTATTTTTAGTAGGGAATGGGGTAATTTTTCATTTCAAACAATAAGAGCATTTCTTTAATAATGTAAATCAAGGAATACCTTAGCAAATACAAAATAGACTCCTGAGAGGACTAATTTATATTTAGAAAAAGTACCTGTATTCTTTTCTACTTTTCACAGTTAACACTTAAAAGAAACAAGCATTTTTCATGACCAATTACTGTAATGTTTTTGTATTAAACATTTTCATTGCTCTTTCTAAAATGCAAATTATTTATTGATTTTTTTAAGGTGCCTGAGTTAGACAGTACAGTATTTTAAAATATTAAAAGCATCAGTTAATCAAATCCTGCCTGTACAAGGAACTAACACTTATTAACTGATTTGACCTTAAGCTTATCAGCATTGCTGGCAATAATTAATCCATCTATAAAGGTAGCAACCCCCTACACCTATATAGATAATTCTGATGGATGCTAATCCAGATAGAGACACATTTCCCTAAGCGTAATCTTCAAGATCACCTGAGAGTCTGAATGCTTTTAGATCCCACATCAGACCTACTGAATTTGAATCTCTGGGAGTAAAGCTCTGGAAATCAATATATATCATGCACCTCAGGTAATATTTATACACATTAAACTGAGCAAAAGATAGTGGATCAATACTTGGATCAACTTTTAAAGATAAATAAACTAATTTTTACATGATGGTGAATTATTTTATATATATTTAGTAATTTAGTATATACTATATATAATATGTACATAAGAAACATATCTTTGTAGTGAATCACCCATAGTAACTTCATATATAAATAAGTGTATATATACTACATATACTTTTATTTTGACTGTTTCTAAAATCTATAGACAAAATATTTTCTGTAATAATGATAATAGTTACAACTATCTATTAATATGTTTTCACATGCCTTAAGATACATGAACACAATATTCCCCCTCCCATGGGCAGATGCATCCTCAAAAGAAACTGGGCTGGAGACAAGATGCTCTTCATGGTTCTGAGACCACCTGCCAAGGAACTCCTGGACCACAGACTCAGCCTGGTCCCAGGCATGTCAGCGGTGCTGAAAACACTTTTTTTCTGGCATAATGTCTGCATCTGTGTCTCAAGTGTCATATCCATTAAAGTTACAAGATGTTAGAAATTAGAAGAAGGAAGGCCTAAAGAAACATTAAGGATACATTTCTTCTTCCATGGATATGAAAGATTTCCTGGGTATTCAGTCTCCCTACTCATTTTCCTATTCCCTCAAGATTATGCCAATTCAAGTAAACAAAAGTAAAGGGAAAGAAAACCTGCCTCAAACAAGGCAAAATTAAGAAAGAAAATCATATTGAGTGTGGTAAGAAAGCAAACATTTTAGAAAATCCATAAATCTGTACATTTGCATTCTTGTGGACTATCTTAATTTAAAAGCTCCAATATGGCAGGGGCAATTCTCATTGGTATGGTGTTCAATTCTAACCACCCAAAGGCAGGCATTTAATAAATTCTTTCAGACAAGAAAACCACAAAGGACTATTTCTTACTATGGCTTAACATCTCTTATAGCTCAAAATCACTATTTTTCTATAGGAACTTGGGAAATCGCACATCTCTACCTTCATAAAGTACATAATTGGTTTCTTCTTGCACCCCACTCTTCAATTTTCCTTTGGAAAATCTGATGCCCATATTTTCATGCAAGCATTATTTACTTTTTGATTGAAAACACAAAGTCATTTCTATTTATGAACACTTTCTTGTAATAAAACCTGGCATTTCTCATCACTACCATTTGCAGTCTACTTTTATAAAATTTAATGCATGTCAAAAATGTGCATGGTCTGGAAAATCAACAAAGAAGAAACCTTCAGTGTATCGGTAAATGTCATAGAATGGGCTTATCAAGGAAAGAATTCCCATGATCTAGACCTGGTCTGCCAAATACGGTAGCCATTAGCCACATGTAGCTACTGAGCACTTGAAACATCCAAATTCTGATGTGCCAGAAGTATAAAAAAACACATTGGATGTTGAAGATGTGCAAAAATATGTAAACTGTCACACTAACAATGTTTTATCTTGATTGCATATTGAAATGATAATATTTTCACCTAATGGGTTAAATAAAATATGTGAAAGTCAATTTTACCTTTTCTTTTTTTACTTTCTTATAATGTGGCTACTAGAAAATTTAAAATTACATATGGGGCCCACAATATATTTCTATTGGACACACTGATTTAGATTAAGAAGTGCACTGCCATTGTTCATGTAGCAATTAGATTTGGCAATATTGGAACATATTTTCATATTGTTACAAGTAGTGGGTGGGTTTTGATAGAAACTCTTCTATCCACTGAGTTTAGATGGATTAACTGGCCTAATTAGATCCAAGCTGTTAAAAGGGCCCCAGAGGAGGGAGGGGGAAAGAAATATGGACTCAGACAAGCTTTCCAAGTCCTCAAGTCACACACTCCTGGTTGACTGGTTTGCTTAGCCAAGCTGAAACCGGTCTTATTGTCATGTTGGGTGCATTAATTGGAGAGCAGACTAAGAATGCGTTAGTGCCCTTTAAAAGGTGATTTAAAATTCAAAATGATGGAAATGGCATAAAAGCATGCTTGTCTGATCACTCCCCAGAATCCATCTTGAAATCCCTTCCATTTTTCTATTTCCATTGTTAGAATTCAAGCACACAGTGAAACATGTAAGATTCCCAAACATCACACTCTACACTCTAGCGTAAATAATTATCTTTCTGCTAAAGACAGACGGGGACTTCCTATCATCAGACACAGGGGGGTTATAAGTGAAAATACGGTCTGTAGGTTTAATCAGGGTTCCACATATAGGAATGAAACATAAATATCACAGCACCGTCACCAGACATATTTGTGACTGAATGGAGGAAATTTTGCCTTTAATCCATGAGAAGATTACAAGGAATTTGAGGAAGCACCTCCACCTTTAATATAGCTGCTAAAAGACTAGTAATAACCCATATTTATACCCACTTTATAGTTATGAATAATTTTACATCCATTATCACATTTAATCCTCACAAACAAGAATGACATTATCGCCTCCATTTTGAAGACAAGGAAGCAAATGCTTGGAAAAATGTAATGAGCTATCCAGACTCTTGAAGTTGAACCTTTTGGCTTCTTTTTCATTATATTGCAGGTAGGAAATAAACACCGTATTGCCAGCTCAATGTCCAAACCTGGGGCTTTTAAGCAAGCATGTTACTCTTGGTTACTATGAAGAGAAAAAGTGAGCATGACAAATCCCACTGGAAACATTGAATTCAAAAAATATGACCTTAATTTTGGAATTTTCAGAAGATAAATCTGAAGCCATGTCCACTTTGTTATGCATGCAAAGACTTTCCCATTACACAGTGTAACAAAAAATAATGTACTATTATTTGCTAAAGAAACCCGTGTCATTGTTAATTCAATAACTCCACATTTGTGGTCCAAAGCAGGTAATACCATGAGAGCAGAAGCTCTAAGTAGTTACCTTCTCAATTACTAATTTATCAGGAATTCTCACACAAAATACACTCAACAGCACAATCTTAGAAAAGCCTCAATAATCCTGAATAAAAAGGAACTGTGTGAGCTAAAACAAGTAATTAACTATGGAATTTGTTTTGTTGAAGAGATGTAGGTTTCTTATAGACATACTGAGTTCCATGAAGACACAGGAAAGAAAAAACCTTTAGCAGTAAGTGGGAGTTTTGTAAAAATGAAAGTTGGCCCCAAGTTTCAATTTATCAATGCTAATTATTACCCATCTGGGAAACTATTCTTACCATAGCTTTAAGAAATCAAATTAAGTGGGCTGCCTGGGTGGCTCAGTTGGTTGAGCTTCCTTCCGAGCTTTGGCTCAGGTCATGATCTCACAGTGTGTGAGTTCGAGCCCTGCGTCGGGCTCTGTGCTGACAGCTCAGGGCCTAGAGCCTGCTTCAGATTCTGTGTCCCCCTCTCTCTCTGCCCCTTGCCTCAACTCATTCTGACTCTTTCTCAAAATAAATAAAAAACATTAAAATTTTTTTAAAAAATCAAATTAAGTACCACCTCATATATACTATGTTTAATAAAAACAAAAATTTCAAAATCAACCAAAGCCAGGTTATAAATAACTCAAATAAGTTCACACACTCAAAATATGTGCTGGCCTCAACATGCTGGATTCAAATCCAACAAGAATGGCTGTGTCTTTAGTCACCCAAGTAGTAATATATTCCGTAAAAGGTGGATATTCAGTTAAAGCTTACTGGATGAGTGACTGGAAAGTACCCTGGCATAAGTCTATACTTGCATTTGTTTTTCCAGAGGACACCAATGGTTGCTGGGCTCCAACCACACATCTGTGGGGAGTCTCCGGTGTGACAAGATACTGGCACTCAGAAAGTGGTACAGGGTAGGGTTTTCTTCTATGCCAAACTGGGTTGTTGTATCAAATATAAAACTCAGTTTTGGCTTCACCAGTACCTTTGGTCTAAACAGATTAGGAATATTAATCTCCCACAATAGAAAACCATCAATGTCAGGGAGGAAATGAGCCCTCAAAGTCCCAAGAAATAACATTGGTCTTAATAACGGTTCATTCTTCTAGCCTTATATTTAGCCAACACGCTTTTTTGCCAGTTTGTTGGACATATTACCATAACGCAGTGGCCTTGGACTTGTAAATACCTGGCAGTATAACTCAGAAGTGGAGAAAAACAGCTGGTTTTATTTCATATATATTTAATATTTTTACTAAGTATTGTGTATATACCAAAAATATTTATAAAATATATTTAACAATTTATAAAACTCACATTTGGGCATGCTAGATGATGAAGACAAAGTAAAAATGTTCTCCTTCTTTTGGAGCCATAAGGTAAAAGGATTGAACAGAATGAAAGGACAATACCTGGAAAATTCTGGGTCAAGTGCTGGCTAAGTTTCACCGAACATAGGAAAAAGAGCAAACTGAATCAGAAAGTGGCCTTAATTTTATGAAGAGTAATGTTCAGGACAAACGGTTTAGAAAGCTGACTGCCATCATCTTTTCTTACTTGTTTCATTCAACATGTGGATTTTAGGGTTGGTAGCTTCATGGGGTTCTGCACTGCACTTGGTGCCCAGAGGTCTGTTCCTTCCCAATCCTTTCCCCTCTATTTCCAGCAGGAAAAGGGCTTAGAGTGTGTAGGGAGAGTGGTATAGAGTCACCTAGTAAGTAAGTGACTTGTGTATTCTTTTCTACAGAATCTGAGCTATTAATAATTTCCTACATCAAAGGATTTCAGACTAACAGTGTGTTTCTTCAAGTTTCATTTATGGACAAGTTTTCACTTTTAGAAAAATAAATAAACCTTTTTTTAAGCAAAATTGGTGGCTTCATGCCTCTATTTATCATGCATATTAAATGCACTCAATGCTTACTAGCCTTTAGGCACATTAACACATATCCTAGAAAGAAAGACAGACTCTGCCATCATAGTTCACACATTGGAAGTCAATACAAAAACAAATTACAGTCATAGACCTCTCCTAGCAATTTTCCTTATTTCTTTCTGTCCATGGTTATGTAAATTTCTATACTATTAACTTCATAATATTACCAGCAAATTGTGATTCCCTGAGAAGTGCCCCATTGTTCCACCAGGTAGAGGTGAAGAGACAAAGTCCCTTTCTGGAATGTAAATACAGAAGCAAAGGCAGTAGTGGCTCCAGGACCCAGGACACAAAGAGCCTAGCCCTGCATGGTATATACTAGATGTAAAAACACGTACAAGTTTAGTCAGTTTTGCTGTTGAGGGCCAACTTTGGGCAAAATGTACTTCCTCAGAGAAGACTCTCTTGACTCTATAATAAGTTCTTGAGGCAAGGATACCATCAATTAAAAAATGCTCTACCAAATTAAAAACAGATAAAAGACAAATTTCTTAAATATTAAAAACTATAAATCCAAGTTTTGGAGTTGGATGTCTAGTCCTTCATGTTATATTCTCTAAGAAGTCAATAATTTTATATATCGTTACCTTTTAGTATTTCTGAGTATTTCTATTTAGTATTTAGTATTTCTCAGTATTGTCTTTACTAAGACACCCATTAAAGATGATCTACATAAATCCATATAAGTTTCATGTTACCTCCAACTTTAGACAGGGCAAAAGAATTTCATCTCTTAATAATACTTCAACAATGCTACCTGATTTAAAACAACAAATAAAATAACATTCAGTCATCAACCAGAGGTTTGTGTGTGTGTGTGTGTGTGTGTGTGTGTGTGTGTGTGTGTGTGTGTGTGATTGTGCTGGGTACTGAAGAAGGAGAAACTTTTACATAACAGTTAAAAACACGTAGAGAGGGGTGCCTGGGTGGCTCAGTCAGTTAAGCAGCCAACTGCAGCTCAGGTCATGATGTCATGGTTTGTGAGTTCAAGTTCCCACATTGGGCTCTCTGCTCTCAGTACAGAGAGGCTTCAGATCCTCTATTTCCCTCCCTGCCCCTTCCCCACTTGAGCTCGCTCTCACTCTCTCTCTCTTTTTTTCTCTCTCTCCATAAAAAATAAACATTAAACACACACACACACACTAGAGAAAAAAAAATGCCAGAAACTAGATTACTAGATAGTGGCAGATGCCTGGTTATTCTTTCTCATATTCTTCTTCTTTTGTGACTGGGTACACCCCCACAGGCTCATCCCAGGTTCCCTCATTGCAATCAGTCCTGTTCTTAGGGGAGTCAAATCTCTAGTTCCATTCTCAAGGAATTCAGTTCAAGTTCTCAGGCCAGCTTACTGATTGATGTTCCTCAGATCTTATCTCACAGTTTTATTAATTGGATTTTTGCCTTCTTATTAACATCCCTTTTGTCTCTGTTCCCATCTTATCTCTCCAAGTCCCAGTCTTTAATAATATATACAGAGCAATTCAGTTGTCCAAACTTGGGATCCTGTTTTTCCCTGGTCTATCTTCCCAGGGACTAGAGATCTTCCACCTAAGCCTCCTGACTGAGGCCCTCTTTTGCCATATTCCTAATCCAGGGTTTATTCAAACATTACTGCTCCTGAGAATTCTTCCTGGACTCCTCTGGGCAAAATTATGTATTCCCATTGAAATCTGTATTTCCTACCCTTCATTCCAGCTGAACACCTGCTCCAAGGGTTGGTTCCTCTTCTACCTCTCAGACTCAAGACACCAGCTAACCACCAAGCCCTTCTATGGAGCTCCTGCCTTAATATTCTGTAGGTTGTAGCCATGATCTGCCTCCAGGAATCTGAAGGTCAGCGCAAGTTTGTTTTCTGTGTGATTAGGGGATATTGTGAGTGTAATGTTAATAGGTTTATTTCCTCACAGCACTATTAGGAAGCCAATGCTTAAGTGGGTGACCTCTGAACTATCTGGATTCAATTACTAACTCCAAACCTTACCAGTTCAGATAAGTCACATTATCATTAGGAGTTTCATTTTCTTCATCTGAAAATTGATAATTATCGTACTGATTTCATGTGATTTCTAAAAAGCTTGAATGGAATAAAGCATGCAAACTGTTTAGCAGAGACTCTGACACAGAAGAATCAATACAGTTTATTGTCATTACTATTGTTTTTATTCTGATTAGTTTGGGTCTCCATAATGGAGAAACTATGTCTTTCTATATTTGGATCCCTAAGCTGTATTTAACTTTGTGGCATCCCCAAATCTCAACACTCAGAGTCCCCAGTCTTAAATTAGCATAGCATCTTGATTTTTCTGAAAGTGTTTTCCTCCATTTCTGAGAATCCCATAAGTGTCACCTGTTTAACATGATTGTCCCCATCCAGTTGCAGCTCCTGAGAAAAGACTAGCATCCCGTTAGAGACCCTGGCAAGGAAGGGGATGGCTGTAGGTGTGTATGGGCAGAGGGCAGATATTCCAGATACAATTTAAAGCCCCTGCCTGAGGCTCTGAAGTCCTCTCAGTTACTGTGCTGCCCTAAGGCTGTTGTTTTCTATTTGCTGACCTCCTTGGGGAAACCTCATTCCTCTGGACTGGCAAATCTCTCCTGAGCCTCTGCTTCTTTTAAGACCAGCCCTTTCAGAGGAGGATTCCGAACAGCCTGTTCTTCTTCTCCTTCTCCTTCTTCTACTCTTCCTCCTCCTCCTCCTTCCTTCTTTCTTCTCCTTCTTTTTTTATGGGTGTTCAGTTTTGCTTTATCCCTCTGAATATATTTATTATTCTTATTTTCATACTTTTTCCTCTTTGTTCCATTAATTCTTTTTGTTCTAATCTAAGCATGTGTATTTATTGATCCTACTGTTTTGTATTTGAGCTCTTGGTTTTTCTCAGTACTTGGCGATTCTTGATCGTGTGTGTCCATCCTTGAGACTGTGACTTTCTGTCAAACAATGTCAATAGGAGTCTAAGACCTGCTAAGGGGAGGGATAGGAGAGTCTGGCGAGAAGCTATTCTGGCCAGTTCTCACTGAGCTTTGACAAGGAGTGGGACATGCTTCCTGGTGACGCACCTGTGTGGTTAGTCTTCTGGGGACAGATGATTTCCATTTCTCCCAGCCATCGCCAGCACCCTGGGTGTGGCCATGTCTCTCCTACCCAAGCTCACACATCCCTGACACTATGTGGAGCAAAAAATCCCTGTCATAGCTGCATGGTCCAGATGGTGACACTGTCAGTTCACCTGGCTGTTCTTGCTGAGGTAACCCAACCAGCTTTCCCATTTTTTTTTTTTCTCCTAGACCACCTCCATTTCTAGTATTCAACAAATCCTATCTACTTGCCATCCTCTGGGATTTCTCAGAGTTTTTTTTATTTGTGTATTCCCTTTTCTTTTTGAACACATTACTTTACAGTTACCTTAATTTTACAATTACTTTAATTGTTTACCAATATCTGCCATTTTTTAGAGATTTTTTGCAGAAGAGGACTACTTAGCTCATGCTCAGCTCACTATATTGATGAGAAGGGTATCTGTTAGACATGCAAGTAGAGATGTTTGTAGGCACAGTGCATGTACGGACCTGAGGATGGGGGCAGAGAGCTCTGGCCTGGAGGTTTCTCTGTTTAGATGAGGGAGCCTGGGGTGCCTGGGTGGCTCAGTCGGTTGAGCAGCATTTGACTTTGGCTCAGGTCATGATCTCACAGTTCGTTAGTTTGAGCCCTGCATCAGACTCTCTGCTGTCAGCTCAGAGCCTGCTTCAGGTCCTGTCTCCCTCTCTCTCTGGCCCTCCCCAACTCATACGTACTTTCTCTCTCAAAAATAAAAATAAACATTAAGAAAAATGGATGAAGGAGCCAGCAGCACACGGAGAGTATCAAAGCTGTGAGGCTAGATGAAGCACTGAAGAAAAGAGTGTAGCTAGAAAAAAGTGGGCCTAGAAGTGAGAGAGTACAAAAGTTAAAAACTAGGATATATATTGACACATATTGACCAATGTCTCCATTTCCTTCAATGATATCAAGCGAAGCAGTAATGTAAACAGGAGAGTTCTTGAGTTAGGGATAACTAGGAAATGAGAATATCTTACTAAATAATTTTCCTAACTCTATCTATTAGAGTTAGAGGATTTTACCCTGCCTTTTGGCTGTAGCTAGAGGACCAAGTATCTGGAATTCTGCTGGCTACTTGGTACAGAGACAAGAACGCACGCTGAAGGCACGAAGCGTTCGTTTTCCTCAGAACCAACAAGCAGTGAATCCTAACCTGCTGGTGATATTTCTCTGATTCTTTTACTCCGTTAACCAGTAGTATTTCCTATGCTAAACATCTCAGAAAGAAACCACCTGAGAAAGAAAAATAGACATTTGCCCACACCACATTTGGGGAAAGGGTGTCGTGCTCTCCCATGATTTTAAATCCTGAAGTTATTCCTGCTCCAGGCAACCTGAACTTCCCTTTCCCACAAGCTTCAAACATGCTCCGTCTGTCTCACTTTTATATGGTTTACCTATTCAAGAAAACTGCTTACCATGGCAACCCTTGTCTGCATGACAGGCAGTTATAATTTGCTTGGAAAAACTGCAACAAAGTGTCATTTTTTTACACTCCCTTATACCAAAATATTTTCTTTCTCAGTGATTTCCAGTGACTTTGTTGTGGTCACATGGCCCTTGCCAAAAAATCATTTATAGGTGAAAAACATTTTTAAAGAAACTCATACACTTGCTCATTAGTGATGGGTGGTATTGGGATTGTTATAGGCCCTCAAAAGAGGAAAATAATTTACTTTCTGATGATCTTTGGTGCTACAGATGCAATATTCAATTAACACTTACCGGAACCAAGAAGTTCTATATTTTATAAAAATAGGGTTTGGGTGAAAGTGCTGTGAGTTATGAGGAGAACAGAGAACGAAAACTAAATGCAACCCAGCTTGAGCCCTCCTCTGTCCCCCTGGGTCTGTGTTCCATTCAGAAAAATTCAAAGGTAGTTCCAAACTCCTGCTATAGCATCGTGTGGCTGGTGCTAACAGCAGTCAAGAGATTTTGTGTGATCACGAACAATTATTCGCATGAATACGTTCACAGATTCACTGAATTGCCTGCCAAAAGGCAGGGAATGTCGGACCATACTGCCATATTTTAAATTCAAATATTGGTATCTCTGTGATATTTATTTGTGGCACAAACATGCTTTTGGATCAATATGCTCCTTGTCGCTGGGTTTGTAATGCAGGCACCCCAAAAGCAGTAACACCTGCAACTTCGCAAAACAATTGTTCACTATTCTTCAAATCAGATTATTAATCTACACTTGGCATCCAGTGAGTGCTAAATGTATTATGCAAATGAGCTTGGTGCTCCAGGCCCAGAGCATGAATGGAATTAGTTTTTAGGCTCGAGAGGAATCTGACCATAAGTAAATGATGGGAGAATATATGACCCAGAGGATTAATCATTCTCACAGTTTATGATAGATGCTTCTTTCAGATGTTTATCTCCAGCTTCATCCTTCTGTATAAAAGACTGGTGAAAAAAATCTCTTAAAGAGATGTGGGAAAAGCAAGCTTTTTGATACTTTTCATTTTACATTTTGGAAACATTTGAGATTTTCTTTGTTGTCATGTGTTTTTTGTTTTTGTTTTTTAAGCTCAAGCCATCATTTTAGTAACCCTGAAAGGGTGATGTAAATTTAGATGACTAATTCTTAGTATGTGAGGCACAGTATAATAATTTTGTCACTTGTACATTTTGTTGGAACTTTAAAATGGTGCAGATGCAAATGTTGGGGGGGCCCCCTTCTAAACCTATATTTTTTAGGCAAAAATATCTGTAAGCTTACTTGATGAAATTTTGCATCAACCTGTGTCCCAGAGCAAAAAATGATTGAGTATGGATTTGAGAACCAGGAAGGTCATATAATTCTGCCACATATAAGGGGATACATTTTTGAAAAGACCAAAAGAGTAGCTGGGGTCTAAATGCTTTGAAATCCAAACATGTCAGGAATAATGTTTTCTGCTTATAAACATTACTGCTTATAACTTAGGTCCAATGCAGAACCCATGCAAAAATGAATTTCAGTGGATTAAAAAAAAAAACAACGGTAAATAGAGGCACCTGAGTGGCTCAACAGGTTGAGCATGGGACTCTTTATTTTGACTCAGGTCATGATTCCAGGATCATGGGATTGTGAGCCCTGTGGTGGGCTCTGCACTGAGCATGCAGCCTACTTAGGATTCTCTCTCTCTCTCTCTCTCTCTCTCTCTCTCTCTCTCTCTCCCCCCCTCTGTTCCTATCCCCCACTGCTTATGCTCTTTCTCTCTCTAAAATCAGTAAAATAAAATAAAATAAAGTAACAAAAATGGTAAATAGTACTACATAAGTCAGTGAATACTGTAGATAAAGAAGTAGGGTAAAAGTCCAGGCTGGGGTGTTCTTATTTAAGAAGGATTGTAAAAAACATGGGGGCCTAGGTGGCTCAGTCAGTTAAGCGTCCAACTTTGGCTCCTCAGGTCATGATCTCGTGGTCCCTGAGTTCGAGCCCCACATTGAACTCTGTGCTGACAGCTCAGAGCCTGAAGCCTTCTTCAGATTCTGCATCTCCCTCTCACTTCCCTCCTGTGTTCACACCCTGCCTCTCTCTCCAAAAAAAAAAAAAAAAAAAAAAAAAGAAAAGAAAGAATAAACATTTAAAAATTTTTTAAAAGAAGGACTGTGAAAACCCAAACAGAATAAAACTAGAGGCACAGCTGGACAAAGCCAAAAAGAAAAAGCCCTGGTAAGAACACAGGGCTGACTCAGGATGAACTGAATCAATAACAGGCCATATGTCTGAAGAACTGCTATGGCAGTTAAAACCTGTTTGAGGCAGGACAAGACCCAAGAAGGTAGTTACAACTAATGAAGGAAACAAGCTAATTAATTAGGTTACAATGGATGAGACAGAGGAATTACAGAAAGGAATTTCATTTTGCAGGAAGAGCTGAGTCAGAATTGTCAATTTGGCTGTGTCTTCAGGTGCTGGGTGTAAAAAAAGTTGCCTCAAACTTGACTATTCTTGCATGGAGTGTGTTGAGAGGAGGAGTCAAAGCAAAACAGCAAATTGAATGTACGCGGTATCTTTCTCTTAGGATTCTCAACTATGCCGCTGTGCCAATGTTTAAATGGATTAGATAACTATGTTGAATATTGCTGACAGGTAGAACATAATAAGGATGGGAGGTGCCCTAGTGCCCTCGGCATACTGCTCAAAAGTAGCTTTTTGAGGGGCAGACACCAAGCTGAATTAGAATGAGAGGAGAACAAATATGAAGAGGTGAAGAATTCAAGAAGAACAGTTTGCTGTGAAGGGAAAGCAGAAAAATGGTGTGAGAGATGGGACGTGAGAGATGGGGGCGGGAGATAAGGGGTTCCATGGAGGTTGGTCTGCATGATTTCAGGGATGAGAAATGGAGAGCAGAATGAAAGCATTTCAGAGAGAGAGAGAGAGAGAGAGAGAGAGAGATTTGGCTGAGAGGAGCTAGACTAAGCTGGTGAATGATAATGACTCCAATACACTTGTAGAAGAACTTTTCCTGAAAGGAACAGAAACTCTTACTTAGTTGTACTAGGGGAAAAAATGGTTTGTAAATGTTTGCAGATTTGGTGGTAGGTACTCTGTTTCTATTTTTTAATTTAATTTTAATTTAATTTTTATTTTTATTTTAGACAGAGTGCTAGTAGGAGAGAGGGGCAGAGGGGAATGAGAGAGAGAGAGAGAGAGAGAGAGAGAGAGAATCTTAAGCAGGCTCCACACTCAGCACAGAGCCCAACACAGGGCTCAATCCCATGACCTTGGAAGCATGACCTGAGGCAAAATCAAGAGTGGGACATTTAACCAACTGAGCCACTCAGGCACCCCTGTTTCTACTTTTTAAAATTTCTTTTGCTTTTTCTTTTTTTAAAGATGTATTTATTTTTGAGAGAGAGAGAGAGTGCAAGTGGGGAAGAGGTGGGGGTGGTGGGACAGAAGATCTAAAGCCAGCTCTGTGCTGATAGCAGCAAGCCCGATGTGGGGCTCAAACTCAGGAACTGTGAGACCGTGACCTGAGCTGAAGTCGGACGCTCAACCGACTGAGCCACCCAGGTGCCCCGTAGCCTTATTATTATTATTTTTGTAAGCAAGAATGAAGCTGATTGTGAGAGAAACGCTGATACAGAACATTTGAAGAGAGTTGAGAAACTATGAAATTGCCATCATGGAAAGAAAGGGATGAAGCTCGTGACACAAAAGTTGTAACATTCTTGGACCATATAGAGAGCCTATCGGAGATTTGAGATAATGAATTTAAAGTGAAATCAATCTGCTGCATTGGGTCATTTTTCTTTAGGGACCTCCCTCAAAAGATGGGTTTGAATCTATTCAAGGCAGTGGACTCACCTCTGCACATCTTGTAAGTGAAGGCTTTGTTTCCATCCTGGATCCAAACTCTGATTCCTCCACTTACATCTGTTATTCCTCAGAAAGAGTCACTTCATTTGTCATTATCTCCGTTTCCTGATCTGTGAAATGGAAATCACAATAGTGTCTACCTTATTGGGTTGTTAGAGAGATTCAATTATTCCAAGATGCAAAAGGTTTAGGATAGTATCGGGTATCACAAGTGCTCAATTAATGTTAGCTAACAATTCCCATTATATAAAGTATGTGATGTGCTCAGACTTTACAAGTTATGGTGGTTTTTTACCCATTCAAAACAAAATAAGTAGAATTTGAAAAATTATAAACCATAATCCTATGTGACATTTTTTTAATTAAAAAATAGATGGTTCTGGGGTGCCTGGGTGGCTCAGTGAATTGAGCATTCGACTTCAGCACAGGTCATGATCTCACGGTTCCTGACTTCAAGCCCCGCATTGGGCTCTGTGCTGACAGCTCAAAGCCTGGAGCCCACTGCAGATTCTGTGTCTCCTTCTTTCTCTGCCCCTCCCCTGCTCATGCTCTGTCTCTCACTTTCAAAAATAAATAAAAAATAAAGAAAGAAAAATACATGATTCTAGGAGTTACTATTTTTAAGAAAGCCATTCAGAGCTGTAAAATTCTCCAGTTTCTAAAAACTCAACTTTTCACAGATTTTCTAAAATCAATCACAATTTGCACAGCTTAATGGTAAGTGATAAATTCAGTTTGGAAATGAGAACTCATTTATGGACAGGCCTCTCAAATTTTAGAGTCCAAAGATTTCAGTCCTGTAATTTTATTCATTTGTACTTTCTGCAAAGATTTTTCTGGGGCCAATAATGTCACTTAGGTACGCAATGTTTTGAAGCCACTCAAGGTAAAACAACAAACTGGTATTACTGATTATTTGTGTAACTTTTCTTTTAAAAAAATTTTTTAACGTTTATTTATTACTGAGAGACAGAGAGACACAGAGTGTGAGCAGGGGAGGGGTAGAGAGAGGGGGAGACACAGAATCTGAAGCAGGCTCCAGGCTCTGTCAGCACAGAGCCTGACGCGGGGCTCAAACTCACGATCTGTGAGATCATGACCTGAGCCGAAGTCAGTCGCCTAACCAACTGAACCACCCAGGCACCCCTTGCATAACTTTTCAAAAATGCTTCCCTTTAAATTCAACAAGTAAATACTTGGTGTTTTCTCTGGTGCAGAGCACCATAAGGTCCACCAGGTAGGAAAGGCAGAATTTCTGGCTCTCCAGTGATTTGATTTCTTAAATTTGATTTACAACATTTCTAAGAAATAAAAGACAAGGGCGCCTGGGTGGCTCAGTCGGTTAAGCGGCTGACTTCGGCTCAGGTCATGATCTCGCGGTCCGTGAGTTCGAGCCCCACGTCGGGCTCTGTGCTGACAGCTCAGAGCCTGGAGCCTGTTTCAGATTCTATGTCTCCCTCTCTTTGACCCTCCCCCATTCATGCTCTGTCTCTCTGTCTCAAAGATAAATAAACGTTAAAAAAAATTAAAAAAGAAAAGAAAAGAAAAAAGAAATAAACGACAAGTATCCTTTACTCATTTCATAAACAAGGAGACAAAGGATTTTAAAGCAGAAATACATAGCTTGTGGCAGAGATGATGACTCAATTGCTCAAAATCAGATTCTATCAATCTATCTGCAGAGCTAATAAGAGGTCAACTGTGAAGATTACCTAGGCTCCAGAAGTTGGAAAAACAAACAAAAGCACTGCTTAAGGTCATCTTATTTCTACTCCTGTTATTCCTCCTGCTACATATTACTACACCAAAACTGCTGCTACTACTATTTCAGAGCAACATTTTTTACCAAGCACCTTGCAAGTCCTTCACTTAAGTCCAAGAGCCCCCCAAATATATAGAGGAATTAGAAGTTTAAGTGTTTTGATCCTAAAAAATAAAAATATTTGTAAATGATACAAGGAAACCAAAAGTCATGTGGAAACCATATAATGTTGCATTAGATCATGTACAAAATACATATATAAAATCATGACCACTCTTATACAAAGAAATCTTTGAGTTTTTGTCCTGCCTTCTTTCCCTCTTTTACAATCATTTTCTCTTTTATTTCTGTTTGTAAAATGAGAAAATTTAGAGATCAACTGTCACCATGAAATATTGCTTGAGAATCTACTAACAAAACAGGGCTAAAGATCTGAGTTCTTCCCCAGTTTTATTGAGGTATAACTGATATACCAAAAACTGCACATATTTTATGTATGCAATGTGATGGGTTTGGACATATACATACACTTGTGACTCCATCACCACAATCAACGTAAACATATGCATCACCTAGAAAGGTTTCCTTGTCTCCTCAATCTTTTTTTTTTCTTTTTGTAAGAATGATTAACAGGTCTACCCTCTTAATTTTACTTCATGGTACCATATTGTTAACTATAGGCACTGTGTTTTTAGAGATCTCCAGAACTTAATCTTGTATAACATTATACCACCTAAGCAACAACTCTGATTTCCCTCTCCCCACATCTCTTGTCAACTATCATTCTATTATTTGCTTCCCTAAGTTTGACTTTTATTTTATTTTATTTTATTTTATTTTACTTTTATTTTATTTTATTTCATTTTATTTTATTTTATTTTATTTGAGAGAGAGAGAGAGAACAAGCAGGCTTGTGGGGCAGAGGGAGAGAGAGAGATAGAAAATCTTAAGTAGGCTCAATCCCACCACCCTGGGATCATGACCTGAGCTGAAATCAAGAGTCAGATGCATTATAACCAACTGAGCAACCCAGGTGCCCGAAGTTTGACTATTTTAGGTATCTCATATAAGTGGACTCATGCACTACTTTCTTTCTGTGACTGGCTTATTTCACTCAGTATAATGTCTTCCAGGTCTATTCATGCCGTACAAATGGTAGGATTTCCTTTTTCTTTAAGGATGAATAAATTCCATTGCATGAATATAGCACATCTTTAAAATCTGTTCATCTGTTGATGGACATTTGGATTGTTTCCATATTCTTGGCTATTTTGAATAATACTGTAATGAACATGAGAGTGCATATATCTGTTGAAGATCCTGATTTCAATTTGGGGGCAGATATATACCCTGAAGAGGGATTGCTGGATCAGTTGCTGATAGTTCTATTTTTAGTTTTTTTGAGGAACCTGATACGATTTTCCACAGTAGCTACACCAGTTTACATTCACCAGTCTCATACATGGGTCCCAATTTTTGCATATCCTCACCACACTTATCTTTTGTTAGCCTTCCTTTATATAAAAGAAAACTTTAAGAACAGGACCTATTAGATGCGAAACACGGTTGTCTTCTGGATTTGTTTGGTTAAGATGGAAGAAGAAAGTTTATAAGTATTCCACAGCCAAAGGGCTGTTGTAAATTTGTTAGTTTAAAGCTAAAGTATGTAAGCTAGAACTCATAAAACTAGCTTAAGTGAGAACAGATACAGAGTTTAATAGATTTAACCACTGACAATGAAAGGTGAAACCAACATTTGCTTGGTTAGCTGAGAAATACCAACTTCACTGCAAATGGGTTTTGGGAGGAGAAAAAAACACATTGTAGGACTCCAGTTAAGAAAAATAAAGGGGAGCTCCTAGGTGGCTCAGTTGGTTGAGTGTGTGACAGTTGATTTTGGCTCAGATCATAGTCTCATGGTTTATGGGTTTGAGTCCCGCAACAGGCTCTGCACTGACAGTGCTGAGCCTGCTTGGGTACTTCTCTTTCACCTTCTCTCTCTGCCCCTCCCCCTGTCATTGTCTGTCTGTCTGTCTGTCTGTCTGTCTGTCTGTCTGTCTCTCTCTCTCAAAAATAAATAAACTTTAAAAAAATTTAAAAAAAGAAAGAAAGAAAAGTAAAGGGAGCCTGAGGGGCTCAGTCGGTTAAGCATCCAACTCTTGATATCAGCTCAGGTCATGATCTCACTGTTTGTGGGATGAACCCCATGTTGGTCTCTGCAGTGACAGCATGGAGCCTGCTTAGGTTTCTCCCCTTCTGTCTCTGTCCCTCTCCTGCTTGTACTCTCTGTCTCTCAAAATAAATAAATAAGCCTTTAAAAAATTTTTAAAAGAAAAGTAAAAGAATTATAGCTAGATACCAGTTATTCATTGTTTTGTATTCTGTATCACAAGGGTAGGAATGATGCCAATTCTGCGATTGTATTTGTATGAGTTTAGATCTTAGTAGCCATCATAGCTACAGTTTACAGGTCTTTGAATTTTCTACATTTTAAAAGAAAGGCATTTCAGGACTTTACATTGATTTAACCAAGAGCAACTAATTTCAAAATTGTTATTTCTATTTTTAGCACATTCATCTAAGGAAGATTCCTCACCATTACTTTTCCAAACTGATATTGCATAAAACAAATGATTAATTGAAATAAATGGCCCTGTTTTTAGTCACTCCATTCAGCACTGTTACCTAAGTAATAGCAAATTATAACCTGATTGATGAAGTTTCAAAGTAATGAATGAGCGATGGGATCCCACCAGGCCTCAAGAAAAGTATTCTTTTTCAATAAGTATATTTGGTAATGTAAAAAACAGAATTAAATGAAAATTAACCACATATTACTGACACATGGCAAGGAAAATTCAACCATAATCAGTATCTAAAATGTGAGTTACAAGTAGCTACAGTTTAAAATATAGTAGGTGAGATTTGGGGGAACTTTTTTTTTCTATTGAGATTCAGAGAGCACAAAGAGAGACTCAGGAGCTACATTTAGAAGGTGAGTACTTCCAAACTAAAAAAAGGGGGAGGATGTTAAACACATACTCAGGGAAACTGCTAATCATTACTACCATTGATGTGGTCAAGAAAGGCTTGTTGGCACTTGATGCTGACACCTGCTTGAAAGATAATGATAGCATTTTAAATTAAGGGCACAATCATAAATGTTTTATTAATATTTACTGAATGATTCTAAGATGTAGTCATATCCTTTAATAACTTTTTATAATGCATGTTATAAAATGCATTGGTAACATATTCTTAATAAATGTTGCTATAATAAGCTCCTATAATGTTGCTATAGCACAGCTGTTGTTAATTAAAACAATGTATGCACCTGCTTCATCCATTAATTTTGATTATTAGTAAAGAAAGTATTTTTAAATGACCACTATAACTTTAAAAATAATCACTATTTGGATGAACCTTTAACCGCAATGACTTTTCTTCACTCTCACAGACACCTGTAGCCTTTAGGTCTTGAAAACAAATTAAAACAGAAAACTAGGTCATCAAATGTTTGAAGGTGTTTTTAAGTTAATAATGTATGCACATTAGTTGGTTTTTGCTCTGTGTGTGCTGTATCTGCTTCCAGAAAACAGCTCAGAAGGACTTACGAGTTATTTTATGCTCACAATTTTGGTCTTCATCTGCTTTCCTAAGGTTCAAGGAGTGTTCAAAAATTGCACACCCAAACATTTTATTTCTTGTTTTTTTTTTTTAATTTCCTTAAGTAATCTCTATGCCAAATGTGGGGCTTGACCTCATGACCCCAAGGTCACAAGTTGCATGCTCTACTGTACTGACTAAGCCAGTCAGGCGCCCTAACATTTTCCTGATCTCAGAGACTATTACATCATTTTAAGACCTTCTACCAGAAGACTATCTCCTTGATCAATCTAAAATGGAAGTAGCAGTAATAGGACAATTAAGGTACTATCCCTTGTCTACACAGTGCCATCTATTTTTGGAAACTATCATGCAATAAGTGATGAAGTTTGTAAAAGGAAAAGCTTTAGAATGTGGAAATTTCAACTTGAATCTTACAAAAGTGTGTCCTCTGTTCCTCATTTATTCCCATCAATCATCACAGCCATAGTAATGTTATCAGTGGCATAAAAGCATATCAAGACCATAATGACATAGCATGATATAGCATGGAAAATAAAAATTTTGGGGGGCGCCTGGGTGGCGCAGTCGGTTAAGCGTCCGACTTCAGCCAGGTCACGATCTCGCGGTCCGGGAGTTCGAGCCCCGCGTCGGGCTCTGGGCTGATGGCTCAGAGCCTGGAGCCTGTTTCCGATTCTGTGTCTCCCTCTCTCTCTGCCCCTCCCCCGTTCATGCTCTGTCTCTCTCTGTCCCAAAAATGAATAAACGTTGAAAAAAAAAAAAAAAAATTTAAAAAAAAAAAAAAAAAAAAAAAAAAAATTTTGGGGGGCGCCTGAATGGCTCAGTCAGTTGAGCATCCGACTTCGGCTCAGGTCATGATCTCGTGGTTCCTGATTCAAGCCCCACTTCAGGCTGACAGCTCAGAGCCTGGAGCCTGCTTCAGATTCTGTGTCTCCCTCTCTTTAACCCTCCCCTGCTCACACTCTGTGTCGCTCTCTCTGAAAAAATAAACATTAAAAATTAAAAAAAAATTTTTTCTAATAAAGTCATTAAAAATAATTGTTAATTAGTAAGAATATTAGTTTGACTAGGCTGCCATAACAAATTACCATAGATTGAATGACTTAAACAATAGAAATTATTTTCCCATAGTTCTAGAGAGGCTGGGAAGTCCAAGATCAAGTCACTGGCAAATTTAGTTTCTGGGTGGGAGCGCTCTTTCTGGCTTGTAGATAGCCACTTTGTCATCAACATAATGGAAAGAGTAAGTTCTCTGGTGTTTGTTCTTTTAAGTACACTAATGCATTTGGATTAGGGCCTCCACCCTTATGACCTCATTTAACTTAACCACCTCTTAAAAGTCGTACCTCCAAATGTAGTCACATTGGGGATTAGGGCTTCAATGTGTGAATATGGTGGGGTAAGGCACACAATTCAGTTCACAGCAGTAGGGTTAAAACACATAAGCCAATATTTTCTTACTCCAAACATTTTTACATGGACATTTTTACTTCAAAGGGATATTAAAAGCTCATATTCTGAAAAATACACCTTAATTAATCAATACAGTATTTTCCTAATTCTATGAGCAATAAGTCCAAAATTCATCAAAAACTATCCCAGTTGATAAGTGAGCTCACACCTCATCACAGACAGATTTAGGTAGCCAGAATACAATGACAAGACAGAAAGGTTTCTGCTGTCATGAAGTTTAATCCCAGAGTGGAGAGATGGTATGTTAACATATAATTACATAAATAAGAAAACATCTGATAAAGATAACAGGTATGAAAAAAGATACTCTCATAGAGACAGTACCATGGGGCTACTGTAGATTGTGTGCTTTAGGGCACCAGAGGAGGTCACAATGTGACGAAGAGAATGAGACTGTGTGAAGAACATCTCAAGTACTAATAACAAATAAATGAAAAAAAAATGGGGGGGGGGTGCTTTCACTTATTATCATATTAAAACGATTATTTACAAATAAGAAAAGCTACATCAAGCATTAACACACTTATGTGTAGAATCAGCAATTCAGAAATTTCTCATGATTCTCTGTCACCAATGATACTAAAAATAAATCTTATTTGAAAGAATTATAATTAAGCTATTATTTCTTACCCAACACTATATCTTTTTTTTTTAAGTTTTATTTATTTTTGACAGAACACAGTATGGGAGGGACAGAGAGAGAAGTGGACAGAGAATCCAAAGTGGCTCTGGGCTGACAGCAGCGAGCCTGATGTGGGGCTCAAATTCTAAACTCATGACCTGTGAGATCAAGACCTGACCTGAAGTCGGACGCTCAACGAACTGAGCCACCCAGGTCCCCCTCCACCGCTGCATCTTGTAGTTGGACCAAGAAGATAATTAGTTCCTCTCTGCAATGTACCTGGATTGACATGTATGTAATCAGCATGCCCAGTATAGGTACGTACAACTACAGAAATTTGAGGACTGTTTGGAAAAGGGTTTAATGCATAGATTCGTTAAAAAAGAGACCATCCATATTCTACAATTTACCTTCCTCTAAACAAACCTGAGATTCCACTCTTGGCTCAATCTCACACCCTCTCCTCTTGGAAGTCTTCAATTAGTGTTTGGCCGTTTTCCTTTAAACATTTCACTTAAAATGTCTAGTAGGGATATTAAGTTTCAGGATGGGTTTGTGACAGCAAGTAGGAAATAGAAAACCTTAATAATCAAATCTGGATTTGATTTGTAAGTTAAAACGACTGAATGTTGCATTCCCTTTGGTGAGTGCCTGAGGAGAGCAGAAATCTTGAAAAGGCTCTCCAGGTGCCCTGGGCTAAGAACAACCAGGTGATTATGAGTTACATATGTTTCACATTTGCTAATAAAAAGGTGAAAATCACCCTAGTTGGCATTATTCTTATTTGAGACATTTAAAGCACCAATGAAGGATTAAAATTAAGCCATGAGTAAATACAAAAAGACAAGGATTAGAAACATGCCCTATGTTAATGTGAGTCTGCTTGCACATTATAGTGCAAACAGATAGAGACTATTCAAGTACATTCACAGAACAGTCACATCAGGAAATATATGTGATTAAAATGGCCTGGTCAGGGGTACCTGGCTGGCTCAGAGATTACTTAAAAATAAAATTTAAGGGGTGCCTGGGTGGCTCAGTCAGTTAAACATCTGACTTCGGCTCAGGTCACGATCTCACAGTTTGTGAATTTGAGCCCCGTGTCAGGCTCTGTGCTGACAGCTCAGTGCCTGGAGCCTGCTTTGGACTCTGTGTCTCCCTCTCTGCCCCTCCCCTGCTCATGCTCTGTCTCTCTCGTCTCAAAAATAAATAAAAATTTTAAAAAATAAATAAAATGAAATTTAAAAAAAAAAAAATTTTTTTAACCTTTATTTATTTTTGAGACAGAGAGAGACAAAGCATGAACCGGGGAGGGGCAGAGAGAGAGGGAGACACAGAATCTGAAACAGGCTCCAGGCTCTGAGCTGTCTGCACAGAGCCCGACGCGGGGCTCGAACTCACGGACCGCGAGATCATGACCTGAGCCGAAGTCGGACGCTTAACCGACCAAGCCACCCAGGCGCCCCTAAAATGAAATTTTTAAAAATGGTTTAGAAGATGGCCAGGTCAATATTGAGGCAAAAGAATCCAGATGACCAACTTGTTTTCCTCTCAAAGGCAATAAAAATAAGGACAAATTCATGGTGCCTTTTCCTTTTCTATTTACGTTCTCTGATATCTTCTTCCCCAAGCTCTGTGAGTCTTCAGAATGTTTACAAAATAGGCAAAGGCTAGGCTATCATTCTCCTTCATGTAGCACTTCTAATTCAGAAGGACAAAAAGTTTCTACATAGCACCTGCACAATTCTGTTTCTAGAACTCTATTTCCCAAATTAGATCCCCATCATCATGCTAAGAGATCATGATTTCAAAACAGCATGACCGAGATAGCTTTCTCCACCATCGAGCAAAGAAAAATGCTCTTGCATATAATCAGTCTCCCCAGTATGTATTTGGGATAAAATTACCTTCTCACACATTTGCTTCATAACAGAAGTCTGGAGTGGAGAGTGTATTTCAAATAGTGAGTTGGAGTGTTAACATCCAAGGTTGAAATTCACTCAAAAATATAAATCTAGGTGAAATTTATTTAAACTTTCCTTAAGTATTATTTTGAGATGGTTAAAATCACTATTTCTTAACCTACTGATAGTCATTTTCATCTTAAAATCACTGTATGTCTTAAACAATTTTTCCTAAAATCTCATTTTCTACAAAATGAGGTTGCAACTCATGAGCACTGCTTGGTAATTTTGTCTCACAAAATTTTCTAGATTCATCTGCCCCTTGAATCTCAATGGGCTTTTTCCTTTTCTCATCTCTCAGGATGGTGCTACTTGAATTTTTTTAACCATATGTTTTCACACCAATACACCTTTACTCATGTTGCCTTCCTTGCCTGTAATGTTTTTTCTTTCCTTTCTTCTGTCATCCAAAGTGCTTCTCTGACTAAAATTTAAACATTTTTTGACTTCTAAAACCAGATAAAATGTTTCTTCTTCTCGGATACAGGGCTTATTCTCCTAACAGGAAGTAGCTTTTCTAACACGTACCTTTATGACAGCACAGTGTGATTTATGCTAGAGTTACTGAGTTATTTGTGCACATTTTGTCCTCCCTTGATAAACTACATATTCATCTATGTAACCTCATAGGATCAATGACTATACCTGGCATGAGTAGGTAGCTGATATTTGTGTAACTGAATTGGCTTGGAGAATGTTAATGATTTCTTTTGCATCCATCTTGATTGAAAAAGCAACAGTTACCACACAATAGAGACTCAATAGCACGGTTCAGAGAAAGGAAATGTAGACAACAGCCACTCATATTTGTTGTTCAGTAATCACAGATTAGAACAACCTTGTACTGGAGAATCAACATAGAGAAGGTTGAGCTTGGAGCTCTTGAAAATAAGCTCTGAAGACAGAGTATGACCACAATGAAATGCCTCCATCTATAGAGTAAGCAAGACTGCTTTGCTCAGTCATCAATCAACCACCACAGCTACTTGTTAATTAATGAAACCAAGTTTCTTTCCTGATGGCAACAGCACTTGGTTACACTTGTGAAAGGGAAAGTGATTTTGATTGACTCAGACCCTCTGTTTGCTGTGTCATGAGCACATAGTTGGATGACTAATTGAATGACTAGCCTCTCACTGGAAAGCTCTGGACCCTTCACCTATGCTTCTTCATTACTCAAGTGCCCATATTGAGAAGACAATCTTGCTCTGAACTGACAGAGCTGTAGCTCTGTTATGATGCAGCATTGTCTAGTAAAAGAACGTTGGTCAGAAAGGTAAGAGATTGGGTTCAGCCCCAGATTAAACTGGGACCCATAAGGGCATGTTATAACAAACTTTGTCTTCACACACACTTCTTAGATTGTGACTCAGCAGCTTACTAGCTCTTAGACCTTCCTTCTTCAGAGGTGACTTAGTTCTATGAATCTCATTGTTTTCATTTGTAAGACAGGGATAATAAAAATCCTTTGGAAATCAAGGTTTAATTGAGATGCTAACAGGAAAAAGTATGACTTAGTGACCAGGATAATGGCTGGCATTAAAGGCTGATCTAAACAATTAATCAATAGTGGCATCTGGGTGGCTCAGTCCATTAAGCATCTGACTTTGGCTCAGGTCATGATCTCACAGTTCGTGGGTCTGAGCCCCACATCGGGCTCTGTGTTGACAGCTTAGAGCCTGGAGCCTCCTTCAGATTCTATGTCTCCCTCTCTCTCTGTCCCTCCCCTGCTCATGCTCTCTCTCTCTCTCATTCAAAAATAAATAAAAACATTAAAAAAATAAACAAATGATCAATAAATGTTTATTTCCACCAATATTTTAGTTTCCTCATCCATTCAGATAGGAATAGTACCCTGCCTCTCTCAGTGAACAGGATTGAGCAAGTGGGACTTAAACTAGATAGCTGCATCTTCTTTAGATGGTTCCTAAATATAATTGGGTTAAAAATTCACAGGCACTGAGAAAAGGACCAGCCATCAACCTGGTCACTTAGGCAGAGGAGCAAACTCGGAGAATAAAGTGTCCTAAAAGTGGTTCTTAGCAGGCTTGTTTAATGAGAAGAAAATTAGGAACAGCTTACATAGCAGTGAAGGATTTATATAACAATTTTCCTTACTTATCCACATCTTCAACAATCTACATTTGTTAAGACCACATCAAATTCAGTGAGCTAAAATAGTTCATGTAGTGCAGTTAGTTGATGAACAGAGCTTTCCTCATACCAAAGAAATCTCCAAAAAGGTCACTGATCACCTCATCCAAAAAGTGGGAATCACTGCTTAACAGATGTTTGCCCACAATGGCCGTTACAATGATTACTGTACATTTTGCAAATACATTAAAAAGTGTTTACAAACAAAATCTCCAGATTTACATTTTAAAGGCTTCAATTCAGTGTGAAGTTTCCCAGTGACTTCCAAATTCCCACATGTGTCTGACATTTGTCAAATATACCCCATTACAGATGAAAATAAACTGTACTAAATTCATAACTGAAAGTTCACCTCCAACTCTATCCTGACAATTAGTATCTACACTAAGCTTCCTAGATTACAAACTAGTTAATTTTACATGACAAGGAAGCTTCGATTCGTAAATTCACGTTCCAAGGCTGACAGTATCTAAAGTTCTTGATGAATTGTATTTTGGGGAAGACACAGGATACGAACAGAAGCCCTGTGAAACTCTGTAGTTCTAGCAGAGACATTGAGTATTCACTCAATTCTCTACATTCTTTTTTTTTCACAAAACATGCAATTTAGCTAACATATGCTGACTATTTTCAGTAATTGTATACTGTGGAAGAGTATCACTCTATCCAGTGTATTAAGTCTCTTAATCACTATCTTGAGCTAGTTTCTGTATTTAAATACTTTGGGAAAAAATTCTTTGGAGGGGAATTTAAACTAACAACCACTGGTTCCATTATCAGCTGATGGCTTAATCACCAATAGCATAGCCACTTAAATTAGCCTCCTGTGGATGATTAGACAATGTAGCCGATGAACCGGTGTGGAGCACCTGTGTAAAATGGGCAGTAAAAGCCATGGAGAGACTCACTCCCAATTAATAAATGAACCAACAAACCAATCACAATCTCATTAGTACTTTGGATGACTGATTTCTCTTTATTGTCAGTGATTAGTTTCTCTCTGGAACAGTTAGTCCTATTTCTCATTGTGCAAAGTGATGGGACAAGGAAGGACAACTAGATTAGTCCATTTCCCCACATCTGTACATTGCTTATAGAAAACAAAACACAAAGCATTTGAAGGAGCCAATGTGTTCTTGCACTGTTTTTCAAACTAACATCTGTCACCCACTGGTGAGCTGTGAAATCCATTTAATGGGTACTATGGTCTGAATTCGTATGTTTAGATCCTAACCCCCAAAGATGATAGTATTAGGAGGGTGGAACCCTCATGAATGGGATTAGTGCCTTATAAAAAAGGCTCCAGAGAGATTCCTAGACTCTTCTACCATGTAAAGACACAATGAAAAAAACCCGGCTATGAATGAGGAAGAGGGCCCTCACTCAACCATGCAGATGCCTTGATTTGAACTTTCCAGCTTCCAGAACTGTGAGAAATAAATTTCCGTTGTTTATGAGCTAACCAGTCTGTGGTATTTTGTTATAACAGTTCAAATGGACTGAGACAATGGGTCATGACAATCATATATAACATGTATTTCTGCCTGTGAGTTGCATTAAAAATTTTTTTGAAAGCCACAGAGTTATTTGTGTGTTGGATTAAACATTAGTACTAAGGCAGTACTTTTTGGCCAGGTAAATTTCCATCATGCCAGAGTATTACACAATAACTTAAAATTGGTAGGCTCTACTATCATCTACTACGTTAAAAAAAAAAAAAGAGTATATCTGTAACAGCTCCTGAAATGATCAGTTACCTTCTGAGGCAGTCTAATTCTGGTTATACAATTAGCCCTTCCTGCTAGCACCTAGCATTCAGCATGTTCCTAAGTATAAAATGAATGATGTAAAAAAAAAAAAAACAAAAAAACACCAATGGGTAAGCAGGGGGAGAATACAGGTTTTGCGGGAATAAAACTTTTTTACAATTTGGGTGCTCTCTTTAAGGAAAAGAAGGAAATAACAAAAGTGGATATGAATGGAATATTTATATAGAATAAAAAAAGAAATTGTAACAAATGCCTAGGAACTTGGAGTTTTATGCCTCTTTCTTTTCAGATCTGTGGACAACTTACCAGAAACACTTACAGTGAAATGCTTCTTCTTCTTTTTTTTTATTTATTTATTTTTGAGAGACAGTGTGTGAGCAGGGGAGGGGCAAAGAGAGAGGCAGAGGGGCAAAGAGAGAGGAAGAGAGAGGAGGACAGAGGATCTGAAGTAGGCTCTGAGACTGAGGTGGGGCTTGAACTCAGCAGAGCAGGGAGTCTGATGGGGAGCTTGACCTCAGGAGCCCTGAGATCATGACCTGAGCCGAAGTCTGACACTTAACTGACTGAACTACCCAGGCACCCCAAACGCTTCTTGATTGTAAATGGGTTTCTCTCCTCCTAGAACACTCTGCAATCCCCACCAATCCCCAAGACTTCAAGGAACATTGAAGCTTCATATACATTATGTTAAATACTTCTCTGACATAATAAGTAAATAAATGGATGTGAAGGGGCATACCAGTGACTCAAAGACCAGGAATTCATAGATGAGGGGATATTATGACTCAGTACTTACAGTAAGACTTTGCATGTTGATACCCTGGGACGGGGCTTGGCTTTGACAGTCACTAACCTGCAAGTTACTTAATCTCTCTATACCTGTTTCCTCATCTGCAAAATGGAGGTACTGATAAAATCTGCCTTAACAAGCTAAAATGGGGCTATGCATGTAAAACTTCTAGAACAATGCTGGACACATAGTATTTGCTTAATGGATGTTTATGATTGTTTTATAGCAACATGTAGTTGGTATCAGAGATAGATGATTTGGATTCTAGGCCCAACTCAATATTTCTGTTTCCTTTTCTGTATGGTAAAATAGTGTCTACTACTAGGGGAGGAAAAAATATATATATGAAGGAAATACTTTATATGTAATATATATAAATGAAGGAAATTATATATATATGAAGGAAATACTTTAAGGTCCTTGGAAGGAAGGTATATGTGTATGTGTATAAGTGTGTGTGCGTTATTGGATGTAGTGGATGAATATAGGTAAAATAATAGCAATACTGACAACAACTAGATAGAGCATTTTAATAAGATGAGTGTCACATCATAACTAAATGACCAGTTACATAATTTCCATGTATATTAAAACTTCACTCACTGGGAGAAAATAGAATGGCACAGGACAGTAGGGCACTCTAAATAGTAAATAGTCCATAGTAAGTAGACCTTAGAATAAAAGTCTGCTTTTTGTAAAAAAAAAAAAAAAAAAAAATCAGTTTTATTGCACACGAGGAAATAAACTATATAGCATTACTTGCAATTACCATATTGATTACCTGTAAACAAATTAACACTGAGTGGTTTAAGTACTGATCAAATTCCCTGAATGGGATAAGTGTCTTTCCCTTGGAAATATATTTTCAATGATGGTTTTGCTTAGAAAATATTTTTTAATAAAGTGGAGGTTAATTCCTCAAGCCATTTCAAGACCATGAGACACTGCAAATAATAATAGCAGAAATGACATTATCACTCCATGTAATAAAAGATTAAAAAAAATAAACTTTCAACACATCAAGTCCAACTACTCAGTGGCACTCGGTCAATCTCTGCTTGGAAACATGGTTGTGTACGGTCCTCACATATTTATACATTTTCTAATGTTACTAGTACCAACATAAGGATTTCTAGCACTTAAGTCTTCTGTGGAAAAAAGAGAGAAAGACAGGGAGAGAAACAGAGATTTAAAGAGAGGAAGAAGAGAGTGAGAAAAAGAGAAACAGGGGAGAAGAGAGAGTTTCCATTCTGGATGGAAAGAAAAGGTCTACTTTCATTTATTATACTTTCAACCTTATGTTTTTCTCCCTCTGTTAATCAACCATAATTCCCTAATCCCTCCTTTGAATTAAAAAGCATTTAAATTATAATATGAAAGTATCTGTCCTTTATATCTCAATGAGAAAATAAACACTCACATAAAAATCGAAAAAACACATTTTTTTCTGACTACCAACCACCACCAGATTGACGTATTTCTCTAAGATATTATTTTCCTAAAATATGTAACAATTAAAATTTCTACAGGGCAAATATGGTCAACTAAGTTCAAACATATATTCCATGAGAGGCTCTTCCCTATAGAAAGAAATATGAAGCTCATCTTTGCAAATCCTTACCAACTTCTCTTGGACCCAGAAAGCCCCATAGGCAGCCTTTGCACTGATGAAGGCCAAGTTCAATAGGAAGAGATTCTGGAAGACTCTCCTCCCAGAATTCCTCTCACTGGGTCTGATTCTAAAATTTCTGTATACAAGGCAGAAAACTTATATTCTAGCTGCCAATTTCTGCCATTATAAATGACACTTGAAATTGGTATTATTACAGAGTGTCTAAGAGGTATCTTTCTGTTTCAGATGAGAAACAGAGACCCAGCAAACTATGGACTCACTCCCACCTTGTGGCAGAGTGGTCTATAGCCGTGTCCACTGACTTTGGACCTAGGGTATTTCACATCATTTTACCTGGCTTTCCACCTTTTACACTTGGGTTTACTTCTGTGAAAGGCCTTTCCAGTGAAATTCCTCTTTACTGGACAAGTAATTGATTAATTGGAGGTAATTCTTATATTCAGAACTTTGAGAGTAAGAGGACAGAAATCAAAGTACAACGTATGTATATGTACGTACCATTTTGGTACAACACGACTTGTGGGTATGAAAGAGTTCAACAGCAAATGCCCCACAGCTGCCTCTGGGCAGGGGAGACTAACTTGGAAACACACAGAAAATAAACAGCATCTTTAACGTGTCACTGAGACTCAAGTTTATCTTATCTCCAGCCAACATGTACAGAAATGATAGGGCTACCTATCCACATTGATACTATAAATTTCTTGTGTATAGACCTTGTGCCTCAAGTGACCCAATGCCTTGAGCCTCAGATTTGATTTGCATGGATTAGGGGCAGGAGGAACAGAGGGAAAATCTGGTATTTATTTATTTATTTATTTGCTTACTTACTAACTTCTACTGAAAGAAGTCCACACATTTAACTGTGGCTCGCCACATCTCTGTGGAGACAGAAAATCACCATTGTGAAATCTCTTTTAGTTTTAGGAAGAATTATGTAATAATGAAATCACGTAAACTTAAATCAGTAGACAGTTATTACCCCACAAGGAAAGGTAAAGAATCTTTTGTGACCCAAAGGTTACTTGAGAAGGAAAGAGGTAGGAATATTGGCATGGGACCCAAGAAACCTTCTGGGGGGAAATTTATCTGGCTTATTTGCTTTCATGGTTCAAATTCTATGATGAGTTGAAATATTCCCAAATGTTTTCCTATTACAAAATAAGTCCCAAGAACAGGTCCCTTCTTTGAGAGATAGGAAGGTGATAACTGGAGGACCAGAAGCATTTAGGAGTCATCTTCCCTCTCCCAAACTAAGATGGAGACAGAACACTTTCTAGGAGTAGAGGAAATTTAGGAAACCAACATGTGCAGGATTTGGGGGTAATTAATTATTACTATTAGTTTAGCAAGCTTGAAAGATGATGGAGCCAAGTGTGGATGAGGAGGAAGAGTGGCTGATATTTAAAGGCAAATGAGAAACTCACAATTAAAAAAAAAAAGCATTCCTTTTATGACTCATAGCAAATCTGAGACAATTTGGTTTAAGGAGATTAAAATGGGACAATTTATCAGACCCAAATATTAAATGGTATTTGTCCCTAAATTCCTTTATGGTTTATGGTTATATTCTGCCTAATGGTCAAAACATAGGCTACAAATAAAATTAGCCATAAACTCCAATATTCTTAAGGTTTGATGAGACTTCAACAGGCATTTTTATTTTCAGATTAATTAGCTGGCAAAAATGGTAATGATGAAAAAGAATTTATTTGTAAGCAACTTTATTATTGCTTAAATTAAAACAATATTCATGGAAGGACATATAATCTTTATCAATTTGTAATTCACACCTCTTTTATAGAACTAACTGAATTATCTTTAGATGCTCCCTTATACTTTTCCAACAAGAGACCTGTCTTGGTTTACTTCATACCAGTAAAATCTATTCCTTTATTTTCTTTCATCGTTTAGTACTCCAAGTTTCAAATTCTTCACCAAGTGAGATGTCACTTAAATTAAGAGAGCTCTCAACCTCCTTTTCCAAAGCTATAATAATGATACCTGCTTTCAGTTTAGGAATAAAAGGAAGGTATTAGAATTAATCTATGACTATTTTGTCCTTGTCTTAGAATATGAAATCTTTGACAGCCATGGCTATTGCAAGGTTTGAATTAAATGCAGAATCTCAATATAAGAATGTTTAAATGCTATTTAGAGTTTAATTACATGTAGAAAGTGAATATTGTAAGAAAATCTTTGAGAAGTATAAGACTGGAAATTTCTTTTAAGGAGGTGTTGTTCTTTTTTAAAATTTTATCATATATAACATAAAGTCACATAAAATTTAAAAAATTACAAAAGGATAAACATAATTTAAAGCAAAACCGGGGCCCCTGGGTGGCTCAGTCGGTTAAGCGTCCGACTCCAGCTCAGGTCATGATCTCACAGTCCATGGGTTTGAGCCCCACATCAGGCTCTGTGCTGACAGCTCAGAGCCTGGAGCCTGCTTCAGATTCTGTGTCTCCCTCTCTCTCTGCCCCTCCCCTGCTCATGCTCTGTCTCTCTCTGTCTCAAAAATAAATAAAAACATTAAAATATTTATAAAACAAAATTAATTGTGATAGTTGTGGCTGTTTGGAAAAGACAAAGAAACAAGGGAAATGCTATTCTAAATAGAAATGGAAGCCAAAATTCTACCTTTTATGATTTTATTTATTAAACATGAAGAAAAATAATTATTTAAAGGAACAACAAACTAGGCAATCTCTTACATGACTCAATGAATTTAGTGAATAATGAAGTTACATAGCAACTGAAATTAATATGTAGTTAACAGCATTCTGCTTGTTGTGCTTTGAGATTGTGCCAATCTTTCATGCTTAATAAATATCAAGGATTTACTGAAAGCAAACTTAAAAAATACTTAAAGTTTCATTTCATTATGTTTACTAATCTTGTGTGAACTTGGACTCCCTTATTATCAGAGTTTATGATAATGCAGTATCAGGATCAAACCTGGATCTGCCTATCCCAATCTCATTTGAACCCATAATCTCTCCTCACATCTGTGGGGTGTCTAGATGATCATATAGACACTCATTTTAATAAAGAAGTTCAATTAAAATATTTATTAGCAAGGACCCCATGGGAGAAGACACATTGTGGAGAGACTTGGCTGAGAGGGGTAAAGAAATTAAGCCAAACTCATTAGCCCTAAAAACTAACACAGTATTCTGCAAAACCATCAGAAATCAGCATGAACAGAGACTTAGTAGACAATGCCACATGTTGGGTCAATTTTCTAAATACTCAAAGCATTTGTATCAAGAATTGTGCTACACATATGCTTATATTGTACATGTTACCAATATGACATGCCAATATATTTTCAAGTGCCTAAAATAAGAGTAGTATTAGTTCAGCCTTGAACTTGGTAACAACAGCTTTGGAATTTATCCTATTTTGGGATGGAAAATCAAATGCATAAAAAAGAGTTAGAAAATGACATAAAGCAATAATGTCCTTTATACTATTACAGTTTCGTAGGAGGTAGTATGGTTTAGTAGTTGGAATTAAAATCCCAACTTCACCCATCATTAATTGTTTGACCTTGGGATAAAAGCTCATAAGCCTCAATTTTTCTTATCTGTATAATGACTTTAATACTGGTGTTTAAGAACAAAATGCATTAGACAATGCTAGGTATTTAGTAAATTACCTAGCTTAAACTTTAAACAAAAAATATTTGGTAATAATAATCTTAATAATGATATATTTAAACAGACTCTTGCTACAAACACATATCAAATGATATAGATGAAATGTCTTAAAGAAAAGCTGCCTTCTGCTTCCAATGAGATGTAATCGGTCAATATTTATGTCCATAACAATTACAAATGCTGACAGCTTTACAGGAAAAAAAAAAATTTAAAGCCTCAGAGAACTATGGAAGCAATAAGAACTAGAAGGAGTAAATTTCCAGAGAAGGGCCAAAAGCAAGGTGAGCTGGTAATTGTTTTTTTCCCATAGAATCTGCTGAGTATAGGTACACGCTAGAGGTTGAGAACTAGAGTGTGGTATAACTTCAGGGCCACTGATGGTAAAAAGAAAAACAAACAAAACTTAGCAATCACAGAGGCAACAGTAGCAAAATTAGAGAATCCTCTGGGGCCTTAAATAAAATGCCATTTCCTTCTACATGAGACATTTTTGAATTCTGATTTTCAATGGAAGACAAAAGAACAAAGTGGAAATCTGTGGGAAGGGTAAAATATCCTCTAGTTTCATGGGACCTAGAAAACAAAGATTCATCTGAAGGAGACCTAATTTAAAAAAGAAGAAGGGGAGAAAAAAAGCAAATAAGAGGAAAAACCCCTAGGAGTTGTGAATTGATAGTAAAGGAAAGCATCTACGGGGTAGTTGGAGGCTAAGTATCTAGGCCTGGACCTGGCAGAAGGCTGCTGCTGAGATATAGAAAAAGCAGCTGATACTTTAGCATTTGTGGGCTATCATGATAAAAGAGACCCAGGAGCATTGAATACAAGGTTGGTTTCCCTCTCAAGACCAAACTTTGAAGTTCTATCAAAGTGTGAGACTAAAGAGCTAAGGTTAAACCTCTGTTGGTCAGATGTCATTCCTGTTGTTTTGTGGAGCTGAAAAGCAAAGGTTCATTCATCAGATTCTCACTTGAAATCCTTGGTGGCCATGCCCTAGAAATCAGGATGACCTAAGCATAGATTGAGTGCTACCAAAATTGCAACCCACCCTCAACACAATCTAATCCCTGATTGTACTGAAATGATAAAACTGCCAACCCTACCGTACCCTACATTCTAAATTCTTGACAGAAGAAACATTTAATCCTTTCTGTTGGAAAAAAAAAAATACCATCTAGAGGATATTTGACTTTTAAATATACAATGTTTGTCATATAATAAAATCATAAATAATAAAAGCAGACCTACAAATGATCCACATTTTAAAGTAGCTGAGACATACTTAAAAATAACTACTATTAATATGTCTAAAGACAGGTGAAAAGAATAAAAATAAGTAAAAAGATGAGAAACAAAATAATTGAAGAATTAGAGCCTATATAAAAGAATCAAATAGGTATTCTGGAAATGAAAATAGAATACTTGAATTAAGAATACAGTCAAAGATTTAATTGTAGACTACACATGAGTGAAGGCAGAATTAATGTACTGGAAGACAAGCCAATAGAAAACACTGAACTTAAACTACAGAGAGAAGTAAGGATGAAAGACAAGAAAAATGAGAGGACAGGAGAGGATTGGAAAGAAGAAGGGAAGGAAGAAGCAAAAGGAAAACATAGACATGCTCAAAGTTTCTATTGTGTGAAAGTGGAGCTCCACAAAGACAGAATAGAGAAAATGGGACAAAAGTAATATACAAAGAGAGAAAGGAGGAGAATTTTCCAGACTGATGGGAGAGATTAATTGACAGATGCATGAAATCTAAACCAGCAGAATAAATACCAAAAAATATATATCCAGGCATATTACAATATAATTGCTAAACATATAATACTCAAAGGACAGCCAGAAGAAAGAAGACATTAAGACAATCAGATTATTAGCTAACTTCTCAACAGAAATAGTATATGCCATAAGACAATGGAAAGAAATCTTTAAAGTGCTGAAAAAAATTAATCACCAACCTAAAATTCTGTATCAAACAAAAATATTGTTCAACAGTGAGGATAAAATAAAGATGTCATCAAACAAAGGAAAACTAAAACAACTGGTTTGAAAAAGGCCTTTAGTAATATAATCCAAAACAGTTCTTCAAGCCAAAGAAAAATGATCCCAAATGTAAGCAGTGAAATGTAGGAGGAAGAAAAAGAATACTGGGAAATATAACTATGTGGGTAAATATAAAAAATTTACTTACTGTAAAATACAGTAATCGTAATGTATGTTTAAGTTTCAAATATAGAGAGCTAAAATGCATGACAACAATAGTGTTGAAGGTCAGAGGATGATAAATGGAAATTATATATTCTAGGGTTCAAGAATTTGAGCCTATGTACTTGAAAGATCCTGATTCTAATCCATACATATTTTTTCTTCCACTAACATTGGTTAGAGTGAATACAGATCAGTTGTTCTCAACTCTGGTTTCCCTAGAGGACATTTGGTAACATCTGGAGACACTTTGGGTTGTCTTAACAGGTAAGGGAGTGAGGGGATTTGCTATCTAATGGATAAAGCCCGGGGATGTTGCTAAATATTCTACAATACATAGGACAATTCCCCACAACAAAGAGTTAACCAGTCTAAGACATCAATGAATTCAACAGTGCCAAAGGTGAGAAACTTTGTTGTAGATAATAAATGATACTGTTGGGGCGCCTGGGTGGCGCAGTCGGTTAAGCGTCCGACTTCAGCCAGGTCACGATCTCGCGGTCCGTGAGTTCGAGCCCCGCATCGGGCTCTGGGCTGATGGCTCAGAGCCTGGAGCCTGCTTCCGATTCTGTGTCTCCCTCTCTCTCTGCCCCTCCCCCGTTCATGCTCTGTCTCTCTCTGTCTCAAAAATAAATAAACGTTAAAAAAAATTTAAAAAAAATGATACAGTTGCCTACCAACATTGTCTCACTTCTCTATTTCCCAGCATTGTTGACAGAACTTGGCCTAATGCTTGTAGAAAAATACCCCTCTAGTAATGTGAGTAAGCTAAATCAGAACTGCATAGAATATAGGCAAAAGACATGATGAGATATTTCACCAATGTCCAACATCACTAGCCATCAAGGAAACTCAAATTAAGACCATGATGAGATGTCACTAAACAGCTAACAGAACGGCTTCAACAAGCAATAGTGACAGTATGAAAAACTGAGAAAGGTGTAAGGAAACTAGATCTCTCATCCTTGCTGGTGAGAATACAGATGGTAAAACTGCCACTCTGGAAAAAAGTGTGGAAGTTTCAAAAGAAAGAAAGAGAGAGAGAGAAAGAAAGAAAGAGAAAGAAAGATGGAAAAGAAAGAAAGAAAGAAAGAAAGAAAGAAAGAAAGAAAGAAAAGGAGAGAGACAGAGAGAGAGAGAGAGAAAGGAAGGAAGAAACAAACAGGAAGACTTTTACTTCTGTCAAGACAGAGTAGAAATACTTTTCCCTATTCCTCTTACCAGGTGCAAGAAAACACCCTTGATATGATATATAAAACAAACACACAAATTCTCTGAAAGGTGGAAAGAGAAAGGCTAGAATGCTAGAGACCTTGAGATGCAAAAATCAACATGGTGGTGAGTTGTCTGCTTTTTATTTTTCCTTCATAAATACCAAACTTGTTGAAGAACCAGGTAATACCAGAAATACCAATGGGTACAAACAGAAAAAGAACTAACAATGCCTAACTTTTCCTCACCAAAGGACCAGGAAAGGGTATTCTTGTAAGAATGAAAATTTTTAGAACATAATTGCTCTGCTGCAGCCAAACACCACAGAAAATATAATGTAGCCCCCATCCTTACCCATACTAGCAAAGGCTAAGTGGGGAGCCTAGACTGTCAATCTAGCTAAGCTAATGAGTTATTCAAACGTGCATACTGTGGTATTGTGAGAGAAGCTCAAGTAGGGGATCATAACTTCCATCCCTGCCAGGTGGCAATGAGCCACTGCCCTTCCCCAGTGTCAGTGGAGATCATGTAGTGGGAATCCTGGATTTCCACCTTTTACCACCATAGTGATGAGGTCCCCCACACACACCCCCAGCCCCTGCTGGAATGATGTCACAGATGGCCTAATGGGGAACCAGGACTTTCATCACAACCCAGTGCTAATGAGGCCACCCACATCATGATGTGCGTGAAGGCCACTTGGGGAACAGTAAGGAGGTACACCTACCCCTCTGAGCTGTGGAAGCCAATAGAGGCATTGTAGGGAGCCAGAATTCTCACCCTCACTCAAGAATAATAAAAAGCCCCAACCACGGGTATCAACTTAGTCCAAGCAGGGAACCTGAACTTCTACCCCAACCTGGAAGTAACAAGGCAGTGCTTCTCTTTTTCCTGCCAGAGCAGTATTAGAAGAAGCCACCAAAAACAGACATTTCAGTAATATCCAGGATCTTATAACATCATATCCCAAATGCCAAGATTTCAATTGAAAATCATGTGTCATACCCCAAACCAACAAGATTTCAAACTGAATGGGGGGAAAAAAAAGAGACAATTAATAGATGATGACAACAAGAAAGAAAATAATTAGCATTACCTGACAAAGATTTTAAAGTGTTTCATCATAAAAGTGCTTCAGTGAACAATTCTGAGCACACTTGAAACAAGTAAGAAAATAGTTACACCAATAATATAGAAAATAAAAAAAGAATGCAAAAAATTTTAGAATTGAAAATTACAATAGAACTAAAAAATGTAATGATTGGACTCTATAGCAGAATGGAGGGGACAATGGAAAGAATCAGTGAACATGAAGAAGGAACAACAAAAATTATTCAATGTAAACAACATAGAGAAACTAGACTGAAAACCAGGCCAAAACATAATAAAAAAAAAGAACAACAAATCCTCAATGATATTTGTAAATATAACAAAAGATCTAATATCCATGTTTTTAGTGTTTTAGAAGGAATGGAAAAACACAATGCTGAAAAAGTATTCAAAGAAATAATGGCTTGAAAACTTTCCAAATTTAACAAAAGCCATAAACTATATATTCAAGAACCATAGTATACATCCACAGAAATCCACACCAAGACACATGACAATCAAAATTGTGAAAACTAAAGTAAAAGAAAGTGTTTTGAAGCAGTTAGAGAAAAAAGACACCTTACCCTTCCTATAAAGAAGAAATAATTAGTGTGGTTTCTCATCAGAAACTATAAAGGCCAGAGGAAGTACCATAACATGTTTCAAGTGCTTAAAAAGAAAAAAAGCTGTTAACACATTATCCTTTACCAATAAGAATATCCTTCAGGAATGAAAGTGAAATCAAGATATGTTCAGGTTAAAGAAAACTAAAAGAATTGAAGACAGGAGACCTACCCTAAAAGGATGGCTAAAGGAGTTCTCTGAACAGAAAGGAAAAAATAAAGGCAGGAATCTTGGAATATCTGGAAGAATAAACAGAGCAAGTAAAAATATGGGTAAATATAAGAGACTTCCCTTCCGCTTTCAAGAATTCTAAATCATGTTTGACAGTTTAAGCAAATGTTGTAACAATGTCTGACGTAGTTCTAAATGCAGGTAGATGAAATATTTAAGATTATGTTGTTATAAATGGTGGAAAATAAAGTGATATAAAGGGAGAAATATTTTCTACATTTCATTCAAACTAAGAAAATGATGATACCAGTATACTGAGATAAGATCTATCATCTATCTTTCTATCTATATATACAAATCTATATTTATATATCTATAAATACAGATTTATATATAATTTATATACATTTATATATATTTAGATGTATATATAATATTTACATATATAATTTAACACCCAAAACAACTACTAAAAAAAGCTGTAGAAAGAGATACTAAACAACTACTAAAAAAACTGTAGAAAGAGTATTAAACATACTATAAAAAGGTGAAAATTTAATTTTAAAATATATTCAAATAATTCATAGAAAGGCAGGTAAAATAAAACAAAAAAAAATACAGAGAGCAAACATATAACAAAAAATGTACAAAAATGAACTACTGGAACCTCATCAAAATAAAAAGCTTCTGCACAGAGAAGGAAACAAGCAGCAAAACTAAAAGGCAACTGACAGAATGGGAGAAGATATTTGCAAACAACATACCACATGAAGGGTTAGTATCCAAAATCTATCAAGAACTTATCAAATTCAACACCAAAAAACAAATAATCCAGTGAAGAAATGGGCAAAAGACATGAATAGACACTTCTCCAAAGAAGACATCCAGATGGCCAACCGACACACGAAAAAATGCTCAACATCACTCCTCATCAGGGAAATACAAATCAAAACCACAAAGAGATATCACCTCACACCTGTCAGAATGGCTAAAATTAACAACTCAGGCAACAACAGATATTGGCAAGGATGTGGAGAAAGAGGATCTCTTTTGCACCACTGCTGGGAATGCAAACTGGTGCAGTGTCTGGAAAACAGTATGGAGGTTCCTCAAAAAATTAAAAATAGAACTACCCTATGACCCAGCAATTGCACTACTAGCTATTTATCCAAGGGATAAGGTGTGCTGTTTCAAAGGGGCACATGCACTATTGACAATAGTTTATAGTAGCACTATCGACAATAGCCAAAGTATGGAAAGAGCCCAAATGTCCATAGATGGATGAATGGATAAAGAAGATGTGGTATATATATACAATGGAGTATTACTTGGCAATCAAAAAGAATGAATCTTGCCATTCGCAACTACTTGGATGGAACTAGAGGGTATTATGCTAAGCGAAATTAGTCAGAGAAAGACAAAAATCATATGACTTTACTCATATGAGGACTTTAAGGTACAAAACAGATGAACATAAAGGAAGGGAAGCAAAAATAATAAAAAACAGAGGGGGGCAAAAACATAAGAGACTCTTAAATATGTAGAACAAGCAATGAGTTACTGGAGGGGCTGTGGGGGGGATGGGCTAAATGGGTAAGGGGCATTAAGGAATCTACTCCTGAAATCATTGTTGCACTGTGCTAACTAACTTGGATGTAAATTAAAAAATAAATAAATAAAATGGTAGAAAAAAGAGGTAGATTTACTGCCAAACATAACAATAATTACATTAAACACAAATGATGTAAATATAACCATTAAAAAAGAGATTGGCAGAATGAGTTAAAAAACATGATCACCTGTATCTAAACTATCCCAAACCTACTTTGAATACAACCCTATAAGCAGGCTAAAAGTAAAAGCAAAGCCAAAAATATATCATGCAAACATTAATCAGGAGTCAACAAAAGTGCTGTATAAATGTCAGATATAGTAAACATCAGAACAAGTAAACAACTAGAGACACAAAGAAGCATATAATAATAAAAGTGTTAATTTACTAAGAAGACATAGCAATCCTAAAAGTGTTTACTGTTAACAGAGCTGAAAAATATGTAAACAAAAAACTGACAGAACTAAAAGGAGAGATATATCCAAAATTACAGTGAAAGATATAAACACTCTCAATAATTGATAGAACCACTAGGCAGAAATCACAAGGATACAGAAGAACTCAACACCACCATCAACCAGTAAGACCTAGTCAACATTAATAGAACATTCCACTCCACAACAGCAGCATACACATTCTTTTCAAGTGTCCACAGAATACATATCAAGAAAGGCCATATCCTGGTACATAAACAAACCTCAAAAACAGAAAATAAATGAAATAATATACAGGGTGTTCTCTGACCACAATGGAATCAAACTAGACATAAATCTTCAAGCAGTTGGAAACTAAACAACAAATTTTAAAATAACCTATAGGTCAAAGAATAAGTTTCAAGGAAATAAAAAATACATTGAATTAAATAAAACTAAAATAACATATCAAAATTTCTGGGACACTGATGAAGTGATACTAAGAGGGGAAATTTATAGCACTAAGTTCATACATTTAAAAAAAAGGAAAAGTCTCAATAATCTTAGTTCCAACCTCAAGAACTAGAATAATAAGAGTAAAATAAATACAAAGCAAGCAGAAGGAAGGAAATAATAATGATAAGAGCAGAAATCAGTGAACCTGAATGTAGAAAAACAATAGAGAGACCCAATGAAGTAATAAGCTGGTTCTTTGAAAATATCAATAAAGTTAAATAGCTGTACAGCTGTTAACAGAATTTGTAATTTAAAAACTCCCCCAAAAGAAATACTCAGACCCAGATTGTTTATTGAAGATTTCTAATGAACATTCAAAGCACAGACATCACTTCTACACAGCCTTTTCCATAAAAACAGAGGAGGAGGAAACACTTCCCAATTTATTTTACCCTGAGATGAAAACAAGGGAAAGATAGTACAAAAAAAGAAAACCACAGAATATTTCCCATGAATAATGACACAACAGCCTTAACAAAATACTAGTAAATAAAATTTAGCAATATATAAAAATAATTGTAATCATGAACAGGTGGAGTATTTGCACAGATGCAAGGGTGGTTCAATATTGAAACAGTGATCTATGTAATCACCATATTAACAAGCTCAGGGGAAATATATATATTATGATCAACTGATGCAAAAAAAGGATTTGACAAAAGTCAACCTCTAATCAGAATTTTTATATCTTAAAAAAATAAGAGTAGAGTTCCTTAATTTGATAAACATCATTTATATGCAATCTATAGCTAACACTGTATTTAATGGTGAAAGAGTGAATGTTTTCTCCCTAAAATTAGGAACAAGGCAAAAAAATTTACTCTCACAACTCTTATTCAAAAGAGTGCTGGAAGTTCTGTCTAGTGCAATATGGCAAGACAAAGGGCATACGAATCACAAAGGAAGAAATAAAACTCTCGCTTTTTCATATGACATAATTTTATACATAGGAAACCCCAAGGAATCTAAAAAACAAAAATAAAAACATCTAGAACTATTAAGTCCATTAATCAAGGTCACAGGACACAAGATAAATGTACAAAATGTCAGTTGTATTTCTACACAGAAACAATGAACACATGAACATTAAAATTAATAATGCAATACCATGTTCATGAATTGGAAAACAAAGAAAAACTCTCAATTCTCCCAAAATGATATATAGGTTTAATATAATTCCTATTAAATTTCCAGCAAGATTTTTTTTGTACTATAGACAAAATTATTCTGAAATTTAAAGGCAAAGGCCAAGAAACTAGAATAGCTAGTACAATCTTGCAAAAGAATAATAAGGTGAGAAGAATCTATTCAAGACTTGTTGTATAGCTACAGTAATCGAGACACATAGATTTATGGAACATAATATAGAACCTAGAAATACAGCTACAGAATTGTGCCCAAATAATTTTCGACAAAAGTGCAAATAAATACATTTTAATGGAGAAAAGATAGCCTTTTCAACAAACGGTATTGAAGCATTTGGACACCCAAAAGCCATAAAATGAACAACAGTCTAAGTCTCACACCTGATACAAAAACTAACTCAAAATGCGTCATGGACTTAAATTCAAAATGTAAAACTATAAAACTCTCTCTTTCTCTCTCTCTTACACACACACACACACACACACACACAGAGACAGAGAGAGAGAGAGAGAGAGAGAGAGAGGGAGGGAGGGAGGGAGGGAGGGAGGGAGGAAGGGAGGGAGGGAGAGAAGGAGAGAGAGACAAAGAGAGAAAGAGAGAGACAATCTGACAAGATACAGCCTGGAAGTAAATGTTTGTAAACCACATATCCTACCAAGGACTGATAACTAGAATAAATAAAGAACTCTCACAGCTCTACAGTAAACAAACAATCCATCTAGGAGATTGGCCAAAGCCAAAGACGATATACAGCTGGCAAATAAGCAAATGAAAAGGTGTTCAACATCCTTTGCCATTAGGGAAGGGCAAATACAGTTCCTTTTTGCCAGGGTATCCATTTGTCCTGCTTTCTTAAGTCTGCACTTGTATCATATCAGGAACATTAGTTACCAAAGCTAATATCTGAAAATAACTCAATTTTAGAAAAGAAGGTTCTATATAGTTGCTATATGTTTAATCCCATCTGGATTAAATAATATACTAATATAATGATACTAAAATTTTAAAATTATGCCTTAATCTTTGAATGAAAATTTATTCTTTGCATATATCTGAAAATCATGGAGAAAAGAGATTAGCTTCACAGACTTTAAATACAGGTTTCCCTTCATTTATTATGTAAAATCAGTCAAAAGAGGGATGTTAAGTGATTGAATAAAAATTCCTCCATCAAAGTCATCTCTCTCTCACCTCAGTAGTTTATAAAGATTCTTTGCCTAGTAAAACACTCAGAAATAATATTAAATATTTTTTCTTACATGTACATTTATCTTAAATTTTGGATACATTATTTCTGTTTGACAGTCCAGATTAATACCAACGATTTCTTTGGTTTGCAATGAGCTCTATTATTGTCCTAAAATTACAGAATAAAAATACAAAAAACACAAAATCAGAGCTATGACAATTAAATATTTTCATAATGATGACAGTGAGTAGGCATCAGTGGTCTCCAGAGTTTTACTTTGTGTGTATAAACCTGAATATACATTATCTATATTCACAAATTATTTTGTTTTGTGAAATGAATTTGGGCTTGACAGCAGTTACAGAAATCTTGGTTGTATTTGGATTTGCCTTTCTCTATTATTACTCCTATTTTAGAAAATTATGAAAAACTGAGTTTTATCCTGGTGAATCTCATTCTGAACTAGCAAATCCATCTGTGTGTGTGTGTGTGTGTGTGTGTGTGTTGTCATCCAGGTTTTTTTTTTTTTTTTAACAGCTTTATTGAAATGAGATATGACTTACATACCATTGCCTTCACCCTTTTAAGTATGCAATTCAATGTGTTTTATTATTGTTTATAGAATTGTGCAATCACCACAATCTAAGTTCAGAACAATTTCATCATCCCTAAAAGAAACCTTGTACCCAAAAGCAGTTGCTTCCCATTCCCTCCTTACTCTTCTATAGCCCTAGGCAGTCAGTAATAAATGTATTTTCTGTCTGTATAGATTTGCCTATCCTGGACATTTCATATTAATATAATTATTCAATATGTGGTGTTCATGACTGGCTTTTCAATTACATAATGTTTACGAGGTTCATCCATACTGACATATGTATTAGAATTTCATTTGTTTTTTTCCCAAATAATATGCCATTGTGTGGATATAACATATTTTGTTATTCATCACCAGTTGATGGATATTTATTTGAATTGTTAGCAGTTTCTGGCGCTTATGAATAATGTAGCTATGAACATTCATGTACAAGTTTTTGTGTACACATGTTTTTGTTCCTTTTGGGTAGGTATCTAAGAGTGGAATTGCTCAGTTACATGGTAACTCTATGTTTAACTTATTGAGGAACTCCCAAATGGTGCTTCCAAGGGGCTTCACCATTGTACATTCCCAACAGCAATGAATGAGCTTTCCAATTCCTCCACATTCTTGCCAACTTTATTAATGTGGGTCTTTTTTATTATAGCCGTGCTAGTAGATGTGAAGTGATATCTCATTATAGTTTCAATTTGTATTTCCCTGATGACTAATGATGTTGAACATGTGATTATTAGCTATGTGTATATCTTATCTGGAGAAATATATATTCAAATTCCTTGCCCATTTATAAAGTGGGTTATTTTTATTTTTATTATTGAATAGCAAGGGTTATTTTTTCTGGATACAAACCCTATATCAAATATATAATTTGCAAACATTTCCTCCCATTTTCTGGGATATCTTTTTACTCTGTTCATGGTGTTGTCTGCAGCACAAGAACTTTTAATTTTGATAATGTCCAATTTATCTACTTTTTTCTTTTGTTGCTATACTTTTGGTGTTGTAGTTAAGAAATCACTGTCTAACCACAAATCATAAAGATTGATTCCTACATTTTCTTCTAAGGGGTTCATAGTTTTCAGTTTTACATTCAGATCTGTTATCTATTTCGAGTTCATTGTTGTGTATGGTGTAAGTAAGTTCTTTTGCATGTGGACATCAAATTGTTCCATCACCATTTGCTGAAAAGACTATTCTTTCTCCCACTGAATTGTTCTGGGCAACTTGTCAAAAATTAATTGACCATCAATGTAAAAGTTTATTTCTGGACTCTTGGTTCTATCCCATTGATCTGCATTTCTATCTTTACAGCAGTACCACACTGCCTCGAGACTCTTTCCATTTTTAATAACCATTTTTCTCACAAGAGTGCATGTGAGAGAAAGAATATGAGAAGCACCTGATTAAAGCCTTTAAGAAGGGCAAGGAGAGCTTTGTTCCTCTTGAGGAAGAGCATTTCCCTAGAAGCTCTGATATGTCAAGAATATTTGGAAAATGACATATACCATACCCTCTGCTGGGGCCTAGGGTAAGGAATAAACAATGCACATTAGCTTAAATAAAAGGTTTTGAGAAGTGTTTGGCTTCATTTACCAAAGTTTCCTAAATGTATTTGGTCAAGAAAAAAATTTGCTTTCTTTTTTACGTGTAGCATGTAATTCCATAAAAAAAAACTCGGTAAAATTCTGATACAACCCATGCAGAGTAAGTGTATAGTGAAACCAAGGCAGAATGAATGGTTTGACCTCCAGGAGCTGGAACTTAATGTATTATTTAATGGTGCAGACTTGGATGTCAACACTGAAGAAATGATTCCTCCATGAAGGATTTTTAGGCAGCAGACACAGGGGGAATCATCTTTGCTTCTCCCCCCCCCCCCCCCCCCGTTGTATCTACAAATCCTTTCCAGAAAACTTTTCTTTATTATGTCCAATTTAGGAATCTATTTTCATGAGTATGTACTAGGTATGATGCTTTATGTATCTACTCCCTATAATAACCCAATAATGGAGGTGTTATCTCTGTTTTACAAATGAGGAAATGGAGGCTCAACTAAATTTCCCAAGTTGCACAGTTAGAAATGGTCAGAGTTAGTTTTTTCAGATTCCCAGGTCTGTATTAACAACAGCAAAAAAGAATTAGTTTGTTTAGACAGTAGAAGGGCAATTGGTTTTCTATCATCACAGGGCACCCAGGACACTCTCCTTGAACTCAGAGGCAACGAAAAGAATATTACCGCTCTCACCGTTGAGGGAATATATGGACAGCTTAATTCCAGGGACAACATCACTCACTCTGCCACACTCTATCTACAACCGCTACCAACATCAACAGCTTCTACTCTCCCCTCTCTCCCCACCCAAATCCTGCAGTTAATTTCTGTCATCTTTTCCTCAAGGATATCTTCCCTGACCTCTAGTACCCTGCACTTACTTTTTACCATATCATGATTGGAATTCAGTTATTAATTATATCCTGTATCTACTCAACTACACTATTGCCTCTTTAATTTGCCTTGTTCACTACTGTGGCCTCAACATACAGGGTACTCACTGTCTCAAGAGATGTTGAAATAAATTGTAACTATGTGTGGTGATGGATGTATTAACTGACCTTACTGTGGTAATCATATTGTAGTATATACATATATCAAATCATTACATCGTATATCTTAAACTTACACAACGTTATATGCCAATTATATCCGATGAGGCTGGGAGAAAAAAAAGAAAAGTTGAAGTAATTTTTGTTGGATGAATGGAGGTATTCATTTGAATTACACCATCTGCTATAATGTAGAGTTTTATTTATAGCCACTTTTGATTTACTATTTTTATAGTGGAAAGTGCACATAATCTTAAAAGGCAATAATTATTTGAGCATATTTATAGTTTTATCAGACTTGACTACAGATCTGTATCTTTCTCACCTCTCTCTGCTCCCCTCCCTCTTTCTCTTTTTCTATTTTTTCTCTCTCCATCTCTCTACTACTACTCCTTATAGTTCAGTTGTATTATTGAAAACTTGAAAGCTAGTGGGGTGAAGGGAGAGAGGCAATGCCAACTTAATTCTAAAAGTAGATTAATCTACTCTGTAAATAGTTGAGCCATAAATGTGTACTGTATGTTCAAAATTCAGAGCTCACTGAAAATTTGCTCTGGTCTAAGCAGCCATAATAAAGATATATTTTGTGTAATTGTGTAGATAATACAGGAAAATGTCTCTTCTGCACTTTACCTCTGGCCCCCTTTCAAGTCTCCACTCTAGGCTGGAGAGAAGAAAAGACAGATAGAGCAACAGGATCTGATACCATGTCACTGTTGTGCATAAAAGTCTATCTGAGTATAAGGTATGGGTTTTATTGTCCACGAAGGCTCAACTTTAGTTTTGAGGTTGAGTTCTGTATATCTGAACATGCCATGTATGGATGAGTAGGCCTTCTTTTCTAGACCAGCTCACCATGGCTTAATGTGAACCTTAAATCATATCCTGTGGTTCAGGTTGGTTATTTGCAGTATATTACAGACCTGCATTGATTAATTTCATATCTAAGGCTCAGAGTCGACCAGTTCAATCTTACAAACACTGTATAACATGACTACTGCAGCCAGACTTAAAACATGCAATCTTCTTTCCAATTCTAATTTTAATATTTTGTAATAGGCTATATGCATCTCATTTGTATTTATAAATGAGATCTGTGTGAGTTGGAAATGAAACTGCAAGCACATGTTAATCATATATGCAGGACTCCAGCACTGGGCATAAATATATACCCACCTATGTCTGTAAGCCAAAAAGAAGAAAATGGAAGGAAATGGAGGGTCAGAGGTTCAGGCTACTCTCCTTTTTTGTGATTTGAAATGAGATTAAATACACTTAGGATAATTTACAGTAGTAGGTGGCTTCTCAAATTTAAATCACACGAGCAAGTTTTAGCATTAGTAAATAAATTATTTTTAACCCAGGGACAAATATATTTTTATTAAAAAAAAATAAAGACCACAAATTGTTTCTACTTAACAGGCAAATATATACTCCCTCTTTGGGCTCCCAGGTCACAAAAGGTGGTTATCCTGTCACCACGGCTGATTTCTGAAAAGTGTGACACGCATTTAGTTGTCAGTTCCTATCACCAGCATTCAGGAATCAACATTACATCAGCAGCAAGGCACACCATTTTATGCTCTTTTTGAAGATAATTAGAGTTCCCTTTTGTTGCAAATAAGATGTAAAACAGCTATAACTGCTGGAGAACGTGATTAAAGTAACCTCTATAGAACCCCATTATTCTAGACAGATTCCTTCAGATGCATAATTTTCCCATTTTAAGAAAACATAATGCATGCATATAAAATTCAAATTGTCGAGACACCTCTAACAAAAATTAGTACTCTATTAAGGCATTCTTAGTAGCTGGTTAACATGTAAAACTCTTTAAGAGTATTTTAACATAATCATGAAATAATAGTATGTGTCACAAAAGGTAAACATTTTACAGTGAGAGGATTCTTCAGACAAGATCCATGTATTTAACTTTTTTTTTTTTACTTACAAAACTTTTGACAGGTAATATGTGAGATCTTATGTCCTAAACATCCCAAATGCATCGAAATATGCATGCAGACTTTCATTGTCATGTGCTTCAACTCTTAAGATAGGTGGTTGTGCACATACATAAACACACATGGATACACATGTACACAAATATACATGCACGTGCATGCACAGATACACCTTATTTGTTTAGGCACTTCAGTGTCATCTATTTGAAACTCTAATGCTCCATATATCATTTTTAGCAGGTCCTCTATAAAAGTCAAATATATCTAATGCAAATAAAATAGCAGATGTGCACCAATATCATATGTATCACAGGTTTTTCTCCTGATAACTGTACTTAAAAATACATATTTTTCCAGACCGTGTGGTAAAACATGGCTTTAAAATCGATTTTTAAAACAACTCCCATCTCTACTACAGGTCTGCCCTTTCCAAATACAGCCTGAAACAAACACAGCTACCTAAAAGACCCAGTGTCCTGCAAAATAACTCAGTGCCTACTTGTCCACGGGGTGTACCATTTACTTAACAAAATATAAATGCTGCTTGACAAAGACACGCAAAGTGGCGATTAGTGAGATTGCCTATACACTGACCGTAACTTTTGCAGAATGGTTATAATTATAAAATCAAATTCTTGGGTGACTCTGCTGGGAACCTCAACATCTAACGAAAATGTTATTAAAGAAGCTTACAAATGAATAATCATTCTCAACAACTCACAGCAGCCTTCACAGCGTGAAAGTGGGAAAAATGGAGAAAGTTTTAAGGTGGGGGACTGATTAGGATGACAACAATCTCAGTCAAGAGAATGTATTGTGAAAGGTTTCTCGGGAGAAAAAAATTTTCACCTGAAAAGAGACAGCATTATGAGCACTGTAGAACTGTGGATTGTAGGACACTGATCTTATTAAGAACAAATGCTAATTTGCACACTGTCTCCTGCTGAACTGGAAGCAAGTTTACCACTGGGTTTGTTAATTTACCCAGGACACCATTATCTTTGGTTGGACTTAATGTATCAGAGTAGAGGTCATTAACTGCTGGGCTCATGATTATCCAGCATGAATTACCGACAGGATAACCAAAATAGATTTGTACTCCAACTTCATTTCCTTGGATGCATTTTTTTTCAGCTGTTATTTAATTTCTATTTTGAAACACTAATTATTACATTATATGTACATATATGCATATATTTGTGCGTTCTTTTGGAGAACAGAGCACAAGCACAATGTTCACAATGGAGATTACCATTTTGATTCGGTTTGCTAGCATTTCAGAATAGGAATGCAATCACTATGTAAAGGATCCAGCTTTCTCTTGCTGAGTTTGCTAATAAAGAAAAGTACAGCCATGTGGGAATTTTGAATCATAATAAAAATATACAATTCTTATGGGTGCTTTCCAATGTCCACTAGAGTTTACATTGACTTCGATTGCTAAGTATTCAGAATCAAGTCACCCTGAATCTGCTCTCTGTGCTGTTGCAGGCATTTGATTTCAACCATCTATCAACCAAGGCTCTAAAAGTTATGTTCTACCCCAAGTAAACACTTTGTTGAAAAAAAAATCTACAAAATCCCACTGCTACATTTATTTTACCTTACAGTTCAATAAAATCACTATGAACATTCATAAAAAGAAATCTTGGAATTAAAAGTTAAATAGAAAACAGCATTTTAAAAAATATTTGTGGTTTCTGGTTAAATAAACACATTTTCATAAAGCTGCATGTTCAATCTATTTTATATAAATGGAACAAATCAAGCAAAAATTCATTTACAATTTTTATAGTCTGTACGAGCCCATTTCTAATAGCAGGGAACACTTTTGTGTCTCTGCATGATATCTGTAGAAAGAGGTGAATTTTCATTTATTTAATGCAAATATTCATACAAGGTAAACTCTTCAGGCATATATGAAGCATGCTTCATGGCAGCTTTGTGGCAATAGGAAAATAACATGACATAATTGTACAATAAATGGAGTGCTGCCTCCTCAAAATTACCTGCAGCACAGTTCCGTGAATAAAGAGAAGAATAGGAGAAGTCTGAGGTGGTTTTTGCTAGTTTCTAAGCTACTTTGCTTACAAATGATTTAATTCTGATCTTATATAGCTGGACATTTATGACAATCTCATCTTTAGAACTGCAAAATTATTAAGGGGATTTTTTTTAAAGCTTTGAATAATGAAAAGTGCATTGTTAGTTGACGCACTAAAGCTTTCAACCATACAATACACATTTAGCTAACAAAGTAAGGTAAGAGGGGTAAAAGATGTTAGTTCCAGACTTACTGCATATTAAGAGTTGAGCTTTTATATCTGTTGCCTGAGGAAGGCATTATCCAGATTCGTACTTTAATCACATTATTTTCCAGGTAAATTTGAGTACCAACCTTTAAAGGAGAAGTATGATTTTATAATTTCCATTAAAAATTAGTGTTGACAAAATGACCCAGAAATCATTCAACAAATAATGATGTATTCTGTCACCTGGTTTTAAGATACATTTTGATGATAGGGTTTGCAGCCTGACAGGGTTTTTTTCTCTATTGCAGGAAAGGACATTAAGCAGTTTTACTGATTGAGTATATACAAATATTAATTAGAAAATTCTCTTTTCAAGTTGGTAGAACAATACGCTTTTATTTTAATCTGGGGTATATTCTATTTACACAAATCCACAGTGGTGTCTGAGAGCCCCAAGTTTAAACCAGCTTTTACACATTCCTTTTCAAACTCAGCTTTTGATATTTTCCAACAAATTCAATTTGGGGCTTCATTGGACAGGAATCCATTCAAAATTTAGGCAGTATCGTATTTACAATAAGGTGGAAATAGAGTGTCCCAATCCACAATTAAACCAACTTCTGATATGTACTTCTGGATACTCTTATGTCTTAGCAAGAAAAACAAAGTTTGAAATTATTCATTTAAAAGAGCTACCTCTGTTATGCTAACTAGTGGGGAATCCCTAAGAACATATTTTAAAGCACTAATCATTGTCCCAAACTGGATGCATTATTGTTATTATTTATATATAATTTATATAACATTGATTAAAAATATTGTTGGAATAATGTTATCAATTGTCCCTTACCATAATATTCTAAAATCCAAGTATAATGTTCTTGAAAATCAAATCTCAACTGAGTATTTTAACAGAAAAGAACATTGTGTTAAATATGTGTTGGTAAGACTATAATTGATCTGGTCACATCCTGATGGGATGAAACTTCAGAAATGAGAATAATTTCTCATTCTATGCCCCTCCCACCCATCCTGTGCCTCTTACCCTCTCCACATACAATGTCACTATTAAGAGTACTTTAGTTTAGATGTTCAGATACTGATTACTTCTCAACAAGATGACATCCTCCTAACTGGTCTTTGGTGTCTTTAATTTAAACTTTAAACTGATACTAGATTATTTCAAAACAGAAATTTGATCTCTGGTTTAAAATCCTTCATCAATTCTTCACAGCTTTCAGAATAAAGTTATAACTTTAGAATTCAACACAAAGACCCGTTACCACATGGCCCCTGCAACCTTGTGTACCTCATGATTTGCTACTACATGTGGTCCCCTGAAACTGCATATTATTTCATAATCCTGATTTTCACAAACAGTGATTTCATCTGGCCAAGTCTTCCTTGTTCTCAAAACTCCAGTGATATTGCCACCATCTGTTTAAGTATCTTTTTCTCTCTACTAAATAAACGCCCTGAAGGGCAGTGACCTTGAATTCCAAGCCTAGGGATAGGTCCTAGAACATACCATGTGGTCAATATTTATTTGCTGAATAAATAAGTGAATGAATAATATACAAATATTCTCTACTCTCTCAAGGACAACATACCAAATACATCAGAGGTCTTTTTATCTTACAAAACCAAAATCAGGATTCTTTTGCTAAAGAGAAATGTCAGTTCATCAAGAGACACACAAACAGAGTAAGGCAGTTTTCATGGCTTCCAGCTTGAACTGAATTTATTGACAATTGTGCATTAATCTCAGAGAAGAACCCAGGTTGAAAAACTAATTTTTTCTCACCCCTTTACAGGTGTTTTGCCCTCACATGTTTTGAATCTAATTTTTTAGTGACTGGCTTTGCTGAGTCTTCAAAGCATGCAACTTAGAAATAACAGCTCTCTTCTCTCCGTTCATCAGTTTACATAATATTTAATTAAATTAGGTAATTACAAGAACAAGCACAATTGACATAATCAGATTTGGGAGCAAACACAACTGGCTCTTGGCAAATATACAATTCAACCAGTGGGAGAAGAACTGTGTCAACATACTTGCCACACGAGTTCAGAAGTGGAGGATATTAGTCAGTGAGTTTTGCAAAAGATGTGGAGAGACTCAGTTAGTCCAGACATGATTATGTGGATTTAGGATAAGAGAGCTTCTTCTATAAAAGAATTTTTTAGTTACTTTTTAAGATCCTGCAGAGTTTTGAAGTCAGTATTTCTGAACATGAATTTTCAATGTACGGAAACAAAGCTCTAGATGTGACAGGCACAGAAGATTGAGCTGAATTGATTTTGACTCCAGAATATAGCCCGGACATCTCTTCTTTTTAAAATCTGATATTTATGAATTCTTTCCACCAAATAGCAGAACACAGAAAAAATAAAGAACTCAGTTTCACTGAATTTTTCCTTTTATTTTCTTCACAGATCCTTCAAGTTGAACAGACTGTAATGATGAAGATTAGTCTTCAAGAACTAACTCCGTTTCTGAAGTCCACAGAAAAGCAGAAGAAAACAAAAGGACTCCTGCAGGAATGTTGTTTTCACTTAGGAAAAAATGGGGTTGCCTTTAAAATATTTACGTTAATTGGAACCATTTTTTTTTAAGTGTTTGTTTATTTATTTATTTAATTTATTTATTTATTTATTTATTTATTTATTTATTTATTTATTTATTTTGAGGGAGAGAGAACGCAGGCAAGGGGGGTGGGGCGGTGCAGAGAGAGAGGGAGAGAGACAATCCCAAGCAGGCCCCGCTCTGACAGCTGGGGTGGACCTGAGCCCAAATCAAAATCACCAACTGAGCCACCCAGGCACCCCTAATCCGAAACATTGTTAAAGAATGACCTAATTATAACAAACAAGAGTGATGCAGAAGTCAATGTACAAATTACAATTACAAAACACTGAGAACATCTTTGAGATAGAAAACACATTTTTTTTTTTTTTTTGCCATAAGTTTATCTCAAATTCATGAAAAACTAAGCCTCCCAGAAAAATAAGGAGAGGGGTGGATGTGAGGGATTGGAGGGGCTCAGTGTTCTCACTATAGCAGATGAAATAGTTAAAGGAAGTGGATGTGTGGCAGCCAGATGTTTCTAGTAATTTCAACAATACTTTAGGAAGCAGTTCCCTAAGTAATCTGTACAGATTGATTTAAAAAAAAATTGGTGGATTCCTTTTGAAATAATAAGCCTATGTCTTGTCACTGTCACTCAATCTCAAAGTGGTGGAGTCTTAGACATTTTCTTTTATTGTTGAGCATTCTCTGTGCACAAGTAATAGCTCTCCTGAACTTACTACTTTGGAGATTCATGAAAGGTAAGTCTTGGTTTTGTTTATTTTTCCACAGTGTATATAAATGTGCATATTACAGTACATGAATATATCCATTAACATATCACATCTACTATATTATCTCTCCTATCAGAAAGTATAATTATTCTAAAGTTGCCATCAATATTCTAAAATTAGTTGGAGGGGCGCCTGGGTGGCGCAGTCGGTTAAGCGTCCGACTTCAGCCAGGTCACGATCTCACGGTCCGTGAGTTCGAGCCCCGCGTCGAGCTCTGGGCTGATGGCTCAGAGCCTGGAGCCTGTTTCCGATTCTGTGTCTCCCTCTCTCTCTGCCCCTCCCCCGTTCATGCTCTGTCTCTCTCTGTCCCAAAAATAAATAAACGTTGAAAAAAAAAAATAAAATAAAATAAAATAAAATTAGTTGGAGTTCCTAGTCCACCAGTGCCATCAAACAAATTTATTCTGTTGCACTCTTCTTTGGAATTTGTCACCCATGGCCTAATATCCTCTTTTCTCATGATTCCACAAAACTACTAAATTGGGACTCAGTTGTTTCTAAAAACAAATGTCTTCAAATTTTCTTTTTGCCTCTGTCACTCTCTGATGAAGATTACTGTCCTCCCCATGAAGAAAGTGTCTTGCTTACACACTGAACTCTACAATTACAAGAACAGAGTTTGCAGAGAATGGCTCTTAGTTTATTCCCCTGTTGCATGCACCGAACTGTGGCTGGGTGTTTTTACATAGTTGCTGGCATGCTGAGTGCAGTTTTTCCAACCTCAGCAAGGCATGACATCTGGAGAGAAAACAGTCTTTCTTGACATCGTCATTACTGGTTTCAGTAAGTGTCACACTCAAAAGGTGCTGATGTGCTGTGGACACTGGTACCGAGGCCTCTCACCACTTTCCTCTTCTCTTTGCTTAAAGGTGGATTGTGGTTTCATTAAACCCCACTTTTGACTCGAGGGCCCCTCACTGTTTGCCCTTACCCATCATGTTATTCTCAGTCTTACAGTGGGAACACCTGGCAGACATTAGCCTGGTTGTTGACAATAGAGAGGCAGGTCAAGAGCCGATTCCAGATGAGATCAGAAACAAACGTTTGGAGAAAAAGAGTGTGTGCAGAGGACAAAAGACGATATGGGAGGAAGGAAAGGGAACATCTGAAGAGCAGTGCTGTGTATCCTCCCCCTCCAAACTTCCATGTTTGGTCCATGCTGCACTCTTCTTACCCCTCACCTCCTCCCACTCCCCCCCCCCCCCCCCCGCATTCTCCATCTCCAAACTATAGGTCTTCCAGAGCAGGTTTAAAGTCATAGTCTCTCAAGCCAGCTCTCTGACAGCCTGCTTCAAGGGCTGGCACTTGGCATCAGAAACAAGAGCGACCATAACCACTAGGATGCAAGACTAAACACCATGTGCATTCCTAGAAACCCACTTATTCTCCAATTACCCACCAGAGAAGCAGCTTCATTGGGTAGAGAAAGCAGGAGAAATCTGGGCCCAGCCAGGCACAGTCCTCAAACTACAGGCCAAGACCCCACCACAAGAAGCTAAAATAGACTTCCTAGACCACAAACACAATGATGCATTTGCCACACTGGACAGAACTCCAGCAATGGGTCTGGTAGGGTTGGATTCCAATCTCTTTGTGGTCAATGGCAAGGCACAGTGTCAAGCCAAGTGTACCGTCATTTCTTATAAGCTGCCAATCTGCCCAAATTTGTCTGGCTTTGAGTCACTGACCTGACAAGAACTGGAAATGAGAACCTGACTGTCCTTGCTTTCAAAGAAATGATGTACCCGAGATGTGCATGTAAAGAATGACCAGAAGAAGGGGTACTTTGAAAACTTAAGCCAAAGTAAACAGACAAGACAGAACATTGTGACAGTAGGGGATTAGGAAGGAGAGAGGCATTATTATGAAATCTGTACCAAGTTGGGTAGGCACACTGGGAGTCTCCTGCACTATCTGAGATTTGGCACTCAAAGAGACAGAAACCTTGTCACTGCTCATCACGGACAAATGTCAGAACTCCAGCCAAGCGACGCATCTGTGGCTTGCTGCACATGTCAGTGACAGCACCCCCTCCTGAAGGAGGTGTCCACTACCTGCAGAGGAAGCCCAGGAGCTCAGCAGGATGTTTGTCCAGGAGGACAACAAAGGAGGGCTGGGCTATTTTGAACTTAAGGGAAGGTGAACAGAAAGGAAATCAAATCAACCTTGCCCCAAAACACACACACACACACAGTTTTTTCGATTTCATTTTTTTCCTGTTGAACTGTTCAATCTCCCCCTTTCCCTCTCCCCACCTTCCACAACCCCTCCCTGGAGAAATTCCAGTGTACACAAACGAGGAGATATTAAACAAACGAATTGGCTCCAGACACCGTCACTAAATTGGGTATAATACCCACTTTTCTGACCCCATTCTGCATTTACGTAAGGAAGAACAGGCTTAATTGCCCCAATCCCACGGCTATGTTGACATATTTCCAAATGATTACATAACTTCCCCACATCCTTCGCTGGGAAGGAGTGTTTATCAAAAGCGTGGAAGCTGACAGGATGGCATTATTAGCACGGCTCTGAGCCGATCGCATTGCCGATTTGTTGAGGATGATTTTAACTCTAGTCACTTACAGACGGGATGCTTCCTGACACATTGTCCTCACGAAGGTAGACTACATAATAAAAGTATGCAAATGCAATGATGGAGGGATTACAGACAGGAGCCTCCGTGGGGGAGTAGGGACACATTCTGAAATTATTGTAGGGCTAATGATAAAACATAATTTGGGGTTCACCTCCATTTGAAATTATCTACTTATTTAAGACTTCTATATGAAAATAATGCACCAGGAGACCGAATTCTACTGACATTTTATCTGGAGGCAGGAAAACTAATTTCAGTGTAACTAAACAAGTGTGGGGGAGGGAGAACCAGGTTTTCTATGATTGCCAATCCTGACAGAGTTCAAAGCCCTAGCAGAGCCTGAATCCTTTATAAACATAGGTGTACAAAGCATTTGTGTCCATCTGCAATATTATAGCCTGCATCCCAGCCCAAACATTCCAATAATGTTGGATCAATGTAAATAGGCATAATCAGAAACGGCTCTCAAAAAAGAACACTAATAAAATAACTTCTTTGCTCAGGTGACTCAAGTAAGACCACACAGAAGGTGTCTTACTTGGCAGGTGAAGTCAGTGTTTCTTTCATTGCTTTCTTAACTACTGATTTGGCTAAATCTGAAGAGCTTCTTCCTGGCCCCCAACAATGCTTTGGCTAGAGGATTGAGAGTCTGGGGCCAGCAGTGCAGGGTGGGGATGCATTTGAGGCGATATTCTCTCCTCAACCAGACTAACAGATGTATCCTGTCTCTGCATAGCGGGTAACTTGGTTAAGGGATCGGTGCCTGAAAACCAAGACAATTCCCTGCCGCTCACTCCCAGTTATACAGGCTGCAAATAGATTTGTCTGAACTCGCTACAATTATCTAGAGAAGATGCTACAAATCCCACAGCAGTGTTGGCATTTGGGCTAGCGCTTTCCACCATGGAGGAGTCTAAGCCAACTTCCCTGCAGGATTGCAACTGCTCCCATTTTCCGTGTTTACTTCTCTTCTGCGTCATCTCCAGCTGCTGATTCCTCTGCTAAAAACTGTGTTTATTGCCCATTTCTTCCTTACCACCTCCTCCCACTTGTTCTATTTCATTTTACCTCCGTAGGAGTAAAAGAAGCAAAAGAGAAAGATTTCCAGCCTCTTAAAGAACGCAAAGGTTCTGAATACAAAGGTTGTGTTGCTATGTAATCCACAGCCAGGAGAGCCTGGAAAGGGACTGGGGGTCTCCAGGGTGCGCTGGGAAAAGGCCAGCTGTGAATAACAATTGTTCTGGTGTTGTCTCTGTCATTTTACATCACATGGTGCTCCTTGCTTCTTCTATTTCAAACTTGCATTAAGATTTCTTCCTAAAGAACCTAAAGCACCTTTAAAAAATATTTTTTAAGATTTTGTCTTAATTATCATTCACTTTAAAAACCACAGAATTCTCAAAGACCATGAATAGGCAGTTATAAAAAGAAGTATAAATAGCTCATAAACATAGGAAAGGATGCTTTAGCTTTCACCATAAATTAAAGATATGCAAATTAAAACGGTAATGAGATACTGATTTCTCATATTGGAATTGTAAATATATATAGCAAAATTAACAGTACACAGAATTGGTGTGACTGTGGGGAAACTAACACTCCCATACAACGTTAAGAATAAATTGGTATAATTTATTGGAGGGCAACGTGGCAATGCAGATCAATACTTTACCGCATATCCTTTTAATTAATAAACTTTATTTTTAGGGTATTTTTAAGTTCACAGCAAAACTGAACAGAGAGTGCAGAGTTGCCGTAGATCTCCTGCCCCCACCCATGTAGAGTCTCCCTGACAACATCCTGCACCACAAGGGTCTATTTGATACAATCTATGTTCCTACATTGACATGTCATTGTCACCCAAGGTCCACAGTTTACATGAGGGTTTATTCTTAGTGTTGTACATCCTATGGGCTTTTAAAAATGTATAATGACATGTATCCACCATTGCAGTATTTTCAAGAATAGTTTCACTGCCTGAAAAACCCTCTGGGCTCTGCCTATTAATGCCTCACCCACTATCCGCTGGCAACTACTGATCTTTTTACTGTCTCCATAGTTTTGCCTTTTCTGAAGGTCAGAGAGTTGAAATCACACAATATGTAGCCTTGTTGGTTCCTTTCACTTGCATATTCTCTTCGTGATATGCATTTAAGTTTCCTCCTTGTCTTTTCATGGCTTGACAGCTCATTTCTTTTCAGCCCGGAATAATATTCCATTGTCTGGATGTACCACAGTTTATTCATTCACCTACTGAAGGACATCTCATTTACCTCCAAGTTTGGGCAATTATAAATAAAGCTTCTATCAATATCCATGTGTAGACTTTTTTATGGACATTCTTTGAATTCATTTGAGTCAATCCCAAGGAGCACGATTGCTGGATTGTATGGTATTATAAGTGTTACCAGTATTATAAGTATTATCAATGTTATAAGAAAGTGTCTTCCAAAATGGTTTACCATTTTGCATTCCTACCGGCAATGAATGAGAGTCCCTGTTGCTCCACATCCTGACCAGCATTTAGTGTTGTCAGAGATTTGGATTTTGACTGTTCTAGTAGATGTGTAGTAATATCTCATTGTTTTAATTTGCAGCTCCCTAGTGACATATGATATTGAACTAAAGCGCTTTTTACATATATTCATTAATCAAGTGCTATCTTTGAATGAAAAAGGAACTCTGGAAATACCATGAGCTAAAAAACAAAATGGACACATTTTGAAATAAACCATCCTCCCAACAGAAATAAAGAGACTGTTAAAATATCCCAAGGAATTTGTCACATACATACTCTGGTGAGTTTTTGTTCAATACTACCCAGATCAGTATTTTTCAAACATTTTGATTATCACTTGCAATGAGAAAAGCATTTTACTTTTTGATCAAAAACACCTATGTATACACACACACACCACAAAACTGAAACAAAAGCTTCAGAAAGCAATATTCTTCCTATACATGCTGCATTCAGTTTTACATTTCATTTTTACTTTTCATTTACTTATTTTGAGAGAGAGAGAGTAAGCATGAGTGGACAAGGGGGAGAGAGAGGGAGAGAGAGGGTCCCAAGCAGGCTCCATGCTGTCACGGCAGAGCCTGATGTGGGGCTTGATCTCATAACCGTGAGATCAGGATCTGAGCTGAAACCAAGAGTTGGACACTTAACTGACTGAACCACCCAGGTGCCCTTCAATTTTACACTTCAATTCTAAGCCAAGTTAATAAATTCCTATTTATTCTATTATATTTTTTAAAAATACCGATTACTACAATCCAAATTGATTTCATGACTCATTAATGGTTTGCCACCCAAATGTAAAAATAATCAAATCCAAAGAATCATATTTTTAAATGTATAAATTAATAATTCATAGGAAATTTATCTTTAAGGTTGATTATGAGAGTAATCAAAGCACTTGGGGCTAAATTTTCAAACTGCTCTTGATCAAGATTTCCCATTTGAACAATTTAAGACATGAAGCCAAAGCTCAGGATGTAATTAGTTTCAAATTATTTTTTATTTTAAAAGGTAACTGAGATGACTGCCCATAGTCGCCTAGTTACACACATCTTCACCAGACTTAAAAAGAAAAATCCACCCATACTACTTTATCATTTTAATACTATTACCATATTCATATTTTAAACTTAACTTCAAAGTCTCTTATTTCTTTTCCTTCCTTCCTCCTTTCCTTTCTTTCTCCTTCCCTTCCCATTTCTCTGTCTTCTCTCTTTCCTTCCATCCTCTCCTTTCCTCTCTCCCTTCTGCTTTCCTTTTCTTCCTTTTTTCCTTCTCTGACTCTCTCTGTACCTCTCCTTCTCTTTTCCTCCCCTTTCTCTCTGTCTCCATGTCCATACCTTGCCTACAATAGCCATAACTAGTATTTTTCTTTCAATTCGCTCCTAAAATTTTCATTCTATTTTAAACGTCTCTTTATCATTCAAGTGTACTTTTCAACTTACATCCCCATGCTCAGGATTGCAAGCGAGGGTCTCTTCCTTTGTTTACACTGTTGAGATGGACAAAAAAAAATCTATCCAAGTTTGTGTGTGTGTATGTGAAATGTAACCTAAATTCTTGGAATATCAGAGAATGAAAAAAAAAAAAAAACCACGTATTAGAGAACGCTACCAATTTACCTCCCGGAAGTCAGTTTTGACGGGGAGAAAGAGAAGCAAGCATACAGCAATAGAAGGAAGAGGCCTCCAAATGCAAAGAAAACGAGAAGTGAGGATACTATTTCATCTGGGTCTAGCTCTGAGGAGTCATATATATTTTTTATGAAGCACAGCATCCTTATCTGAAACAACAACCATCATGGCAGCAACAGCAGCAACAACTAAGAACAAAGAATAGACAGGCAATTATAAGCTGACATTTTATTATAAGCGATCTCTTCAGGAGCCAAGTTCCTTTATGTGTCTCCCTGGAATACCTTTCTAGCCCATCTGGAACCAACGGTCCTGGTTTCCTAGGACCTAAAGATTTCTGAAATAGATTCAAGTGGGATCACTGCTTTCTATTGCAGTACAATTTCTGTCTACTTTGGTTTCACTGTGAGGGACAAGAGACCACATTCAGCTTGTGATGGTAACATTCCAAATTGGAATCAGTCATGTAACTTTCCTCTACTGTAAATTATGGAATGTATCACCTCATCTAACTAGCCCTTGAGGAAGCTGGAGGGTTAAAAGACAAACGTGAGATGCTTTTAAAAAGTTAGCACAGCTTTATAAATAAAAATTTTTTATAAACTGGTGAAAATACAGTTAGAGAAATACAATCATGTTCTACTTTCCTGGTGTGTTACCCGCCAATAAATTGGGTAGGTAAAAACTTAAGAACTTGACCTATTTCATATGTAAGATCAAAACCTGCAAGTTTTCTGCCTACCACCTGTATCCTACAACGCCCACAGAAGAGATCACTTAGAAAGGAAGGGAAAACATTATCGTTTTAAATTAATTTAGCACCATGAAGGTGCTAAGTGTTGTTCAGAATAATATATTCAAAATGACACATGGAAATAATAAAATCCTGTCTTGCTTATTCCTCCCTGAGGCAAAAGTTTGATTTGGTTTTTTCTTCCTTAGGGTCTGTGCGCCCCACTGTTTACCAGGTATTTGCAGTGTATGATGTGCAGACAACTTTTTTTTTCAATCTTTCTAAATTATGAAAAATTGACACCAAAACATTTTTTAAAGGTGATTTTATTTACCCCTCTAGTATCAGGGATGTGATGCTGTTTTGTTGGGCAGCTGGAGACAAGCTAAAATAGCTCACCAAAGGGAAAGGAAATCATACGACAGAGGGAATGGATTCTGAAGCAGAGAAAACCTCTCCGCAAGATAAACATGTGGGGCCAGAGGGGACAGGTAATTTGATCCTCTGTAATAGCTGTATCAGTTACAACACACCTTCTTTTTCATCACAGAAGTACTGACACTTCCCCCAAGTCCAATCAAATCTCTGTGTTACTTTTGGCTTTCAAAACTTAAATCAAAGTTATTAACCAATAAACAAACAAAATATATAATAAGAAAAGGCTCTGAATTCAGTCCTGCTGTAGAATACTGGAAATCAGTCTTAAGATGCAACATCTATTATTTATAAAGGAGGTTACGGGCTGGAGTATGCATGTCACATTTGTACACGAGAGGCAAGTGTGTATAGAGGTCATTCATTTCTCCTTTCCATCTGTTCCCCGCCCCCCCCCCATACAAATCTACAAAATCAGTTTGTGGCCTGAAAAAAATCACACCTAGAAACTACCTTTAAAGAATACAAGTTCCTCCTGAACTAAAAATATGGATTTCCTTCCTTTTCTCAACCTCCTAACCCTTGCCCTATTCCCCAGTTTCCCAACATGATGTCAAAAAGAGACTAGATTTATCTGTAACATCCTTGAACAAACTCCAACAAAAGCAGTACCTTCCTAAAACATTTAGAGCTCCCCTGACATACAGAATTTTTAGCCTAGAAACATATCCTTACAGGCTGGGTGGCTCAGCCGGTTAAGTATCTGACTTTGGCTCAGGTCATGATCTCCTGGTTTGTGAGTTCGAGCACCACGTCAGGCTCTGTGCTGACAGCTCAAGAGCTTGGATCCTGATTCAGATTCTGTGTCTCCCTCTCTCTCTGCCCATCCTCCCTCCCTCCCTCCCTCTCTGTCTCTCTCAAAAACAAATCAATGTTAAAAAAATTAAAAATTATATATATCCTTACATTTTTCCACACAAGAGAAAAATATTTTTAGGTAGAAGCTGAAATGACCACATGCATAATGCACATCTATACCCTTCTTTCCCTGTGAGGGAAATACCAGTTCCAGGCAGCCATTCTATTCTCCACACCTCTGAAAACTTATCTGGAAATGCATTGAGTTACATTAGAAGGGACATGTCAAGTTATACACTGATAATGAAAATTTGGATACATCAGCTTTGTAATTGTACCCAACAGATACCTCTCATTCATCTGCCTTTATTTTCTTCATCCTGAGTGTGTGTGTGTGTGTAATATTTTTGAGTATAATTGCTACAAGAACCCCCGATGCCTTATTCTCACTGGAAGTCTTCATTGTCGTTACATATTCTGTACAAGAGTGATGAGAAGATGGGGTCAGAGGAATAGGAAATAAAATCCCAGACCTTAATTGTTGCTTTGCAAATGGCTTCTTAGCCACCAAATGTTTGGGTGTTCTATCAAATGTGGGTGGCTTTCTGCCTGTCTCCACTAGCTGCTGCAGCGGTGATTTCATATTGTGGACTTCTGTGTTGATAGACAAGTACATGCTGCTATTAGACATTGTGTCTGAGGGGTTTTTTTCCCCACAGAAAAGTAAAGAAAGTACATTAGAAGCACATACAGCTCCTGTAAAAAACCAACAACACTTTGGATAATGATACTTGTCATCGGTTTAAAGTAACAACAAGTAATTCAGTTCCTCTTATGTTTATGTAAAATTTCTCATATAATGGACTGTTTCCCGGCCCGAGTTCATTTAACTTCACAAAATGTGGCTACTTCCAACTGGTAGATCTTGAAAACAGCCCCACAACTAATCAAACAAAAAGAGTGAACTTTGCAGGAAGGTGGGGCTTCTGTCTACAGACAACATATAAATGTACATGTACATGTTAATATTTAACTTATTTCCGATACATGGCGTCAAATAATAAACGTGGCTATAATTTCAGGTTATGATTTCACCCACTCTGCATGACCCATTCTCTTGTTTAACTTTTAAAGGTCGATTCCAGGGAGCTGAGGTGATTCCTCAGCATTAACGGAGCCCTGTGTGAAGAGCTTAGGCCACAAGGCAGGATGTAGGAAGCCCCAAAGCCAGGTGGAGCTCATTCTACAGAGGACCACAGCATGGGAGACAGTGGCTGGATTTCGCTCATATTTACAAAATGTCTTCTTGCTCCTGAAGAAAGAAGGGAAACAATTGCTTCCCCCTACTTCCTGCTTTCCTGTTAAGTCACTGAGTTGATTTTCATAGGGATATTTCTTGGCAAAGAGATCATGTTCTGTTGATCAAAGCAGATGTTTGATGTATCCTTACAAAATAGCAGTTCTGAATTGTAGGATTTTTCCTTTTCTTTGTTAAAGCTCCATTACTTCCCTTTTTTCCAATAGATAAAAATAATACAATATAGGATATGAAGAGGGCTCAGAGATAATCTACAGAGTTTCACTTCTTACTTTGCCAATGGGGAAACTGAGCCGGAGAGAAGCGATGAGCCCGAGGTCACAGAGTCAATTCCTGACAGAACAACAAGAATGATGGCTAGGTTTCCTAACTCCAGGCTGGATTGGTTTTTCCTGAATGCTGCATCTGGAATGGGTGCCTCACATAGAGCAATCACACAATTACTTTGATTCTCTGGTTCTTTCACAATTGTTTTTTTTTTTTTTGTAATTTGAGAAAGAGAGAATGAGAGGGAGAGAATCTCAATCAGACTACATGCTCAGTGCAGAGCCCGACCAACGACTCAATCCCACGACCCTGGGATTATGACCTGAGCATATACGAGGAGTCAGATGTTCAACCAGCTAAGCTGCCCAGGTGCCCCTCTTCATGATTTGTAAGAGCAAACCCATCTTGCTTTTGATATCATATGTATCTTGAGCAGGGATATATACACCCAGCAGAGATTTTCTAAATGTTTGATGATATGAAGAAATGTCCATTATCCTCTGTGGTTTTCATTATTTTATTTTGATATGAAGAGAAAAAATATTAAAGGAAAATATTCAAGAAAAATCTGTCCTCTGTAAAGTAACCCACTCTCTGAGCTCTGACATTGTGAATTTATGGTTGATCTTTCTACCTTCTTGCTTACCCTCTGAGCCTGATACCCTTTCTCTCCACTTAACTCTAGGGTATATAATTTCAGCATCCCACTGGTAGAGGTACAGGAGTTAAGAATAAACAGTGATCCCTACACTGCAAGCAAGTCACTGTGACCATTGCAAGTGTGGCAGGACAATGCCTCTTTAATCTCCAGAACACACAACCGCTGCAGTTTATAAACATCTGTAGGACCACGGGGTATTGCTTTTCCTCCATTTACCAATGTTTGATGCAACTGCAAAGCACATCTAATCCTGCTGCTTTTGTGTGAAACTGCGCAGAAACATTGCCTGGTACGTGCGGAATAGAAGACAGATTTTTTTAATACAGCATGGCAGAGTCAGAAGTGCTCATTTTGTTTAGTCTGTGTGGCATTTGGGGGACATTCCCATCAGGGGGACTGTTTAAGTGCAGATCATAATGCAGTATATTTCCTTGAATTAGGAGCAAATGTTCATCCTACAAAACCATAGGCTTTGGGTCTCTAACGAACTCTAGAGGCTTACTTTTGAAGGTTTTATTTAAGATACACAAGCCTGGAAAAATACTATGTCAATAACCAGAGTGTGAGCACAATTATTTTATTAACATGACTGTTTTCCTAGGCAAATATTGCCATAAAAGTTAAAGCAGTATTTGAGAATTAGGACATTTTTTAAAGCCCCACACAGTTAGAATGTTTTATTTTCTATACTTTTGTTCAAACACCAATTAATTTTTCTTTTTCCTTTTAAGAAATCCCAGTTATTACCAAGTAAGAAATGCAAGGGCACTTAATGACAAACATTTTAACTTCAAAGCCAAAAAAAGTAGACCAAAATAGAAAATAAATTGGGTTCCAATGAATCATTTCACCCACTAATATGAGCTCTGCTGAGGATGCGTCAGGACCTGGCTTGATAAAGGAAAACTTTGAAATAATCAATGTGACTGACACTCAAGGGTAAGAAACCCTTCATTTTTGATATAATTGAGAATTTTTTGATTGTCAAAAGAACACACTTCATGCGTTTCTAAAAATAACATGCAATACCTTAATGTAACATCCAAGACGCTTATTTCATTTTTATATGCTCTATGTGTTATTAATTATATTATTAATATTAAAATTGCAATAAAACACTAATCAAGGCTCCATTCCCAACAAGTCATAATTAAATAAATGCCACATTCCTGATTGTGCTAAGGCCAATTAAATCTAATTTCTCTTCTGTTTCCATACACGGGCTGCAGCTGTATGTGCTATCCAGGGGTAATTAATTGCCACCAACTGCCTTCCTCTAAAAGAGGGATGTCTGAAATTGGTAGCACAACATGAGCCCCAGAGACCAAACAGAGCCTTGTGCTGTTTAGGATGTTCATGGTTCTTTAATGACCCAGAGTGCATTTTTTTTTTTTCTCTCCACAAACTACTGTCCATTTTGTCTGTCTTGTGTGCAGAGAAGTATTCAGGGTTCTTGGCATCATGAACAAATTCAGACTGTAGAGACAGCCATTGGGAACACAGGAAGTGTTACCTCTTCGTCCCTCACCAATACTGACCACTGCCTTTCAGTGGATATCAGCTCCAGCAGTGGCAACCTCACCTCAGTAAACCTATGCCAGGATATCATAATCCAAAGAGGTCAAGCGTAAATGCATCAATTTCAACACTATTAGAACATTACCTACCATTCAGAAAAGGTATTTGGGAAAGGAGAGTTACTGTTTTAATATTGTTTAGAATTAAACTTCAAAAGAAGCTCCAGATAGGCCCAATATTTTTAATATACACTCTCAGTGGAAATATCAGAAACTGCGCAGGGATGGATTCATAGATTCTTAAAGCTGGAAGGAACCACATGAGGGTTAAAAACCAACCTCTTCTTAACGATAAGTTGGGTGCCTAAGAAATATAGATCAAATCTATATTTTAACATTTAAAAATTTTTTATTTAATAATTTTTTAATGTTTATTTATTTTGAGAGGGGCAGAGAGAGGGAGACACAGAATCCAAAGCAGGCTCTAGGCTCTGAGCTTTCAGCACAGAGCCAGACACGGGGCTTGAACCCACAAACTGTGAGATCATGACCTGAGCTAAAGCAGACACTCAACCAACTAAGCCACCCAGGCACCTCCAAATCTATTTTTTAAGTCTCAGTGATAGCATACACCTCTTTTGCTACCTAATGATCCCCTTATTTACAAAAAAGAAAAAAAAACCACCAAAAAACAAAAAAAAACAGAACAAAGCAAAACAACATTTAATCTCAATTCATCCTGCTGGAACAGTTTACTGGGGCAGAAGGAAAACTGTTCTCGTCTCTAGATGAGAATGCTTTAGACCTAAAGACAGTTGTTCAGCCTCACCATTCTGTGATGCAATCTACACCTCTCAATCCCTTAACCTTTCTGTCCAGATGCTCCATACCACTCTTCATTTGCAGCAGCTAGGTTAAAAACAACTCAGAAGCTAACCAGGACAGAACACAAGATAGTTTTATATTCCCTAAGCTAGACTATTTTAATAGTTGCAGCATTTTGCTGGAGTTTTAGATACTCCTTCTGTTTTGCTATCAACTGGCTTATGACCCACGATGAAAGCTTTCTGCCACATCTGCAGATGTTTAGGCACCCTCCATGTCATCTTCGCAAGCTTAGCTTTCTTACTCAAGGGGACCTCCCCCTTCTGAATCCTCTTCTGTTTCTGTCTGACCACGCCTCCCAATTGGCAAAAGTCACCCTTAATTTGGAAGCTAGCTATCCGGGTCATCTTCAAGCTTGGGGTGAGTTTCTCTCTATTCCATCATTTTGGGTTATCTATAAAAGTATTAGAAAATAAAGGTCCATGAGTGGCCCCTGAAGAACTCACTCCCCTAGCATGAAACTGATACACCAATAACCACCCTTCAAATAAATTCTGCATTTAACCTCTTCATGCTGCTATTTTCTATTTCATCTGAATTTTCACATTACATGTACCTATACCCCCGGTGAAACCCTATGAGGATGTGCTCATTAGAAAACACCTATGTGTGTGTGTTTCTCTGTGGGAATATACAGTAAATTAAGATGTCCTTCTGAGATCAGTAAAGCTGTGGCCTGGAATGCTATAGCATTTAACCACAGGTTTGATCCTACTTCCTTTGTAAATCACCCTGGGCATGTGCTTTCTGAAATACGTATGTGAGTTATTGCCTTATTTTCATACTGTGGGTATTGTTTATTATGAAAGGGCCATTAACCCTGTAAGATGCAGATAATCTTCCACTCGCTTGTCTACAGCAGAAGATCATTTACTGTCACACTGATTAAATATATTATGACAGCAAAGCTAGTAATGTGCAAGGTATGAGCACGGGAAGAACATGCTTCATGTACTTTCTCTGCCGGCTCTCTGCAGAACAGTTTCTGTGTCTAATTTGGTACTTTTCAAATAAAGAACATCACATTACCAGGAGCCATTTTACCCTCGTAGGCTCACATACATTGGTCCCCAGAGAAAACCCAGATAACAGATTTCTATAAAAATTGTACTTACAAAGTAACACTCCTGATTAAGTTTATTACTAGTGCCCAGAGTATGTGTACTCTTGATGCCTCCAACACTGAACTCAAGGTTTCCCCTTTAGTACAAGCAATAAAGCAAACCTCCAGCTGACCTTCCCTAAGACAAGCACTAAAATAATGGTATTCCTTAACTTACTTTGAAACCTCAGCCTACAATGAAAGCTTGAACCTGACACACAAGGATACACAAGGACGCATCTCACATACACATGTACATAAAGATACATTATAAATTACATTTTCTACATCCTGTCTCTATACACACACATAAGCTGCTATAATTTAGTTATTTACTATGTACGACTAGTGGTGTAAAATGTCATTTTCTAAGAATACATCCGAGGCTTAAGTCAGCATTTTTATGATATCATCTGCACTGGGAAAACATTAAAGGCTCAATATTTAATAAACATAATAAACATCCCCATGAAACAAATTGTTCATAAACTACCTGTTTAATTTTTCAGGGTTCCTGAACCACATATTTTCTTATTAGTTGTGAGCCTGCTGGGTTGGAGGATAGATAGGGCCTGTCAGGGATAGAATATAATGTAGCGGTTTTATGAATTATTTCTGTGAGGAAAAGCCTATTACAGCTGACAAGAGGGTGATGATATTAGCCCATCATCATTCAGATGGCACCGCCCTTCCCCCTTTCATCCGTCAGGTCTCTTGTATGGGGGCTGTGAGCCACACCGTCTTTGCACAGCCAACACAAAGACAAATTCTACTCTTTTTCTGAGTCCATGAAACATTTAGTATTTCATTTTGAATCATGGCAGATGACAGAAACAAATGGCCTAATGAATCTCGCTTATTGTCCCTTGCAAATCTGAAGATGAGCTACAAGTAAAATCTCGGTTTCTTCTCTTTCTTTTTTCTTTTTTGAGCATTTCTTCTCCCTGAGAAGATCTTTCCTGCATTCGAAATGGATGTCGAGAGTACACGATTACTTTCATAAACAGGTTGTTGGATTTGGTGATCAACTGCATGGTTCTTCGACAGCCCCTGTCTCCACCATCTCTCCACAAGCAACCTTTGGGATAATGTGCATTTTCACCCATTTTCCTGCTTTATAAAATGTGAATACAACAGGAAGCAGGAGAAGAAGGGAAAATGAGTGAATACTTAATGTATTGGGGGACTGGCAACAATTCACCAAATGGCAGTAAGAATTATACACCTTTTTGTTTTATCTAAAGGAACATGAAATTAAGTTTGCCCGAATTCTCTGCCAGGTGTTTGGCTGAATTTATAAAAGTTTTGTGGTTACCTTTTCTAGGGGAATTTACTCTAAAAACGGCATTGAGGTTTATAAGGGATTTGCTGGGTGGAGCTGCTCTGGAAAATAATGGAAAAGACTGGGAAACGACTCCACTTTGCCAATGGCATCATTCTCCTATTTGCTGTTTGAAAGGTTCTGGGCAGAATAGAACACAGGGCAGTGCTGCTCTGCTGGCCTGACAAATACCACCTATTAGGAGATTTCCTTCATGCTCTTTGCTGTTCTGTGGAAAGGAAAGTCTTGTCCCCCTTGTTTGCTGGCCCCTTCAGCTGCGTCAGACTGCATCGACTGCCATGTGTTCCCAGTGGCCCGCGGCTCCAGGGCCTTGTGCCCGTATTGTAGATGCATGTTTTCAACAAAACACAAAGGCAGAGGTGTTGAGAAGCATGCATTTAACTTCATAAAAAAGGACAAGAAAAAAAAATGCAGTTGGGACTAAAAATAGGGAGAATGGTAGGAGTTAGTAACAGAAAAGGAGAAAAATTCCTTCTCTGGTTCCTTGGCGTGCCTGGCATTTTTTCTCTCTTTTCTCTGTGACTCTGTAATGGCTTTTTTACAGCCATTAGAATTGTCAAATAAATTTTTCTTAGTTCAAGTATGTACAATGGATTCTGATAGATGTTAATAGCACCCACACTAAGGCAGAGTCTGCAGTCAACATACAGGAATGACAACTTGGCGTTCAAAAAGAAAAAAGAAAGTTTGACAATTGATGCCATAATATAGGCCAGAGGCAGTCCAGGTCAAACCTCCTTAACATTTGGAGTAAAATTTCACCAGTGAGGCTCCTAAGCCACAACATTAATTATATTGTGACTTTATGAAGATTTAGGTTTCAGTAATTGCATAAAAACTTTTTTCCAGAATGTAAATTTGGCAAGCCACTTTTGAAAAAAGTGAAATTTAAATATTTGGTTTTCTTTGATCTTATAATTTTCTTTCAGAAAGAAAGCACTGCATGAAAGTTGGGTTTTGGAATATTAGTGTTGCAAATTTTTCTAATTACTTTCTTTGCTGTTGTCAAGATTGTGACATTAGACTATAACATATGAATGAACTTCTATCACTTTTATTATGCTTTTGAGTTACTGATTTGAAAAAGAATATTTGCTTTTTCCAAAGTAAAGCATTTTCTAACTAATGACCACTTATTCCATAAATATCTGTACATGAAATTTTTACAATCCAAATATACCGTAAATTGAATCAAATGAATAAACTTAGTTGTACAAATAGAAAATTTGGAAACGTGTTGCTGTAATAGTTTATCACTGTACCCTTCTTCTTCGTTACTTAATTTTGTTGTGTGACTTCTCCATGTCAGTCACTGAGCCAGCCTAAGTATCAGGTAAAATAATAATTTTTTTAATCAAAAGAATCAATGACTACCTTATATTTCTTTATACCTCCTGCAGGCCATCAAGCTAAGAAAACACATGGTTGATTAAAGGAAATGTATCCCCATTTACTTTCAACCATAAAACCAACAAAGTCTAAAAAAAGAGAGGTAAAGACAAGAAAAAGAAATGGATTTACCCCCACAGATCTGCATGTTTCTTAAAAGACTAAATATAAAAAGCAATGCTCAATGGTATCATGGTGGAAGAACTCTCCCAGGAACTAAGGCAGTATGGTATCTTCTGGTTTCCATCATGGCAAACATGGTTTCTTCTGCCTTTGGTGGACTATTTAGTTAATTAGTTCAGATCAATTTTCTAACATTAGTAAAAGGCATACCTTTATACATCATAGAAACAAAAATGTGTTCAGGAAAATGCTAAAATATTTTTGTTAAAAATTGATGCCATATTGCAAAATTATCTAGCAATGGACATTGTATTGAAGAAAATGAAAAGTGAGACATAATATTTGTGTATACATACTAAAGAGGAAAGGAAACTTGGCCAGGTAATATTAGGTGGAAACATATGAAACTGCTGTTTTTGTAGGTCAGAAATGATTGAATATCAGCAATTTTATATGGTTCAACCTAATTAGATACAGCATTTTTAACAAGCTTAAGTTGCACATTTCTTTTAGGAAAAAAAAAAGTACATAAAATTGCTCAATGATATCTTGGAACCTGATGAGGGGTAGTTATTACTTCCAAAGTCAACATAAAATTTCATTAAAAGAATTAAATACCAAGAGTTTGAGGGAGACCTCCAGGAGTTTATTATATTTCTGGCAGCATTATTTCATCTACTCTATTCCTTAGAGGAAGAACCCTCCTTTCTCTGCCTGTGCTTCCCACCCTACCCCCAACCTCATCAAAGTACATACAATTCTTTTCTTCCTGTCTTATATTCTTGGGTCCACAGAAATTGTCAAGAAAAACTTAAAAATAACAACATGGCAACACTAAACCATGATGGGGCCTCACTCTTCATTGCATGGGTCTGTGACCAGGGCAAGTATACAGAGTTCCTTCATCTTGGAGTTTAATGCTATACAGTCATGGCCATCAAATTACTAATAATCTTAACTTTATTAACAATTTTATTTTTGTATTTCATAAGTGAAGTCTGATGGACTAATAGAGAATACACTCAGAGCTTGGGGACTCACTCAGTTCAGGTGCAAATCCTGCCTCTGGCCACCTCCTGAGACCAAACTGTCCAAACCCTTCCCCGACCTCTCCAACTCCTCCAGGCCAGAGACTACCTCTTTTCCTCACCTCTGACAGGGACCTGGGTGCATACCCTGTGTACCCCACATCCTAGGACAGAATCTGCATTTGCTTGTTAGTATAGCTGAGGCTGAGGAAGCACAACATATCTAGCAATAAAACAAAACCACACCAACACCGTCCCCCCAAAGAAAACCCCCCAAAACCCAACATGATAGGTCCAGAGAGACCACAGTAGAAAGGAAAAGCCTTTTTCTTCTCTTGCTTGTGAAACAAGGGTTTTCTCATTTTCATTTTCCACTGGGCACTGCAAATATTTCAATGCGTTTGTAACACACATGTGAAGAAGTAGAGCTGCCAGAGAAACTTCAAGAAGGCTATTTGGAATCTGGTAGGGTGTGTGTGTGTGTGTGTGTGTGTGTGTGTGTGTGTGTGTGTGTGTGTGTGTTGAGGGTAAAGGAAGAAGGAAGGAGGAGGAAGAGTGACCAAGGAATCTATTTGAGGGAAAGCTTCCAAATTACAGTGACTAGAACTTACTCTTCTAACCTATAGTAAATGGATTCAAATACAATATAAGAAAGAAAACAAAAAGAAGGTGTTAATACAATATTACAGCTCACTTTCTTTTCTACTGAGATTATGAGTCTAGATGCAGATTATTTCAGCAAAAGATAGCTAAAAAAATGTGTCAGTGGTAGTAGAACAGTCTGTAGGTTCCAAAAAAGTTTGGAAAACCTGACAAAGGCTGAAAAAGCAGTAGGGGACCCTAGAATCTGGAAAAAGAAAATTATGCACAATTTTAGTTTCTTTAAGTGAGAAGAAAGACATTCAGAAGATTGGGTTTTTGCCAATGTTGGAAGATTCCATTCAATATGCAGGTATTGCTAGAACACTTATTTTCTGCTAAACACATTTGTTTTCCCATAACCATGTACTGAGAATGATAATTCGGCATTCCAAACATACTTCACATGATGGCAGATATTTCCCGGAGTGCAGGAGAATGAATATGCAAGTAAAGGTAACTTGGGGTTCATCTTGGAAGGGTGTTTCTGAAAAGTGGTTCCTGTGTTTATTTGGTGCCAATGTCAAGATTCAGCTCTCTTTGTATATCTGGTGCCTGAATGTACTTCTTTTTAATTTTTTTAACGTTTATTTATTTTTGAGAAACAGAAAGATCATGAGCAGGAGAGGGGCAGAGAGAGAGGAGGAGAGAATCTGAAGTAGGCTCCAGGCTCTGTCCTGTCAGCAGAGAGCCCAATGTGGGAATCAAACCGATGACCTGTGAGATCATGTCCTGGGCTGAAGTCGGACGCTTAATTGACTGAGCCACCCAGGCACCCCTGAATGTACTTCTTAATTTCAAATATACACTGTCTTTTAATTTTAGATTTATTGTTATACACCTTTATTTCATCCCTTAAACTTCTAAATCCTTTGAGGATATAATCTCGTAAGCAGGATGATTTGTTCACAGTAGGCACTCGGTTGAGCTATTAATTGATAAAACAATTAGAATTAAAATCAGTATCCAAGAATTCTTTATCTATTATCTAATTTTTAATCTCTAAACAGTCACTGTGTCATTGTTGTGTGTGACTTGTTCCATTTACTTACGATGTTCTTTCTGTCCACTTGAAGTCCTTTCAGTTGTCAAGACTCAAATCAAATCAAATCGCCTACATGATACTTTTCCCAATTCCCCTACCCTGGAAATTCATCAATTTCTTGGTGCTCTTCCAGCAGATTGAGTTCTAACAGAGCAGCAATCCCACTGTGCCACGTTTTGTCCTGGTAAATCCAACACTAAAGAAAGCCAGTTATTCAAGCTCTAAACCCAATTAAACTGCTCCTTCTCCCATACCCCCTCTCCCTCCCTCCCTCCCTCTCTCCCTCTCTCTCTCTCTCTCCTTCGTAAATTACAAACTACTTAATTTTCCAATATAGAAACAACAGTTTCATTATTTCCCAGAAGTCAGCATTATAAAATACATAAATAAGATTTACAGCACAGTAGCATTGTTTAGTATATGTTCATTTGTGAACCACTTAAAATTATTCCCAGAGTAGTTAATTTCTGTTTCTGTAGGAAACTAAGAAGAATATACCTAAATTCCATAATTAAAACAAACTCAGCAATGGGTGACAATGTCTAGAAAACAAAAACCAAAAGTTCTATGGAGATAATCAGCAGAATAATAACAGCTTGTCAGAGCTGAGAAAAGCAGTATCATCTTACTTAAGATAGAGTCTGCATTTGGATAGACTTTAGAAAATCCAAAATTTTGAAACAATACTTTTCCCATGACTTCACCTTTATATAAATGGTTCCTTGTATCTAGAATGATTACCACTGGTACTCATACTTAATGAGCCAGTTCATTAGTTCCTTTTATATAACACTTTGTCTTTTATGCTATAACTATTTACATGCTGATCTTCTTCACTGAACTATGAGATCCCCAAGAGCAGGGTGCTATTGTTTTTATTTCTGCCCTACTAATGGTGGGTACAGTACCACACATAGAGTAGATGGTCAATTCAATGTTGATGGGCAGCTAATTTTTAAGAGGTTTTAAAATGAAGATTAATAGTATTAGGAGCCAATTTTATGTTTTGAATTATACAGATAAGAGATGGACTCATATAAATGAGAAACTGGAGAAAAATCAAGCTAAACAGTACCCATTCTAAACAACGAGAAATTTTATAAGGTAAAAGAAATGAATGAATATTTTGCAAAGCATATCAGATATCCAAAAGACATAACAAGCATTAGAATGTGCACAAATGTACCAAGCTTAAGAAATATATATGCTTGAATATCTCCATGTAATCCTTTTTATTCCATTCTACTCTCCCTTGTCCTCCTGAGGAGTCACTAAGTTAAATTTGGTTAATATTTCCATGCACATCTTTATACATTCATTACATATTTGCATCCATAAATGACTTTTTGCCCAATTTTTAAAATGTTTTCCAATTTTTTTGATATATATAATTGACATACAACATTATGTGAGTTTAAGGTACACAATGTGAGGATTTGATACACGTGTTTATTGTGAAGTGATAATAAGGCTAGTTAACATACCCATCCTTCATATAATTACCTTTTTGTATAGTGATAACATTTAACTTCACTTAGGAATTTTGGAATGAATAATACAATATTCTTAATTATAGTCACCATGATGTGCACTAGAGACCTAGCACTTACTCATATTTTCACTAGAGGTCTGTATATTTTGACCAACATGTCTCCAATTCCTTCAAGCCAGTCAACCCCTGGAAGTCACTCTTCTACACTCTTTTTCCATGACTTCAGCTTTTTAAAATTCTACATATGAGATCATACAGGACTTGTCTTTTTTTGATAGACTTATTACATTTAGATTAATGCCCTCAAGTTCCCTCCGTGTGATCACAAATGACAAGGTTTCTCTTTTTAATGGCTGAATACTATTCATATATATAATATTTCACATTTTCTTTATGAATCCACCTGTTGATGGACGCTTAGGTTGTGTCTCAGCTATTGTGAATAATTCTGCAATGAACATGGCAGTGCACAGATCTCTGCAAGATACTGATTGCATTTACTTTACGATATGCTCAAAAATGAGATTGCTGAACCATATGGTAGTTATATTTTACATATTTTGAGGGAAAATCACTGTTTTCTATAGTGGCTGCACCAATTTCTATCTCCACCAACAGTGCAAAAGGATTTCCTTTTCACATCTTTCCCAACACTTGTTTTATTTTTTTGATAATAGAAATTCTACCAGGTATAAGGTGATATCTCATTGTGGTTTTGATTTGAATTCCCCTGATGTTAAGTGATGTTGAGCAACTTTTCTTGTAATTCTTGGCCACTTGTATATCTTTGGAAAAATGTCTTTTCAGGTCCTCTGTTCATTCTTTAATCAAACAGTTTTCTTTGAAGTGTATGTGTTCCTTATATATTTTAGACATAACTTCATATCTGATATATAGTTTGCAAATATTTTATCCCATTCCCCAGGTTGATTTTTCATTGTATTGATTGTTTTTCTTACTGTGCAGAATCATGTTACTTTGGTGTAGTCCCACTTGTTTATTTTTGCTTTTGTTGCTTGCACTTTTGGTGTTATATCCAAAAAACTTGCTGCCACACCAATGTAAAGGAGCTTTTTCCCCATGTTCTCCCAGGAGTTTTACACTTTTAGGTCATACAGAAGACATCAACCCATCTCAAGCTAATTTTTATGAGGAGTATACACTTCTAGGTTTTAAGTCTCCAATCTATCTCAAGTTATTTTTTTGAGTGACATAAAATATGAGTCTAATTTCACTCTTTTGCATGTGAATATCCAGTTTTCCCAGCACCATTTATTGAAGAGACTATCCATTTTTCCCCAATGAGTATTTTGGCTTCCTTGTCAAATATTAGTTGATTATATATATATATATATATATATATATATATATATATATATATATATATGAGTTTCTTTCTGGGCTCTTCATTCTGTTCTATTGGTCTATGTGTCTATTTGTATGCCAGTATAATACTGTTTTGATTACTAGAACATTGAAATACAGTATGAAATCAGGAAATATGATGCCTTCAGCTTTGTTCCTCTTTCTTGGGATTATTTAGGCTATTTGGAGTCTTCTGTGATTCCATGGAAATTGTAAGGTTGCTTTTTCTGTTCCTGTGAAAAATGCCATTGATATTTTGATAGGGATTGCATTGAATCGATAGATGCCTTGGGTAATATGAACATTTTAACAATATTAATTATTCCAATCCATAAACATGGCATATCTTTCCATTTATGTGTGTTCTCAATTTCATCAATGTTTTATACTGTGTAGTATAGAGATCTTTCACCTCCTTGGTGAAATTCATTCCAAAGTATCTTATTTTGATGCTCTTATAAATAGGATTGTTCAGATAGTGCATTGTTAGTGTATGCACTGATTTTTTAATGTTGATTTTGTATCCTGCAACTTTACTGAAGTTTTTACTAATTTGAACAGTTGTTTGGGAAGTCTTTATGATTTTCTATGTATAAGATCATATTATCTGCAAATAGGTAATTTTACTTCTTCCTTTCCAATTTCTATGTCTTTTATGTCTTATTCTTGCCTAACTGCTCTGGCTAGGACTTCCAAGATGATGTCAAATAAAAGTGGTGAGAGTGGACACTCTTGTATTGTTCCTGATCAGAGACAAAAAATTTTCAACCTTTCACCATTGGCTACGATGTTATCTGTGGGCTTGACATGCATAGCTTCTATTACATGAGGTACATTTCTTCTATACCCAATTAGTTGAGAGTTTTGAATCATAAAACAACGTTGTATTTTGTCAGGTGTTTTTTCTCCATCTATTGAGATGACCATATATTTTTAAACTTTTACAAAAGATTATAAGTTATCCTTGCATCCCAGGGATCAATTACACCTTCCACCAACTTCTAGTATATAATCCTTTCATGAATTGCTAAATTTGGTTTGCTTATATTTTGTTGAGAATTTTTGTATGTATATTCATCAGTGATATTGACCTGTAGTTTTCTTTTCCTGTAGTGTCTTTCTCTGGCTTTTATATCAGAGTGATGCTAGCCTTGTAAAATGAGTTTGAGGGTGTTCCCTTCTATTTTTTTTTGGAAGAATGTGAGAATAATTGACTTAATTCTTTAAGTTTTTGGTAGAGTTAACCAGTGAAAGTACCTGGTTATTTCTTGGGATATTTTTTATTACTAATTCAATCACCTTACTTATTATTCATCTGTTCAAATTATCTATTTTTATTATACAGTCTTCATATGTTGTATGTTTCTAGGAATTTATCCATTTTTTAGGTTATCCAATTTGTTCACAGTAATCTCTTATGAATGTTATTTTTGTGGAATCAGTTGTAATGCCTCCTGTTTCATTTCTGATTTTATTTATTTCAGTCTTCTTTCTTAATTTAAAAATTTATAAGGTTTTTTATCTTTTAAAAAACAAATTTTATTGATCTTTTCTGTTGTTTTACTGGTCTCTATTTCATTTATTTCTGCTCTGATATTTGTTATTTCCTTCCTTCTGCTAACTTTGGTCTTATTCTTCTTTTTCCAGTTTCTTGAGGTCTAAATTTGGGTTGTTTATTTGAGATCTTAATGTAGGTATTCATCACTAAGGATTCCCTCTTAAAACTGTTTTTACTTCATTCAATAAGTTTTGGTATATTGTGTTTCCATTTTAATCTGTCTCAAGATATTTTTTGATTTCCTTTTTTCTTTCTTCTTTGACCTATTGGTTGTTCAGGAGTGTGTTAATTTCCACTATTTCCCAATTTTCCAGTTTTCATCTTACAATTAATTTCTAGTTTCCTATTATTTTGGTCAGAAAAGATAATATGATTGTAATCTGAAATTTACTAAGGTTTTGTGTGCTTTTAAAATTTTTTTAAATGTTTATTTTTTAGAGAGAGAGAGAGAGAGAGAGAGAGAGAGCGAGCACAAGTGCAGGAGGGGCAGAGAGAGAGAGAGGGAGACAAAGAATGTGAAGCAGGCTCCAGGCTCTGAGCTGTCATTACAGAGTCCAAAGCAGAACTTGAACTCAAGAACCGTGAGATCATGACTTGAAACAAAGTCAGATGCTTAACCAACTGAGCCACTCAGGGACCCCTACTAAAACTTGTTTTGTGACCTAACATATGATTTATCCTCGAGAATAATCTGTGTACACTTGAAAGGAATGTGTATTCTACTGTCGTTGAATGGAATGTTATACACACACACACACACACACACACACACACCTATTAGATCCATTTGTTCTAAAGTAGAGTTGAAGTCCAATGTTGTCTTCTTGGTTTTTCTTTCAGGATGGTCTATACATTATTGCAAATGGGGTATTGAGGTTTCCCACTATTATTGTATTGTCTATTTCTCCCTTCAGATCTGTAATATTTACATAATGTATTTAGATGCTCTGACGTTGGGTGCATATTTATTTACAACTGTTATATCCTCTCAATGAATTGATCCCTTTACATTAGATAATGACTTTTTTCTTTTGTTATAGGTTTGACATAAAATCTATTTTGTCTGATATAAGTATAATTACCCCTGTTTCCTTTGGGTTTCCATTTGCACAGAATATCTTTTTTCCACACCTTCATTTTGAGCCTATGTGTGTCCTTAGAGCTGACGTGAGTCTTTAGTAGGCAATATATAGCTAGGACTTTTTTTTTTTTTAATCCATTCACCCACTCTATGCCTTTTGATTGGGGGATTTAATCTATTTTATTAATACACTTAATGCATCTTAGTAATTATTTATAAGCAAGGTCTTACTGACGCCATATTATAATAGTTGTTTTCTGGCTATTGTGTAGTTTTCCTTTCTCCCTTGCTTGCTATCTTCCTTTATGAATTGATGATTTTTTTTTTAATTTACATCTAAGTTAGTTAGCATATAGTGCAATAATAATTTCAGGAGTAGATTCCAGTGATTCATCCCCTGTGTATAACAGCCAGTGCTCAATTCAGTATCCACAAAACAATCAACGTGATACATCACATCAATAAAAGGAAGGACAAGAACCACATGATCCTCTTAATAGATGCACAGAAAGCATTTGATAAAACACAGCATCCTTTCTTGACAAAAACCCTCAAGAAAGTAGGGACAGAAGGATCATACTTCATGATCATTAAAGTCATATATAAAAGACTCACTACTAATATCATCCTCAAATGGGGAAAAACTGAGAGCTTTCTCCCTATGGTCAGGAAGAGGACAGGAATGTCCACTCTGGTCACCGTTATTCAACACTGTATTGGAAGTCCTAGCCTCAACAGACAACACAAAAAAATACAAGGCATCCGAATTGATGGTTTCTCATGGTAAGAGGCTTTGATTCTCTTCTCTTTATCTTTTATGTATCTACTATAGGTTTTTTTCTTTGTGTCACCATGAGACTTATATAAAACAACTTATAATAGCCTATTTTAAACTGATAACAAATTAGCTTCAATCACACACAAAAACTCTACTCTTTTATTCTACTACCCCCACATTTTGTTTTTAATGTATAATTTACATCTTTTTTATGTTGTGCATTTATTAATGAATTATTGAAATTACAGGGGTTTTTTTTTATACTTTTGTCCTTTAACCTTTATATCAGAGTTAAGTGATTAACACACAAAGATATTTCAGTATTAGAGTATTCTAAATTTGACTTATACTTAACCCTTATCAGTGTGTTTTATATTTTCATGTTTTTATGTGATTAATTAGGATACTTTCATTTCTCTTTGAAAAACTCCTTTCAGCATTTCTTGTAGTGGGTGATGAACTCTTTATCTCATTTTCATTTCTGTGGCACAACATTTCCAGCTGAAGTGTTCTTTTTTGGCAGTTTTTTTTCCTTTCAGTATTTTAAATATTATCATCCCGCTATCTCCTGGCCTGCAAGTTTTCTGCTTAGAAATCCACTATAAGGCTTGAGGGATCCCTGGTACGTGTGGAATATTTTTTCTCTTGCTGATTTAAAAATTCTCTTTTTGTCTTACATTTTAGAGTTTTATACATTGTGTCTTAGAGAATATCTTTTTTTTGGGTTGAAATTGTTTAGGGACCTGTGAGCTTCCTGAATGTGGATGTCCAAACACCCCCCTAGATTTGAAAAATTATCAACCATTATTTCTTCAGGTAAGTTTTCTTCCCCTTTCTATCTTCTCCTTTTGAGACTCCAATTATGCATAAATTCTTTCTTCTAATAATATCCCATAGTCTCCACAGGCTTTCTTCGCTCTTCATTTTTTTTTTCTTTGCTTCCTCTGACTGGATAATTTCAAGTGACTTGTCTTGTACTTCACAGAGTCTTTCTTGTGCTTGATAAGGTCTGCTTTGGATGCTCTCTACTGCATTTTTCAATTCAATCATTGTTTTCTTCAACTTCAGGGTATCTATTTTGGTACTTTTTATGATTTCTATTTTTCTGTTAAACTTCTCATTTTGTTCAGGTATTGTTTTCCTCATCTCACTGAATTGTCTTTCTCTGTTTTCCTGAAGCTCACAAAGTTTCCTTAAAACAACTATTTTGAATTTTTTTATCAGGTAAGTTGCAGATTTCCATTTCTTTGAAGTTGGTTCAGAGAAAATGAAAAAACTATTGTGTTCCTTTGGTGGTGTCACATTACCTTGTTTACCTTGTTCCCTAAAGGCCTGCATTGCATTGCATTGCATCTGAAGAAAAAAATCAACCTCTTCCCCTAACTTTGGGAGAGAAATACCTTCCATCAGCCCAGTTAGGAATTCTGAGGCTTTCTAAGATTTTTGAAATGGATATCATTGCTCCACACTTCTTGTTCCCCCTTGAGAGGAAACTCTTACAATTGTATGTCATCTCTTGATCCTACAAAGCAGTCTCCTATTTGCTCTTCCTATGTGGTACTCAATTTTCAAGTTTGTGTGCTTTCTCCAAATCCTGCAGAGTTAGACCTGCTTTCTGTGAGTGCTCATTACCCATCTGTAAAGACTCGTTCTTGTCACCTTCAGGGATGTGCACAGGGAGCAGGTCCCTGTCTTTGCCAGTGGGGGTTGTGTAGGTCAGGTACACAGAGTAATGGGGGTGTCTATGGGCCAGTTAGGTGTATCTATAGGTAAGATGTCCCCTAAAGCTCATAGATGGTCTTCCTGTTAGAGTCTGCAAAGTGGGGTAGACCCTACCTCCCTTTCATGTTCTCTAAGAGCCCAGGTTGGTATTCTCCCAGCCACCCCCTCTCTGCCTGCTAGTTGCACATCATATCTCAGTATTCTGGATGTGCCAGAAAAAAAAGTAGGTCTCTTTGGCAGCATCCCACGCAGCTGAGGAAGCTGAATGCTCCTTTACATACTTTTATTTTCCCCAGGGGGATAAATCATAGGCTGAGAATGTCTCTCTTGGCATTGAGCAGTGCTGCCTTGGGGAAGGGATGGCACAGGTAAAGTATAACTGTTCCAATCTCAGATTTTTTTTTGCCCCAGATGTGTGCTGGAACTGTTTTACTGGTCTCTCAGACTTCCACAAAGGCACTCTTGTGTATTGCTGATTGAGAAGCTCAAATATTTTGAGGTAGGTGGGGAGAAGATAGTAGAAAATTCTTATTCTTCCATTTTTATGCTGTCCTATCTTGGCAAAATTTTAAGTTTAAATTATACTTCTCTACATTATTTATTTTCAATCAGCATTGTATTTGTGAAAGTTATTCATGATACATGCAACACTAGTTCACTTAAACTTATGTATAGTGCTTCATTTTTAATATACTATTTCGTTTTTGAAAGACATTTGGCTGTTTCTTTTGGGGGGTTACATTTTCTTATTATAATCAATGTTGCTTTTAAAATCCTTGCATTTATGTTCATGTTTAAGACTTGGATATGAACTTAAGGTTTTAAATTTTAATGCCATCAAATTTATTAATTTTTCTGTATAGCTTTTACTTTTTCTGTCTCACTTAAGATACCATTTTCTATAGTTAGGTGAATATATTTGATTATCTTCTACAAGTTTAAAAATGTTCCTTTAATATTTAAGATCTTGAGTCATTTGGGATTGATTTTTATGCATGGCATGAGATAGCAAATAATTTTTCCATATGGAAAATATGTTTCCCAGCAACAATTATAAATATATTTTCATCTCTTTATTAATCTCAATACAACCTGTGTCCATGAATACACGTATTGTTTTATTTGTATATGTCTCCCAGCACTGTGTTTTTTCTTCCATTGGTCTATTTTCCATGACACCAAAACTACTACACCTTATTCATAATTTTCCTATAAATTTGTGACATTTAATAGGGCACTTCTTGTTGTCTGACGCTTCTTCTTTGAAATACCTTGGCAATTCTTAGCCTTTTATGTATCCAAATGAGTTTTAGAATGAGTGTTATTTAGACCAGTGAACACTCTGATTGGAAATGAGAGTGCTTTGAATTAATGGATCAGTTTTGGAAGAATTGATATTTTTGTGAAGAGTGAGTGTTCTATTAATGAGCATAGTATATCTCCCCATTTTTATATGTTAAATGTTGTAGTTTTCTCCCTAATAGTTTTATCACATCCTTTTTAGACTTATTTTTAGATAGCTTATACTTTTAGTAATTTAAATGGCATTGAGGCAAGAGTAACATTTTTCTAATGGGTTTTTGTTTTATATAAAACTATAATTGACTTTTGTATACTGAACTTATATCTAGCAACTTTGGAGTAACTTTTCTTTTTTTTTCATTTTTTTAGTGTTCATTTAACTTTGAGAGCGAGAGAGAGAGAGCAAGAGTGAGGCAGAGAGAGAGGGAGACACAGAATCCAAAGCAGGATCCAGGCTCTGAACTGTCAGCACAGAGCCCAACGTAGGGCTAAAACTCACAAACCATGAGATCATGACCTGAGGCGAAGTCAGAAGCTTAACCGACTGAGCCACCCACGCACCCCTTGAATAACTTTTCAATTGTCAAGTGAATGAAGGGCATTCAAGATTTGGCAATAGGGCTAACTTTAATCTGACTAAGTCACCTATTCCCTGCACAACTAAAGTCTGAAAAGTCATACTCTTTGAGACATCTCTGACTCACAAATAGCATAAGTGGTCTCCAAGAATTCCTCTATTCCAAAGCAATAAATACCAAAAATAGAAAAGAAAAACAACAAAAATGTCAAGGCTAACAAAAATTGAGAATGCATTAAAACATTATTGGTGAAGAGATAGAGCAGTGGGAATTTTCATACACTGCCACTTGGAGGGCAAACTGCTAATTTAAATGTTCAAATCACCGTGAAAAAATAATTGGACACTTTCTCACTACTCCACTGAATATCCTACAACCCAGAAATTCCATTTCTGAGGTATATGCCTGTGACAAAATTTTATACATATGTACCAAGAGATATACATGAATGCTGATAAAAGCATTCTACATAAGAGTAAACAACTGGTAAAAATAAAAATGTTTCATCAAGCTATAGTCACACAATTGGTTGTTATACAGCAGCAAATGAAGATACACATAAGTAAGTAAGTAAGTAAATAAATAAATAAATAAATAGCAGTAACAATAAATCTTGTAAGCATAAAGAGTAAAAAAAATAAGTCTAAGATGATAACATATAGTGCCACTTTATAGACACCCAAAACAGTAAAATGAAACAATATATTCTTAAATAGTCAATATTTATAGAGAACCCCATATTAGAAAAGGCACAGACACAAAATTTAGGATAGTGGTGTTTCTGAGGAGAGAATCATAGGCATAAGACAAGGGAAAAACATGTAAGTTGGTACAAATTATTAGTAATTCCTATCTTTTGGGCTGAGTGTGATGTTTATGAATGCTCACTGTATCATTATGCTTTATTAATAACATTTGCATAACATAAATCTCCTTGTGCTGAAACATATTAATATAATAAAAATAAAATGAATAAAGATAGGAAAGAATATAAAACATTTTCCCATTCATTTAGGAAATAATTATCAAACACCTACTAGTACCAGATACAACTCTATGTACTAGGAATTAAACAATACCAAGTGTCAGTGTTAATCAAAACAGAAAAAAAAACAATCCATGCATTTATGGGGTATGCATGCTACTGTATTCAACTAAACTAACTTTATAAAACAGGACTTATCAAAATTAAAATACTAATAATGTTAACTGAAGGGAAAATAAAAATAATGTTTTTACTTTCAACAATAAATAATTTTTCCATCACCAATAATTTGAACAAAGGGAAAATAACTAAAATCCACAAAGATATCTAATCCTTCTAATATATTCATCTTCACCCTGAGAACAGCTTCCGATATGGGCAAAGGTTTTTCAAAATTGAACACAGTACTGTTTTAGCTGTTTGAAACATCTGTTTTCTATTCAATGATCCACAGAATATGAAGACCAGCAGAATTTTTCTCCCCTAAAATCCAATATCCATGTGCTAAAGATTTGAAATAACTCTTTCAAATTCAAGTGCAGATATGAGCCAACTATATCTTGGTTATAAATACTGAACTTTTACCTGTCATTTCAGAAACTCTATGTGAGCCTCCAACCAAACAGTCACTTCTTAATATTCAATAAAACACTACCCCACAGTAGAGTATGTGGAGGTTATCACACTCAGGGTGTTAATGAATAAGCACTGTGTCAGCTAAGACTCCAGATAGTTTTCCTCCCAATCAGAAAAATTACTAATGTGGCTATAAAATATACTACTCTCAGTTTACATTACTAATGAAAATTTCTAGATAGCAAGGCTGTCTTCATATATATATATATATATATATATATATATATATATATATATGAGTGATCAGAGGAGAAAAGAAAAACATATAATTTAGCATAAAAACTGTGAGTGATCCTTGAGCCTTGAATGTGAAAACAAACAAAAATTAATATTTACTGCCATCTGAGTGAAGATTTATAATTTAACATTGGGCTGAATTTCAGCATTTATTAAACTAGGCCAAAAATTTTGAAGCACGAATTCCTGGTAGGATGTTTTGTACTAAATTTTCTAAGGTCTGATTAAAAGCCAGAGGACTTCTACTAAAACTGGAAGACACCCTGAAAATGCCAAAATGAACTTTTAAAAATCAGTGGATATGCCAATTTAATGTAATATGGATAAATTTTAATAAACAACCATCGGTTATTACCTAAACTAATATGCAAATTATATCATTCTGAGACGACTCTAAGCACATTTCTGAAAATAACTGATCTTAGACTAAGGTCAAGATCTTCTGACCAAGAGAGAACAAAATTTCTTTTCATTCATAAAAAGTGATAAAGAAGCAGAATGCAAAGAAATAGAACTAAAACATACAAAAAATTAAAGAAGATGGTTGTTTTGACCAAAAACTTTCAAACTAAAATTTGAGACCGAGACCAAGGCAAAGTTAGTTAGCCATAATGGTAATTAGTTCCAAACCGGATGGTTACAAAGAGGAAAGGAACAAATATGGAGTTCAAAAGTAGACTTGAATAAAATACTGTATGTCAAGCATAGTACTTGGTACATAGTAATCACTCAATAAATGGATTTAGTATAGAAGTAGCAGTTTGCTATTGTTACTAGTTAATCTAGAATTGATCGTCTTTTAGGTTACCGGCATTCTTTCTGGATGTTTCCCAAATTACCCAACAATATGTAGATTATATTTGGCCACTGGAACCTGACTTATTACAGTGAGTTCAGAGCTGATTAATTTGAATAACAGAAAAATAATACAAGTGAAACCTACATTTTCACATCATTGTCAAATGAATATTTAAATGAGGAAAAAAGATGTTTTGGTAATACCCTCAGAATTCTGAGGAAAAAACTAAGGGTGAAAGACATGGTAAAGTTTTCTAAAAGTAATCTATCTTTTATAATAAACTCTCTTCAGATACCTAAGAAATCCCATCTTACTCCCATATGTTAATATCTTCTTTGAATATAAAATCCAAATTAAAAACTAATTCTTAATAGAAAGCTTTTGTTAAAAGCAACATTTTGAAATGCTGTCAGTAACTATCATAAATATTTGAGAAGTTAATATTTTAATCTTCAACTATAGCACAGAAAACACTTTTAGTGACAGACAGTGCTTCATTAATGGAGTTCTGTGTGTCTAATTGCTTTAGGCACAGTGAGCTGCATTATTTTGACACATGACATGCAATTAGTACATGGTCACACGGCTAACAGGAGATTTTACACCTTTTTTCCTTCTACATTCAGTGAATAATTAGCATATTTTTTCTGCTTAGAATAATAATCAGAGCCTTAGATCCAGAAATTGCCTAATGAGGTAAAATTCCAGTTGTTGACATTAATACTTATGACACATTTTTTTAGTTGTTAAAGTAAACCTTGTGCTACCATACCACTTCATTTACCCTTTCCAAAATGCCCTTATGAGTCAGGAGTTATGTTGTTCTTAGCATAAAATTGTTGAGAAGAAAGGCCTCAATAAATGTGTTTTACCATGATTTCAGTGCTCCTCACACAGGAGGTACCAAATCAACACTGTGAACAAATTTTAAGAGGGTACCTTTTGCTATCTCCTGTTATCATGAAATGTTTATCAACACTCAAAATAGAAATAAACTATGAAGCCATTATCTATTATTTTGTATAGTTCTCAGAATAAAAAAGTGGGTTATTTTACAATACAAAATTAGATCCAAACTGTTGAAGTTTTACCAAAATGCTCTTAATTTTATTCAAAACATTTAGCTATAATGAAAAAGTCATCCAATATTTCCCTAGAGCAGAGGCAGATTTTATGTCAAGTTAATAAAGATTAAGTTTCAAGATCAATCAATTAAGTGGCCCCAACCAAGGCAACCATTGTATTCCTAACAATTTTATCTTCCTAATTTTGTGTTCCTTTCCTTAAAGTATCTTCCACCCTGGTAGTACATGTTTCAGGCCCCACAAAGCCTGGATCTGCCCCTAGTAAAAATCATCATGCCTCTTAAATATAAGCCTTTGAATCCCTCAAAGAGAATTATTTTCTCCCTTGAAAATACTGTCTTTTTCCTTTTTTTTTTTTGTATGAAAATCACAGTGACTTTGAGAAGTTCTGTCAACAACACTTTATTGTTTGATGCCAGACTTTAAGATTTTCAAGTCCCTACCCCTACAAAATTCAAACAATAAAACTTTACTTGTCCTCTTTAATTATTAGTTAACATGACTCTGTAAAATGATTAACATTCACAAATTAAACTCAACGATCAAAATAATAACTTGATATTATGAAATGTGAAGGGTATTATTACAGAGAAGTAATACTGAAGGCAGAAAGTAGAAACAGAGAGAAATGCCATCAACAGGAGAGAAGAAAAAACTAAAGAAGCACTGATCAGACTTCATTTCTTTTTTAAACTAAATCTGTGTAGGCCTAAATGTTTTTAAGACATGTTTAAGGAAATTGAAAGAAATTTCACTGTTAGCTATCAACTGATATCAGTACTGAGAGTCTTGGTTGACCAAGAAAATTATATTTTTAAGGGTTAACTACTGTTATATGAGAGAATATAAGAAGTCACTAATATTTGAGTTATTATGATTATGGCCTGTAGTGAGTGACTCACTATTATTCCCTGCCAGGCAAAAACTCCATCATATAATCTACAAATTGTGACTAGTGTTATTCGCTTCCAGATTACTTGCGAAATGTGAAAAGATACACACCAGTCATATCACTACGACTCCAAAGCCAAAGTAATGAAATGACAGTTAAGGTGTATTTTCAATTTGTAAAGTAGCCATAGCAGTGTTTGAATTTTATCCACGTAATAGCCTTGCAGTATCTACTCTTTTTCTACCAAAATGAAAATACCATTATGTCAGAAGGAGGAAGAGGTTTAAGAATGGCCCAGTGTTGGGGCGCCTGGGTGGCGCAGTCGGTTAAGCGTCCGACTTCAGCCAGGTCACGATCTCGCGCTCCGTGAGTTCGAGCCCCGCGTCGGGCTCTGGGCTGATGGCTCAGAGCCTGGAGCCTGTTTCCGATTCTGTGTCTCCCTCTCTCTCTGCCCCTCCCCCGTTCATGCTCTGTCTCTCTCTGTCCCAAAAATAAATAAAAAAACGTTGAAAAAAAAAAAAAAAAAGAATGGCCCAGTGTTGGGAAGTTACATAAGAAATATGCAGCTACTGTGTGTTGACAATAAGGAAAGCACATTTTTAAAAATAAATTTTATTTATTTATTTTGAGTGAGAGACACACAGAGAGACAGAGAGAGAGAGAGAGAGAGAGAGAGAGAGAGAGAGAGAGAATCCCAAGCAGACAATGCAATGTCAGCACAGAGCCCGATGCAGGGCTAAAACTCACGAACCGTGAAATCATGACCTGAGCCAAAATCAAGAGTTGGACATTTAACCAACTGAGCCACCCAGGTGGCCTTGAAAGCAAATTTTAAAGGAAGGTAGCACACAGATCCTGGAGCCAATTTTAGATTCTGTGTCTCCCTCTCTCTCTGCCCCTCCCCCACTGGCTCGCTAGCTCTCTCTCTCTCTCAAAAATAAATAAACATTTTTAAAACATTTAAAAAAATAAAAAATAAAGGAAGGTAGCACAAAGCATATGGTTCATTAGTAAAAGTAAATGATAACAAGGTACATACACTCAATATGAGGACACCTATTGGTATCGTGTATAATAATAATGGACATCACAAAATGAGCAGATATCACAAAATGAGCAGATATCTATACTTTACATGATTTATCTTTAAGATTCATGACAACATGCTACATGCATATTATCAGTCTTATTTTATAGGTAAGGAAACTCTTTGGAACTATATTATTGTTATATTTTGTATGGGTTTGATGCAGCTAACTGGGGCTACATGTACCAGCATTCCCTGCCCTGTCGTTCCAGGTTAGGCATGGCCAGAGGAGGAACTCGCATGACACTTGGAAGACCAAAGTGAAGCAGCAGCCCCTGGGCTTAGAGATGGGTACAGGACACCAGGTGCCCCTGGGGTGACACAAGGGGCTGCTAGCCTGCTGCTTCGCTCTGTGGCTCCTCCAGCTCCCACCGCAGCTGCAACTATCTCATCCTTTGGCTTCTCTGAGTCCTGGCCAGCCACATGTGCGCCTTGTGACAAAGGACACTAACGTCCTCTGCGGGCCACCCATATCACCGAAGTTGGGAGTTAGGAGACACACATGTAGGTTCCACTTGTACTCAGAGGTTCCAGTTTGTCACTGCTTCCCCTTCCTTCACATCCTGCTTTTGTTCCCCACCCCAGCCCTGACGACCTACAATAGCATTAGGCACCCCCTCTAATGCAGAGAGTGCTTTGTTAGCTCTCACAACTGCATCAACACTATGACAGATCTTGTATTCCATATACTCCCGCTCCCCTGACCAAACCATTACTTACCCAGAAACTAAGCTTCAGAGAAAGACACAGGACTCTATGATTTCAAATCTTAAGATTAGGCTACATAACACAGCATGTTTATACATTGAATAAGAAAAACAAAACAAAAAGGGATTTGATGAATGATTACATATCCCACCAATACTACATACAGGCATAAAATGATATACCCTAAGTAACATAAAAATATCTATTTCAACGTGAAGTGAAATACTAGAGATAACTTATAAAAATTGGGATAAAAATTGGAAATGTCTTTAATTACTGCCTTTAATTATTATTGTCCCAATAGGACTAGTTATTGCAAGTAGAAATGAGAGTTATAAATCTTGATGAAGAGAAAAACATAACTATTTACATGACTTTACTGCATAATCAGAAAGTCTATAGGAACCAAATGAAAAAAATAATAGATTTATTTTTCTAGTCAAATGGCAAAAAAAAGTCATTATTCTAGTAAGTGACAGAAGACAGTCTAAACAAGGTCTATCAGACTCTACAATGCTCTGCCAACACTAGATTAATTTTAGTAACATATGTGTATGTATATGTGTGTGACTTACAGAAAGTAAATTATATACATTTTGTATACATTTAAAATATAAAGACATATTTGATAGCGTAAAGAGATACAACTACTCCATAATGGGAAAGGTAAATAACAAATTCCTGAAAATATCAAATTCTTCCCATATTAATATAGAAGTTCATTGTATTATCAATAAAAATAGTATGGGGCTTTTGAAACCTGAAAATTGACTTTAATTCTTATTTAAGAAAACAAAGAGGCAAGAGCATTAAAGATACTTTATGACAAATGGCCATGTTAGGTGACTAGCTCGACCAATGTTAAAATACTTCATTAAACTATAATTAAAACAGTGTGGCTTGGATTAATTATATAAACATATATATAGGCAGATCAATGAAATAAAAATAATCCAATTATAGCCCTATCACTTTCTCTTTTTCCTTAATAAAAGAAAAAGGAACAGTAGAGTAGGGAGATTTTTTTTAGTAAATATGAAGATAAGTGATTAGGAACATTGAAGAAAGAAATGTATTTGGATTTTACCTTACTTCAAATACCAAAACAAATTAAATCACAAATTAATCACCTTATATAGCTATAAACATATGTAGATTATTAAACTATAAGAAAACAACAAAAATAGAATATAATATTTATAAAACGCCTGTAAGAGAGGGGTCTTGCTAGGCTTAGAAACAAAGAAATTGCAAAGAAAAAAAGTAAAAAATTTCACAATATAAAACATATTCTCCTTATTTGATTTAGTTGGAAAAAAGGGAGTAAAAGGTCTATTATATTAGTGCAATTTTTATAGCAAATATAGCCATAGTTTTGCTTTTATTATATGAATCACCCAAATAAATTTTAAGACAATCAAGGACTCATAATTAAATCAACAAAGAATTATGATCAGATTCAAAAAAAGTTACAATTAGTAAATAAACATGATGCAAATGTTAATAAATTATGATCTGATTCACACACACAAAAGAATTACAATTAGCAAACAAACATGATGCAAATGCTAATGTTCACTAGCAACTCCATACGTGTCAATTTAAATAATAATGATACATTCCCACTTATCAAATGAGTCATGTGTGGCTGTGTATTTTAATATTTAGGTAAAATAATACTAATTCTAGAAATATGTCATTAACAAAACCTTAAAAAGAATACTCTGTATAAAGACATTCATCTTGGGGTGCCAGGGTGGCTCGGTTGGTTAAGTGTCTGACTTCGGCTCAGGTCATGATCTCACGTTCTGTGAGTTCAAGCCCCACGTCAGGCTCTGGGCTGATAGCTCAGAGCCTGGAGCCTGTTTCAGATTCTGTGTCTCCCTCTCTCTCTGCCCCTCCCCTATTCATGTTCTGTCTCTCTCTGTCTCAAAAATAAATAAACGTTAAAAAAATAAAAAAATAAAGACATTCATCTCAGCAATATTTATAATAGTGAAATAAACCTAAATATTCATTTATCATGATACAGTTGATGTATTAGATGCTTTCTGAAATAGTATATAGTTACTGAAAAGGGCAGATATGAAGATTGTAACATCAGATGAAAAATACGTTTAACCATGTTAATTTTAAACAGCACATTAAAACCTATTATATATAGTAAGATTACAAATGCAATGTAGTTGTTTTTTTTTTAATTATAAAACAACATGGGAGAGAAATAGATCACAGTATCTACAGAAAGGAAGAAAAAAAACAATTAGTGAATTCTAAAGATCTTTGTGTGTCTTATTGTTTGTATCATATATACACTACAGATCTCAAGAATGCTGTAATCTTTTATCAAAATTCTGTTCAGGCTTAGAATTTGATGAGATTAATCTAGCATTTTTCATGGATGGGCCATTCCTTTTTGTGAGTATTTTGTGGACCACTAAGTTCTACATGTTTGACACACGCTTACCAAGCTGGGCAGCTTGTTTTCTTCTCAAGCGTTCCATTTATAAATCTTAAGATATAACCAAGAGCTTGTTCAAAACTTCCTCTAATATACATTGCAAATCATATTTTGAATTTTATTTACCGTACTATTATTTCAGGTGTTCCTATGCAGTATAAAATGTTAGAAATTGGTTAAAATAGATACATAATCAGAAAAATTTTAAAAACTGTATAATAGCTATGAATAAAAGAATTATTTCTACCTCCTCTCTAGACCATGTTATACAAATACAGGTATTCGTTAATTTAGTGGCTTTCAGGTCTGGTTTTTTGCCTCTCTTACCTTGTTTGCTTACATTACTTGAGATAAATCATTTGACATAATTTAAATACTTGAAATAGAATAATTTCAAAGTTCTTTCATATTTTAATAAATTGTATTCATAATGCAAACCTTCAAAACAATTATCTGAAAGTTTAGATTCTACACATAATTTTGACTACATCAGGACCAACAACTGCCACATTTATAAATTTTGAGTGCATCAATCTATTCAGAATACAAAAGTTGCTGAATCTCATCTTGTATAATTTAAACTTATTTTTTAACATTATTCTAATATTCTATTTGTTATTCAATGAATATGTCCTAAAGATAAACAGTTCTCATATTAAGCCACGCCAGTGAGTATAATTTTCATTGTTTTGAACATCTTTCAAGAAAGGAAAAAAGCTAAAGTTTTAGTTTTTATTCAATGCTCTATTACTTTTACACCAACACACTCAGATTATAATACACACTCAAGGAAAGGGAGGCCATAAAATAATGTTTCATGCATTTTAGACTATCTCCTCTATAAATACCATGTCTCCAAATCAAGTGTTCCAAAAACCCAGTCAATACAGAGAACCCCCCGGGCTCATAAAAGACCTTTTAGTCACCGTAAACATGGTGTGCACCCTACCAGGGTCTTTAGTTTATCATTTCTATCTCCGTGAAAGTACATATTCACTTATTCAACAAATTTTATTGAGTGATCATATACCAGGCACTGTTTTCCTTCTGAATGGATTTCTTCTGGATAGGTTCCAGATAACTATCAATAGCCTATAAATACTTTTTCTCTTTATATTTACTTATTTCTCAATCTTTTTATTTTAAATATAAATGACATAACATTTACTATCTCAATCAATTTTACAGTTCAGTGATACTATTTGCATGCATACTGTTGTGCAACCATCACCACCATCCATCTCCAGAACTCTTATCATCCTGCACAAAGAAAACTTTGTACCCATTAAACAACTCCTCATTCTCCTCTACCCTCACCTCTGGCAGCCATTCTATTGTCTCTATGATTTTGACTTTTCTATATACCTCATATAATTATGAGAGTCATACAGTATTTGCCTTTTTGTGATTGGTTTATTTCACTTAGCATAATGTCCTCAAGTCTCATCCATGTTGCAACATATTAAAAATTTCCCTCTTTTTAAAACTGAATAATATTCCATTGTATGTGTATGTCACTTTTTGCTTATCCATTTGTCTATCGATAGAAACTTGCAATGCCTCCACGTTTTAGTTATTTTGAATAGTGTTTCTATGAACATGGTGTATGAATATCTCTACAAGACTCTGCATTCAATTCTTTCAAGTATATACCCAGAAGTGGAATTGCTAGATCATTTAGTTTTGCTTCTTTGGGAATAAAACTAGGGAAGCAATTAGAACATTTCATTCTGTATCTTATCTCCTTCATTTCATGCACACAACTAGCAAAAAGTGCCTCTGATGAACTTGTGTTATGTTTTATAGTTTATCAGTCATGACCTCTGTTGGCTTCTAAGACACCTTGTTATCTATGCTGGGTTTTTCCCCCCCAGACTCACTGACTGTTTCCTTTCAGTAGTCTTTGTGATTTTTGTTCCTCTGCTCAATCCCTAAATTTTTTAGCATTTTTAAGGTTCTATCCTAAGTTCCCTTCTCTTCTTAACTGCTCATTTTTCCCAGATACATTCATCCCCTTTCTTGGCTTTAAGTGGCTACAGGCCAATGACTCCCTAATCCATATTTTAACCCCCAAACTTGCACCAGAACTCCACACTCATTTATATAACTACATTCACAATGTTTTCACATAACTGGCATTTAGGCATCTTAACATGATAACATTTTCACGGCCAATAAAGAGCTCTTTGGAATTTGGCTCTCCAAAAAACTAGATCCTTCCTCCAGAATCCCCATGTAAGTTAAATGGCAGCCACATCCACCCAACTGTTTTAATCAATAATCTAGGCGGCTTTGATTTCACTCTTTAAGGTATTCAACCTCCTTGCCCACAGACATCCATCAACAAATATAGTTTACATACTCAATTCTCTCTATCTTTACTGTCAACGCCATGCTATTTCACCTGAACAACTACCATCACCTGATAACTGAACTCACAGTCCCTTACAGTCCATTCCCCAAACAACAGATATTTACCACTTTAGGACTCAAATCACATCATGCTACTCCAATGCTTAAAATCTTCCACTTGCTTCCTACTGCACACTTAAAATAAAATCCAATCTTCTTACACTAGATTGTAAAGCCCTATATGATAGACTCCCTGTATACTTCATCTTTCTTTACTATCTTTTTCCAATCTCTATGGCAATCTCACAATTTCTTGAGCACATTGGACTGTTTCCTATCTTAGGACCTTTGCATAAGTTGATTCTTCTACCCAGATTGCTCTTAACCATAAACTGTAATGTCTGGCTCCTTCTTGTCATTCAGAGCTTGCCTTAAAAACACCATATCATGGGGCACCTGGGTGGCTCAGTCGGTTAGGCAGCCGACTTCGGCTCAGGTCATGATCTCACGGCCTGTGGGTTTGAGCCCGTCAGACTCTGTGCTTACAGCTCAGAGCCTGGAGCCTGCTTCCGGTTCTGTGCCTCCCTCTCTTTCTGCCCCTCCCCTGCTTGCTCCCTGTCTCTTTCTCAAATAATAAACATTTAAAAAAAAAAAACCCACCATATCAGAGTGTTTTCCTCTTACTAATCACCCAATCTAAAATAGCCAATTAATTTCTAAAATGTTATATTATTTCTCTGAAAAGAATTTATCACTAGATGATCGTTTTCTTGTTTACTTGTTTATTTTATCTGTAACCTGAAGGAGACATTATCTTATGATATGATGAGCACACAATAAGTACTTAACAAATAATTGAATAAACAGGTTGGAGTCTTCCAAAAAATCCTCTGAAATCCCTACATTTGGTTGATTTCTTTGAGTCTTCCACTAGCCTCTTTCACGACCTTCCTTCAAGATGCAATGCAAGTTATTTAAAAAGATAAAGTCTTGCAAAGTTCCATTAACAACATCAAACATGTGTGGGGAAAAAATAACTAGAATCCAAACAGTATAATTTGGCCAGAAAGAACTGAACCCAATAAACTATTCCAAAGTCACAAGTCACTATCTCCTATTAAAGAGGAATCAATGGGGTCACCTGGGTAGCTCAGTCAGTTAAGTGTCCGACTTCAGCTCAGGTCATGATCTCACAGTCCTTGAGTTCGAGCCCCACGTCGGGCTCTGTGCTGACAGCTCCGAGCCTAGAGCCTACTTCAGATTCTGTGTCTCCCTCTCTCTCTGCCCCTCCCCTGCTCATGCTCTGTCTCTCTCTGTCTCAAAAATAAATAAAAACATTAAAAAATTTAAAAAAATAAAGAGGAATCAATGTTTTTAAAAATAGGAATTTTAGCTTTCCAGTAAACAGACTGCTAGTGGTAAGAAGAGCCAGCTAAGGAAAATAAAGAACTGTTTTAGCCCAATGTCTTAATTGTTGTGTAAATTTTATTTTGGTTCTTCATTTTATCTAATTTCTACATCATTAAAATGTGACAAAATAGTTCAAGAAAGAGATGATTGCACTTAATACATAAAATAAAACTATTAGCATATTAGACATAATGAGATAATTTTTGTAAACTACACTAAATTTCTTAGAAGAAGCCTTACAAAATATTGTTCAATTGTGACACATTTACAGCAAAGGATATTAAATGAGACTCTTCTTCAGAGTTTCAGAAAAGACCCAGAGGCCAAAACAATCAGTGTTAAATACCCCACATCCTATAGGGAGGAGTAACCATCATTGCACAACTTGGAAATAGGTGGTTCAAATAATTTTCCCAGCATCAGTTCATCACTAACCTCTAAGCTTTGAGAGAAGGAGAATGCACAAAGGTAAAAAGTGGAGGATAAAAAACTTCAGTATAACCTTCTATTAATGACAAATAGAAATGAAAACCAAAGCATGAGAAAACAAAATCCACTTGAAAGTTAAAAGAATAACAAGATATTGAAGAATTACAAGGTGAGGTTCTAGGGAAGACAAAAGCTTCTCAAGTAAGAAGTAAGTTTCTCAAGACAATATTTTCAGTTTGGGATTACTCAATATCTTTGCTGATTCCTCAAAGTGTCCCTAAATGACTAAAAGGCTGAGCCTGACTTTTGATGACTTCCATGCACTATGAAGAAAAAGATCGATGTTCAAGTCCCACAAGTGAGGTACTATCTGGCAACCCAGAAGCAAATAGGTAAACTATAAAGAGAAAAACCGTTATAGGAACAGAAATTAACTGAATCATCTCAATTGCTAAATTTGGATTATGGTGACCTCATACTGGCTGTGCTACCAGGTGCCTAAAAAAACAAACAAAACTCATCTCTATAGGAAGGTACGCTTTAAATTATTTATCCAGACAGTTCTGCAAACACAAGGTCTAGCATGTTAAAACAACCAAAGAGACACATGAGACAACTCAACATGAATAAAGCCAGCAAAAACACTAACAATAGAAACACATCCAAATAGAATATAAAGTTGGAGTTATCTTGCATAAAATTTATAATAGCTATATTTACTATGTTCAGTGATATAAAAAAAGAAAAGATTGAGAATCTCATTAGCTACTTCAAAATATATATAAGAATGAAATGGGAATTCTGAAACTATAAAACACAAAAATGCAATAACCAAAATAAGAACTCAACAAATGGGTTAACACCAGCTAAGAAAAAGCTGACAAAACACTTAGGAAACTGGAGCATGGATTAGAAGAAAATTTACAGAATAAAAAAAGAAGTGACAAAAGAGTGGAAATACAGAACATAGTATGTATGACATAGATGATACAATGGAAAAGAGCTTACTGAATTCAAGAACAAGAGAAGAAGGTGAGAATAGGAAAGAAACAATAGCTGAAAAGATTATAGCTGAGAACTTTCTAATACTAATGAAAGACTTCACAGATACGAGGAAAGTTATAGGATGAAAAGAGAAACTAGGTGTATTGTAGTAAAGCTTCTTTTGATAGCTAATGACCATGAAAGGAAATAAAAGAAGTATAATCTGATATTCTTTAGGCAGATGGATAATAACTATAGGTGGAAGCTGAGAGACCCCAGGAAAACCACGAAAAGTATAAAGACATGAGTAAATCTAGGAGCACCTGGGTGGCTCAATCAGTTAAGTGTCTGGCATTGGTTCAGGTCATGATTTCACAGTTCGTGGGTTCAAGCCCCACATGGGGCTCTGTGCTAACAGCTCAGAGCCTGGAGCCTGTTTCAGATTCTGTGTCTCCCTATCTCTCTCTCTGCTCCTCCCCATCTTGTGCTCTACCTGTCTCTCTCTCAAAAGTAAATAAATATTTTTTAAAAATTTAAAAACAATAAAGACATGAGTCCATCTAAAGTAATAGTGATGGTTTAAGGCAAAGGCAATTATGCATATATAACATATATAATAATTATATGTAAAGTTTATATGTGTGTGTACATATATATATATATATATATACATAATTAAAATATAATAATAGCATACAAGTTAGGACAGAGAAATATGGTAAAGGCATTCCAAAATTCCAAAGTCCTTACATTGTCCTTTCAGATGATAAAAGTGTCAATTAATATTAGATTTTCGTAAGTCAATAATTCACACTGTAATATCTAGAAAAGCCACTAATAAAATATTGAATGTGTATAATTTCAAGCTAATAAAAGGAAAAATTGGATATTTCTTTAGGAAGTTAAATAATCCAAAAACAAACCCAGTGAATGTGGAAAAACTAGAAAATACTTAAGATAACAGAGCTAAACTCAACTATGCTGGTACATATGCTAAATATAAATATCCTAAGGCTCCAATTAAGAGATAAAGAATCTCAGACTGAATTAAAAATAACTGTATAGATAAATAAGACACATATCTAAAATATACAAGTATAAAAAGTGTGATTGTTCTATAGGTTACTAAAAGAGCTTTGTTAGAGTCACTCATATAATTATGAATTTGTCTATTTCATCTTGTAATTCTATTGATTTTTGCTTTATACACTTTCACATTGTATTAGATTCAGACAAGTTAGGAATTTTTAATCTTTATGGCACAGTACTTATATCTCTAGTAATGCTTTTGCCTTTAAATCTACTTCATTAGACTTCACTCTTACAGATATATCTTTTGTAAAATTATAGAAAAAGTAGTGATTACTCAAACATTCAAAGAATAGGGGTTTATAATGTAAATCCAAGTTCAAAGCGTTTGTTGTACTCCTTTGGTTAAGCTTCATAAATACATTGTATAACTTCGGTATCTGTGCCAGTTCAAATAGAAAATTAAAGATGTCCTTCTCCAGCTTTCTCCTGCCAGGGTTTTCTACCATACTTCTCAGTTCTCAGAAGCCCTTTTGCCCTCTGGCCAAAAAGATTGGATTCTATCAGAGTTTTAACCTCCTCCCTCTTGTGCAGTTCCAAGTAGATGTTGTACAGTGGCAAGGGAAGAAGAAAACAATCATGGAGATTCCCCCCCATGTTCTCCTATGACGGGACCCCTTTTCCCACTTTCTCTATCCAAGATCTCCTTTCAGGATTTTAAATACCTGTGCTACAGTACATTTGGAGCTGGTTTTGGGGAAAATCAAGGAGAATAAAAAGAAAATAATAATGGGAATTACATAGAAGGATGTCTCGCAAATGGAATGTATCAAAAGTCATCAAGGTGTGAATCAATTTTACATTGTCTATTCAATGTTGGCAATTTATATTCAGGAGTAAATGGAACCACTTTAAATTTCTGGTAGCTCTCACAAGTGCACGGGTTCCCATTTTGTCTCCATGAAGAGTCATCTTCTATATTCTTGGAGAGCATGGGCCAATGATAATGAATAAATGATAATGAGGAAAAATCAAAAGATGAGATCTTCAATACGAACAGAATATCAACACTAATTATATATGTATATTCTAGGTAAATGTGTAAATAATATGATACTGAGATGCATTAAAAGGCCTGTAGAGGGGCGCCTGGGTGGCGCAGTCGGTTAAGCGTCCGACTTCAGCCAGGTCACGATCTCGCGGTCCGTGAGTTCGAGCCCCGCGTCGGGCTCTGGGCTGATGGCTCAGAGCCTGGAGCCTGTTTCCGATTCTGTGTCTCCCTCTCTCTCTGCCCCTCCCCTGTTCATGCTCTGTCTCTCTCTGTCCCAAAAATAAATAAACGTTGAAAAAAAAAAAAAAAAGGCCTGTAGAGTTCCTATTTATTTCTGACATTATTCTTGGTAGTTTAGAGGTATAGCCTAGCAATGTGTTTCAGAAGATGGTTATGAGAAATAAGAAAAACTCACCAAAAAATGGAATAATTTTTGCTTCTGTTTATCAAGAAGATTATCTACATGAGTCAAAGGATCTTCAATTGAAATTCATTCAAGATATACCCATCACTTCCAATAGATTGGAAATTTGTCCATTATAAATATAGGTTCATGAGAGTAATAGAGTTACATTTTCATTTTATAGCTCTATCATTATGGGGTGAGTTGTCTTTAAAATTTTTTTTTTTTCAATGTTTTTTATTTATTTTTGGGACAGAGAGAGACAGAGCATGAACGGGGGAGGGGCAGAGAGAGAGGGAGACACAGAATCGGAAACAGGCTCCAGGCTCCGAGCCATCAGCCCAGAGCCTGACGCGGGGCTGGAACTCACGGACCGCGAGATCGTGACCTGGCTGAAGTCGGACGCTTAACCGACTGCGCCACCCAGGCGCCCCGGGGTGAGTTGTCTTTAAAGAGGACTTTATTATTTCTATCACCTTCTTAATTGGAATCAAGGTATTATAAGTTTTCAGGAGACCTCAGTGGTCTTTTAAATATTTGAGAGCTGAGCATAGATTTCTTTTGATTATCAAAAACTTCATCTGGGAGCCCTGGATCCAATTTGTCTATTACTATCAGTAGATAAGGTGATTCTGAGCTATTACACCCTGAAGAAGAATATAATGAAAATCTAATACTTTCAATTTGTATATCCCTGTCCGTGTGTTTTGGAATTACACGATTCTAGGAAAATGTGAAAGTTATGATAGGCAAAAGACCTACTTGATAAATTTACAATTGTAACAAGATTGTGATACTGAAATCTGACAGCAAGATACAGTTCTTTAAGCCAAGTTGATAGGTTACAAATATGTATCGATTACATTATAATCTATCACCACATTGCTAAACTGTTATCAGGAAGGGAAATACTTAAAAATACTTTAAAAATTAAAAAGAAGAAATTTAACCATACAACCTTGTATATTGGAATGTAAGAGAATGTTTATTGTCATTGCTGACTTAGTGTCTTGGGCAGGTGACAATTTTTGCTATAATTAGAAAGCTGTGACTAAATTTCCTAAAGCCAGAAAAGTTTCAGTGTTCTACAGCTGTGCTATCTAACTACATGTGGCTTTTAAGCCCTTGAAAAGTGACTAATCCAGATTGAGAGATGCTATAAGTTAAAACACATACCATATCTTAAAGATTTAGTTTGAAATAAAGAATATAAAACATCTCATTTATAATTTTTAAAAAGGTTATATGTTGAAATGATACTTCTGATGCACTAGGTCAAATAAACTATATATTAAAATTAATTCCATTTATTTTTACTTTTTTAAATGTGACTACTAGAAAAATTAAAAATACTTGATGACTCACATTTGTGGATCATATTCCATTTCTGTTGGATAGTGCTGTTCTAAACCACAGTGATAATAATATTAAGACGACTGGATAGAACATTCTACTTCTTATATTAGAACTCATCTCTCCAAGAAATTTTCTAGTGTGGTGTGCCCAGCAACCCCTCAACAATCGTGCATGGTCCCCTTGGTTTAGTTAAATTATTTTATTCTTACTTTCTTATGGTATAAGCCTTGTTATATCTGCTATACATGTATGGGTGCTGCAACTTCTTATCTCCATGTCTGTTTCTCTTATTAGACTATGAGCTTCTTTGGGAGAAAGACCTATCAGCACATAGCATATTGCCAATAAAATATAAAGAATAAACTTTAAAAAAGAAAGAAATTGATAATTTTATTCATACCATGTCTAGGACGATTCTACATTAGTACGCACTAAATAAATGATGTGGCCTGGCTTGAGTAACTGAGTTAGTTAGGACACTGTTAAACTAATCACAATTAAAGAGGGCCTCCTCATTCCATCTGGAAAGTCTTTTAGAGAATCTCTTTTAAATTAACCAGAGGCAAATACAGATAGTACTACTGGTACTTAAAATGACAGAAATACACTATTTCAAGACTTTTGTATTAATGTATTCAACGTGTGTTTACTTAGTTTCTGTTAGGTGTCTGACATGGGGACACAAAGATTAATAAACATTATTACTGTATTTATGTAGTTCACAGCCCAGATGAGGAGACAGATATCAATGTATTCTGAACTACAACTGAAGAATGTGCAGATTATAAGGATGGAGAAAGTTATCAGTTCTTCCTGGCTTTATAGCAGAATTCAGGATTTAGCTGAAGCTTAAAAGATGAGGAAATGTTTCCACACACAGGTCAGGGGGTAGCATTCTAGGGCAATCTACAAAGAGAAGTAAATAAAAATGGCAGCATTGAGACATAAAGGAGCTAGTAATTCTATATTTTAGAGTTAGGGAATGTAAGTTGGAAGTGGTAATAGGGTCAGTTAATTCATATACTCAATCTATCCAATAATTTGAATATTATTTCTTGGGGAAATGCAGTGTATATCTTAGCAGCTCTAGCTCTAGAGTTAAATTTTCTGAGTTCAAATTTTCTACTACAACCTAATCACATGATCCTGGGTAAATTGTTCTTAAAACAACTTTAAGCCTCAGTCTGCTTACATGTACATTAAGAAAGGTAATGATAATAGTAATTACAATTTGTAATTACAATTACAATTTGTAGAGATGTGACAAGAGTTTAACAAGATGATCCACTTAAAATACCTACCATTGTCAATTCTTTCCAGTCAAAGATCATTCGGAACATACTTGTAGTTGAAAAAGCTGGGTTTGCTACTCATTACACAAAAATAGAAAAATATCAATTGGTAACGTGGGTGTCTCTGTAAGATGCATTAGAGAAGACCTATTATAAGATTTTGGCTTTGGGTGAGTGATTGGGGAAAATCCACGAAAACAGGGGTTTGCTCTAGACTAGATGCTGTTGGAACATGGGGGCAATTCTATGATACGGCATATCAGTAAATTGTATTCTTTGAGAAGAGCAACTAGAGCAAAGCTTAAGGCTATTATTGTTAAAGAAGCAGCAGCCATTCATATTAGCCAGCAGAGATGAGTGTTTGCTATTTTGGACAGTGATCTTGTTTTTGTCTGTACTTTAGATAAAGTTATGAAATGGTCTTGTTCTGTCTCACAGTCTCAGAATGACTTTGTCTGATGTTAGTCAGATAATTTATATACAAGAGGAGAATAAAATGGCCTAGCTATAAGTGTCAGACTAGTTCCTAGATGTCAGGGGCTGCTTTTTTTTTTTTTCTTGGCACTGTGCCTAATACATAATAAGTACTCAATAAATATTTGAAGTTACTTTCAAGATGTCAAGTGGAGCTGCAAGTAAATAGAGAGTTTAGGACTATGTTCTGAGAAACTCTATCATTTAACGTCCAGGTATGGGAGAAAAAGGTTGCAATGGAAAATAAAAACAACCAGGAAGATGGAAGGAAAATTATGAGGGTATTATGTCATGGAAGCAAAAGGAAGGGGACTTTTTAAGAGAAAAAAAAAGTGGTGGAGAGCTAGCTGGTATTGCTAAGTCAAGGAAGATGAGTTCTGAACATGGAATTAGCAATAGGGAATTCTGTGGCAACATGGGTGAGAGAAATTTCAGTGGAGTAATGGAGAAAATCAGGATTGGCAGAGTGAGAATGAGCAGGTGGCAGACCATTGCTTCCAGAAGGGAATTAAAATTAAGTGTGCAGAAGAGTCATGGTAGGTCAAGGAGGATTTAGGTTCTGTTTTTTAATATAGAAACTATTTTTAATATTTAAGTGTTGATGATTCCAGTCAAGGAGAAGTTAAATCTACAGGAAAGAGAAAAATTGATAATGAAAGGTTCTAGAAAAAGCTGTAAGGAAGAAGGAAGAGAATCCAAAATAAATGTGAATAATCACAGGACCCATTGTGGGGTGTTTTGGTGCTATTGTCTTTGTTTTTGGCTTTCAAGGTATTAGCCATAATTGCCTAGATAAGGTTAAACTGATGAATGGTTCTAAACTGATACATAACATAATTATATTTGTATTTCAGAAAGCTAACAGCATAAAATGGAAGCTGCATTCAAGGATTTCAAAACTGGAGGCACAGATAACATTTAGGAGGCTAGTCCAATCATCCTGAAAGGAAAAAAAAAGGCACAGACATGAATGCCAGCAATAAGAGCTAGAATAGAAAAGAGATGGAAAGTCAAGCTCTCAAGGATGGGGAACGGTGGGATATCAGTTATACCTCGTTTCATGAGGGTCACCAGGGTAAAAGAGATGGGATATAGTGACTAACTCCTACACTTTAGACTCCAACAACTGGGGAGAAGGTAGCGCCACTCATTTTGTAAGAAATTCAGGAGGAAAAGAATACTTGGACAGGAAGTCCAAGTCATGGGGAAGATTATGAACTTTTAAAAAACTCATGTATAGTCACTCATCCATTAATCAAATCTCTTAAAAATCTATTTTATGTCAGGAAGCATATTAAACTCTGAGGAAACAGTCATGAGCAAGAGAGCTGTATTCCTGTCCTATTAGTGCTTACTTTAGGGTGTGTGTGTGTGTGTGCGTGTGTGTGTGTGTGTGTGTGTGTGTTTTCTTTTTTGAGTTTGAGATACTTCTATGATTTCTAAGTAGATATGTTAAATAAACAATTGAATAAACTAATGTAGGGTACAGAAGAAAGGTCTGGACTGAAACCTGTGTCTGTGTGTGTGAGTATAAAATACATATTTTTATGTACTTTTATATGCAAATATACATTTTTGTATATATCCACGTGGAATACTTGATTTACCTTTAAGTTTAGACAGAACTGGGGGTGAATTCTAGCTTTGCCCTTCCAGGTGTAAGAACACAAATCATCCAGCATTTACTGAGCACATGCTATGTACCAGCCCAGTGTAAGATACCGAAATACAAGGTTAATAGTCCATTGTGCTTGCGCTGGAGACACTTCTGGATTTGTGCAGCAGGTTGATTTTCATCCTTGCCAATGTGAGAAAAAAAGCATCTTTATCATGGAGTTGTTAGGAGTAAATGGGGCAAATACACAGAATGCTCTATGGCTGACATATATTTCTCTGGATCATGCTATGAAGTCAGCTGAATAATAGCATCATCTTTTAGGGTCACAATGTCACTGAAAGTACATTCTTCTAAAAATTAGTCACTACTTCTAATTCTGGAATTGTTAGTGTTCCCAATAAAGTGTTAGTTGTATTTATTAGCTTGCTTTAGGGAATCTTAACAATAGTTGTACTTTGATGAGCTGATTTTACAAGCCAGAGGCAACATTTTCCTAGTAGGATATAGTTATGTCAAAGAATCCATCTTGTGTAAATAATAAATGGCACATCCATCCTGGAGTTCATGTCCCACTGAGTCTTGATGAATTAGCTTTTTACCGAGTTTCTGTTTATCTGTCTTATGCAATGCCTTGTCTCTAAAATAAAAGAGACTTATGCAATGTCTCTAAAAGTACCAGGATGACTTAGGGAAGTTGTAATTAAGGAAGGAACGCACAAGGAAGGGAATCATAAAAAGGGGGTATCTGCCATACATTTTCACTAGAGTTTGACAATGAATCAAGGTGCTTAACCAAGTTTTGTACATCAATATTTTCCATCAACTGCTTATGAAGTGTCAGCCCTTTAAATTCACATTGAAAACCTGAAGATCCTTTGCTAGTCATAGAGCGTTAGGGACTATTGACCCAAGTCAACAGTTATACCTGGAAACCGCAAACCACCACAGAAGACCTAGAAAGTATTCACTTCCTACTTCTAGTAACAACTATCTTCATGCACCCATGGGTATGCTGCCTGTGAATCCTCTGTGCAATACTGCACAGAATACATTCAGTAATTCTTCTGGGAGAGCTGATTTCTACAAAAGGTGATTCTCACAAGAAAGCTTTTTTCCCTAACGTGAGCAATGTCTAATACACCTAACTACACCTCTTATAAATATATAGATAAAAGAGAGGAGGGTGAGGGTGGTGCTGTAACTCACCAGTACTAGTAATCTTAGCTTTCTTTAGAAAGAAGACATTCTCAAACTTCACTGTGCATTAACAAAGTGATTGACCCTAGGGAATATTCTAGAAGTATTTAGAGCTTTTTATGTTCACATGGAAAAATAGAGAAAATTACATTAAACTTCAATAAAGCCTACAGGTATTTTAACCCTTTTCCATCAATCTTCCACCACATCTCTGGAAGTAGTATAATCTATTACCACATCAATGGTGCAATGAAACACACATATCTTTAGCATCAGGTTTTATTTCTGGTTATGGATTTAAATCCTTTTAATACCAAATCCCAAGGCTCTAGCACAAATTGCTGTCAGTGAGATTTGACTATACATTAGTCATTTGGGGCTCAGTAGATTTTCTTATGGGTTATGCCAACTTTCCCTACTCCATGTGGTTTTCCAATATAGTAAATGAAAGGAAACCACCACAAACTTTAGAATTAGACACAATTCACATAAGTCCTCTGTATTAGTCAGGGTTCTCCAGAGAAACAGAACCAACAGGACATATAGATACATATGTAGGAGGAGACTTATTTTAAGAATTGGCTCGTGTGATTATTGAGGCTGAACACTCCCACAGTCTGCCATTTGCAGGCTAGTAACTAGGAAAACCAGTGGTTTAATTCAGTCTGAGTCAAAAGGTCTGAGAACCAAGAGGGTGGATGGTGAAGGTGTAAGTTTCAGAGTCTGAAGGCCTGAGAACCAAAAGTTCCAAGGTCCAAGGTCAGCAAAAAGATGTCCCAACTCAACAAGAGAGAAAATTTGCCCTTTCTTTTGCTTTTTGTTTTATTCAGGCCCCAATGGATTGGATGATGCTAAACCACACTGGGGAGGGTGGACCTTCTTTATTCAGGCTATTTAATCAAATGCTAATCTTTTCCAGAAACACCCTCACGCCCACAAATAATGTTTTACCAGCTAGCAGGGCAACCCTTGGCCAAGTCAAGTTGGCATATAAGATTAATCCTCTATTTCTACAATCATGGTGATGCTGAAAAAATAACACACTTTTTGATCTTTGGTTTCCTCATCCATAAAATAGTAATAATGATACATCTGTAGAGTTAAAAAACACCTCTAGTCTTAAAAAGCATTCACATGCCTAATACACAGATGTTCAATATGTTGTAGCTATTATTTTTAATTATAAATGTGGATTCTTATCAACAAAGGCAAACTCTGAGATGAAATGATGGCAGAAAACAGCAGCATTTCAAGTACACTTCACATTGAAAAAGGAGACTTGAAATCAGCCCTTCCTATATGTCACGAACAAAGAAACAAAAGCATATTGAACAGTGCTATGTAATTTCTGTATGACAGAAAAAATGCCTACTAGTTCTACTGGTTTTAACCTTCTCCTCTCAATATGCTCTTTTCCTAAACTACCTGAAATATAGATTATAGGATGCAAAATATTTAGATGGCCCTAGGATTTCCACCCCTATGCTATACCCATGATTCAGTTTCCTTATATGACAAGGTTGAAGGAACCTTATTAGTGGTAGTAAAAGGCCCAGATTAGTTGACTAAATTAACCAAAATGCAGATTATCTGGGTGGGTCTAGCTTAATCAGGTGAAGCTTTTTAAAAAAAATTATTTGTTTAAATTCAAGTTAGTTAACATACAGTGGAGTATCGGTTTCAAAGAGTCGAACCCAATGATTCATACCTTGCATATAACACCCAGTGTTCATCCCAACAAGTGTTCTCCTTGATGCCCATCACACATTAGACCACCCACCTCCCCCCTCCAGCAACCCTCAGTTTGTTCTCTGTATTCAAGAGTCTCTGAAGGTTTGCCTCCTTCTCTGTGTTTTATCTTATTTTCCTTCCCTTCCCCTATTCTCATCTGTTGTTTCTTAAATTCCACATGAGTGAAATCATATGATATTGGTCTTTCTCTGACTGACTTATTTTGCTTAGCATAATACACTCTAGTTCCATTCATGTTGTTGTAATTTGTTGAGGAACTTCCATACTGTTTTCCAGAGTGACAGCACCAGCTTGCATTCCTACCAGCAGTGTAAAAGTGTTCCCCCTTCTCCACATCCTTGCCAACATCTGTTGTTGCCTGAGTTGTTAATGTTAGCCATTCTGACAGGTGTGAGATAGTATCTCATTGTGGTTTTGATTCGTATTTCTCTGATGAGTGATGTTGAGCATTTCTTCATGTGTCTATTAGCCATCTGGATATCTTCTTTGGAAGAATATCTATTCATGTCTTCTGTCCGTTTCTTTACTGGATTATTTGGTTTGGGGGTGTTGACTTTGATAAGTTCTTTATAGATTTTGGATACTAACGCTTTATCCAATGTCATTTGCAAATATCTTCTCCCATTCTGTAGGTTGCCTTTTAGTTTTGTTGATTGTTTCCTTTCCTGTGCAGAAGCTTTTTATCTTGATGAGGTCCCAATAGTTCATTTTTGCTTTTGTTTCCCTTGCCTCCAGAGACATATCTAGTAAGAAACTTGTATGGCTGAAGTCAAAGAGGTTGCTGCCTGGTCTCCTCTAGGATTTTGATGATTTTGATTTCCTGTCTCACATTTAGGTCTTTCATCCCTTTTGAATTTATTTTTGTATATGGTGTAATAAAATGGTCCAGTTTCATGCTTCTGCAGGTTGCTATCCAGTCTTCCCAGCACCATTTGCTGAAAAAACCGTCTTTCTTTCCATGCATATTCATCCCTGCTTTGTCGAAGAAGAGTTGGCCATTCCTGTGCTCTATTCTGTTTCATTGATCCTATGTGTCTGTTTTTGTGCCAGTACAATAATGTCTTGATGAGTAAAGCTTGGCAATACAGTTTGAAGTTTGGAATTGTGATGCATCCAGTTTTGGTTTTCTTTTTCAAAATTATTTTGGCTATTCGGGGTCTTTCCTCTTTCCATTCAAATTTTAGAATTGTTTGTTGCAGCTCTGTGAAGAATGCTGATGTTATTTTGATAGGGACTGCATTCAACGTGTAGATTGCTTTGGGTAGTGTAGACATTTTAATCATATTTGTTCTTCCAATTCATGAGCATGGAATGTTTTTCCATTTCTTATATCTTCTTCAATTTCTTTCATAATTTTTCTACAGTTTTCAACACATAGATCTTTTACCTCTTTGGTTAGGTTTATTCCTAGGTATCTTATAGTTTGGGGGACAATTATAAATGAGATTGATTCCTTGATTTCTCTTTCTGCTGCTTCATAATTGGTGTATAGAAATGCAACTAATTTCTGTGCAGATTTTATATTCTGTGACTTTGCTGAATTCATGTATCAGTTCTAACAGTTTTTTTGGTGAAGTCTTTCAGGTTTCCCATGTAAAGTATCATTTACAGTCATCTGTGAAGAGCAAAAGTTTGATTTCTCCTTGGCCAGTTTTATGCTTCTTATTTCTTTTTGTTGTCTGATTTCTGAGGCTAGGACTTCCAGTACTATACTGAACAGTGGAGAGGGTGGACATATGTTATAGAACTCCTCTGGGAAGCCATGTGGTCCAGGACGCTTGTGTGTTGGGAGATTTTTAATAACTTGCCTAATTTCTTTGCTGACTATGGGTCTTTTCAAATTTTCTATTTATTCTTGTTTCAGTTTTGGTAGTGTGTGACTTTCTAGGAATTTGTCCGTTTCACCCAAATTGTCCAGTTTGTTGGCATATAATTTTTCAAAGTATTCTCTTATAGTTTTTATTTCTGTGGTGTTGGTTGTAATCTCTCCTCTTTCATTTGTGATTTTATCTATTTGGATCCTTTCTCTTCTCTTTTTGGTAAGTCTGGCTCAATTTTGTTTATTTGAAAGAACCAGCTTTTAGTTTTATTGTCAATTCTACTGTTTTTTCTTTGTTTTTTTTTTCTATATAATTTATTTCTGCTCTAATCTTTATTATTTCCTTTCTTCTGTTGGCTTTCCCCTTTACTCATTTCTCCTTTTCTAGCTCCTTTAGGCGTAAGGTTATACTGTGTATTTGGGATCTTTCTGACTTCTTGAGATAAGCCTGAATTACAATGTTCTTTCCTTTAGAACTGCCTTTGCTGCATCTCAAAGGGTTTGGACTGTCATTTTTTTTTTTTTTTGTTTTGTTTTGTTTTTGTTTTTTTTTTGTTTTTGGGACAGAGAGAGACAGAGCATGAACGGGGGAGGGGCAGAGAGAGAGGGAGACACAGAATCGGAAACAGGCTCCAGGCTCTGAGCCATTAGCCCAGAGCCCGACGCGGGGCTCGAACTCGCGGACCGCGAGATCGTGACCTGGCTGAAGTCGACGCTTAACCGACTGTGCCACCCAGGCGCCCCTGGACTGTCATGTTTTTATTTTCATTTGCTTCCATGTATTTTTTTTATTTCTTCTTTAATTTCATGCTTAACACATTCATTCTATAATAGGATGTTCTTTAACATCCATGTATTTAGAGAATTCCAAAATTTTTCTTATGGTTGATTTCAAGTTTCACAACATTTTGATCTAAACATATGCATGGTATGATCTCAATCTTTTTGTACCTGTTGAGGGCAGATTTGTGACCCAGTTATGTACTCTATGCTGAAGAATGTTCCATGTGCACTTGAGAAGAATGTGTATTCTGCTGCTTTAGGATGAAATGTTCTGAATATATATTAAATCCATCTGGTCCAGTGTGTCATTCAAAGCCATTGTTTCCTTGTTGATATTCTCAGATGATCTGTCCTTTGTTGTAAGTGGGATATTAAAGTCCCCTACTATTATGGTATTATCATCAAGAAGTTTATGTTTGTTATTTTATACTTAAGTGCTCCACGTTGGGGTTGTAAATATTTGCAATTTTCAGATCTTCTTCATGAATAGACCCTTTAATTATAATATCCTTCTTCATCTCTTATTACATTCTTTGTTTTAAAATCTAGTTTGTCTGATATAAGTATGGCTACTCTGGCTTAATTTTGACCTCCATTAGCATGATACATTGTTCTCCATCCCCTCAATTTCAATCTGCAGGTGTGTTTAGTTCCAAAAGGAGTCTCTTGTAGGCAGCATATAGATGGATCTTGGTATTTTATCCATTCTGATACCCTATGTCTTTTGATTGGAGCATTTAGTCCATTTACATTCAGAGTGATTACTGAAAGATATGGATTTAGTGATTATGTCACCCATAGATTTGGTGTTTCTTGTGATGTTCTCTGATCCTCTGTAGTGTTTGTTGCTTTGGTCTTCATTTTTTTCCTCCACTCAAAGAGTCCCCCTTAAAATTTCTTGCAGGGCTGCTTTAATGGTCACAAACTCCTTTACTTTTTATTTGTCTGGGAAACTCTTTATCTCTCCTTTTATTCTGAATGACAGCCTTGCTGGATAAAGAATTCTTGGCTGCATATTTTTCCAATTCAGCACATTGAATATTGCCTGCCACTCTCTTCTGGACTGCCAAGTTTTGGTAGACAGATCCGCTGCTAACCTTATGTAAATTCTAAGTAAGTTTTTATGTAAGTTCCTACCCTTGTAAATTAAGGACCTTTTGTCCTTAGCTACTTTTGAATTCTCTCTTTACAGCTCTGTATTTTGCAACTTTCACTATGATGTGTTGTGATGTTGACCTGTTTTTGTTGATTTTGAAGGGAGTTCTCTGTGCCTCTTGGACTTAAATGCCTGTTACCTTCCCCATATTAGGGAAGTTCTCGGCTATAATTTGTTCAAATAAACCTTCTGCCCCTTTTCCCCCACTCTTCTTCTTCTGGGATCCCTATGATATGGGTATTGTTTTGTTTTATGGAATCACTAAGTTTTCTAAGTCTGCCCTGGTGATCTAATAGTTTTCTTTCTCTCTTCTTTGTAGCTACATTATTTGCCATAATTTTATCTTCACCAAATCCCTTTCTTTGCTTCTTCAATTCTGTGACTGTATCAAGTTGGTTTTGCATCTCAGTTATAGCAATTTTTTAGGTCTTTGATCTCTAAAGCAAGGGTTTCTCTGGTGTCTTCTATACTTTTTTTCAAGCCCACATAGTAGCCTTATAACTTTTGTTCTAAATTCTTGTTCAGATATATTGCTTATATCTGTTTTGAGCAGGTCTCTGGCTGTGATTTCTTCCTGAACTTTCTTTTGGGGAAAATTCATCCATCTTGTCATTTGGACTACATTTATGTCTTTTGTGTGTTTTAAAAGCTTGTTACGGGGGCGCCTGTGTGACTCAGTAGGTTAAGTGTCCGACTTTGGCTCAGGTTGCAATTTGTCGGTTTGAACCCCACGTCAGGCTCTGTGCTGACAGCTCAGAGAGCCTGGAGCCTTCTTTGGATTCTGCATCTTCCCCTCTCTCTCTGTCTCTCTCTCACAAATAAAACATTAACAATTTAAAAAAAATAAAAAATAAAAGCTTATGTTTCCTGCACCTGAGAGTATTGCTATATTAAAAAGGGGTCATGCTCTGTTCAAGGCCTGGAACTCCAGGAAGTGTTTCTGGGGTATGCTGTGTGCACTCTGCTTTGTGGTCTGGCTGCTCTTTCTGACTGGACAGTCCTCTTCAGAGTTTCTTCTTGCTTGAAGTGGGGAGTGTTTGTACCTGTAACTAGGTGTGCTTTGACTTGTTTGTTGGAGTAAGCCTCACACCTGCTACGCTGTCCCCTTGCAACTGTGGAGCTCCTTCTGCCACTCCACAGATTAATTTCCTGGGTGTTCCAAGTGACCTGACTTCAATACAGCTGTGTTTGAAGGACAAGGAAAGCTTAGGGTCCCCCTACTTCTCTGCCACCTTAACTCCTCTCCAGGTGAAGCCTCTTAAAAGCAAGATTAGGCCTTCTCTAGATTAGAGAGATTCCCCTGCTGGCCTGAAAAGTAACTTTCATGTAGCGAGAGACCTGTGGCAGGGTCACAGGCAAAGAACCGGGAATGACCTTTTGGACCTGAGAGTGGCCCCTAGCCAGCAAGAGAAAGAGCTTAATCCTAAAGCTACAAAGAACAGAATTCTGCCAAAAATAATGTGCACCTAAAAGAGACTCCTGCACTCTAGAAAGGGTCTGAGCTTGTTTGATCCCTTGATTGTAGCCCGTGAGACTTCTGACACACAGAAACAGTGAGATAATAAATGCATGTTTTCTGAACCTGCTAAGTTTGCGGATATTTGTTACATAACAGGAAAAAACTAATACAAAATCCACCTTTTTCTAACCTTCCAACAGGTTATTCACATAATGGTTCAGGAGTAGATACTGTCTACTGGTTTAAGAGTCAAAAAAGAATGTGACTGGAATAAAATGATTTCAGCAAGTAAGGCATTTGAACCAGCTCAAACTTTTCAAACATTTAGGCAGAAGTTAGTAGAGTAAGTAGGAGTTAGTTAGAATGCAATGTCAGGGCAGGGAAATATTTTTTTTAAAGGAGAAGAAACTTCATTCCAATTCCATTAACAAACCACTCACCTTTAGCAATAACTAAACCAGTCCAAATTGTAGTGGGTCTTAATTAAAGAGACAGTAACTTGACCACTATCCTAATAAAGCAGTCAAAGCGTTAGGACACAATTTAATTGGAAGAAATGACTGTGTTTACCAGCATAAATAATGTAAACAATCTCAAGGAACTAATTATAAGAGACTGGAAACCCTTCAGAGGGTTAATAATAAATTTAAATGTCAGTCCTTGAGTTTGGTTGGCTATATGACTTATTCTAGAGTCAGTCCCAGTCATTTATGGGTTCCAAATATGATATTAGGACTTAATATGTAAATATAAAGAAGTTGTAAACTTTGAAAAAGAGGAAAATTAGCTTGAGAATTACCATAATGGCCCCTTACTTGAAACCTGTATATAATGAAATGAATTAAGTAAAAGTGGCACATAATTACACATTTTTTAGGTGTGAGCCCATGATAAAGAAGAGGAAATCTCTATTTCTTTTTAATACAGAAAGTTAAAATCGTCAACCAGCAAAGCAAAGTTGTACTGCGTTGAATTTCTTATCATCCTTGAAGAAATTTACCTGGGCTCACCTACGAAGAAAGGCACGCTAAAGACTGAGACACAAAAATGACTTCCGGAAAACTGCTAAGAAATGAAAAAGTACCAATGAGCCACATACTTTATTCCTTGTGAGCCAAGAACACATTAGTCATTTCAGAGAATTTATGTGAATAGATTTCATTCATGAGGACTTGAAAATTTAAATGTGAATGTCCGTGTCTGTGTGTGTATATTGGTAGATGTGTATTTGAGTATTTTCATGTGAGTGTGTAAATATGAATGGAAAGACAGAAAGGACATAGAAAGAAATTCACCCAAGATCTTTGCCTCTTACCTAAATGGATTTAAAAGCTATGTCAACCACATTCTTACCAGCACACACACACACACACACACACACACAAAAACTAAAAAACAAAAACAATTGATTTGTAGTTTTATATGAGTAAATCATTTAGTGTAAAGGTTGTATTTCAAAGTCTCCTAACTGTTCTCCTTTATTCCCAATCCAGGTAAACTTAAAAAAAAATTCTTAAGGCTATCAACCTTAGCTAGCAAAGATATGAGACTAACAGTAAATACATGAACTCCATTTTCTGACTATCTAAAGTTTGAGCACTGGTCTGATATATCCACAGTGTTGATGGAACAGTGTGGATATCCTTTTTTTTTTATGTTTGTTTATTTATGTTGAGAGAGAGAGAGAATACAAGAGAGGGCAGAGGGAGAAGGAGAAAGAGAGAGAGAGAGGGAGGGAGGGAGGGAGGTAGAGAATTTTAAGCAGGCTCCACACTCAGCACAGAGCCTGACACAGGGCACAATCCCATAAACCATGAAATCATGTCCTGAGCCAAAATCAAGACTTGGATGCTTAACTGACAGAGCCACCCAGGTATCCCTGTGGATATCTTTGATAGCTATTACTCATGAGCCTGTCATCATTCTAAATTTTTGTATTTGGAGGAACATGAAAAAATAATTTCCATCAATGTTGAGCAAATAATATACATGGCTTCTCTGGCTGATCAAATGAAAGTTAAGTTAAATCTCCTCCACCAGGGTAAAATCTAATTTTCCTATTGTAAGGGAATAGTTTTGGGAATATAAACAGGAGATTAGCACTAGTTTCATCATCATCACCTTTTTCTATTCCACAATAACTAACTTAATTTAAAATTGTTTTACTACTCAAGTATACATGTTCATTGTGGAAAAATTAGAAAATACAGAAAGTAAAAAGAACAAAATTAAAAGCATCCATAGCCTTCTACCTATTTTAGCTTTCTACTACCTATAAAAGTATCTAAAGCCTTCCCTTTATCTAAGCAAAATGTGTGTGTGTGTATGTGTGTATATGTATATATATGTATATGTATATATGTACGTATATACATGTGTGTATATGTAATTATATATACATGTATATATAATGTGTACCATGTATACATGTATACACATGTATATATAATTACATACACACACATACATACATATATACATACATGCATAGCCTTTAAAAATACAATAGCTTGGGGCGCCGGGTGGCTCAGTCGGTAAAGCATCCAACTTCCACTCAGGTTATGATCTCGCGGTTTGTGAGTTCAAGCCCCGCATCAGGCTCTGTGCTTATAGCTCGGAGCCTGGAGCCTGCTTCAGATTCTGTGTCTCCCCTTCTCTCTGCCCATCCCATGCTCATGCTGTTTGTCTCTGTCTCTCAATAATAAATAAATGTTAAAAAAAATTTAAAAATACAATAGCTAACATAAAACTTAAATGGAAATTCCTCTGGGTAGCTAAATCACTCTGGGTTTTACAGCAACATAAGTTGGAGGGTGTAGCCAAGAGGCCCCCTGGGTCCTCTAAATTGCAGAGGGAAGCCCATGATATAGAGTACGATACGGTGATATTTACCAACAATAATGTCTATATTTTCATAGATCCTAGCAATAAATACTTGTCACATATTTAATAGGTTAAATTTGTATTATAATATACTGATATGATACATATACACCTTGCTTCAGGGTGTAACTGCATTTCAGCATCGAACAGCAAGCTAATAAAAACTGTAGCAAGAAACAGTTTTACGACCCTCCATTGACTTGTGTTTTACATTATGTTATCTTATGGCAGACATCTGAATTAAAGGTTAACACACACTATTTAACGGTGTCTGAATGAATGTACAGTGCATGAATACATGCTTCTTGAAATTTTTTATCAGTTTTGATACTACACATGCTTTGTGATTTGGGTTAAGACATGACTTTAAGTGGTTGATGGCTCCTGCTTGACTCTTTTGAGTAATAGGAAATAACACATTTTGTTAGGATTCCTTCAATTAAGTGCATATCCACCATTAAAGCAATCTGTCATTATTTTAGCAATGTCATTAACATCTACAATATAATTCAGAGGGGCTTTGTTCTTCTTTCAAAATTAGTAGCACATGCATTTATATAGAAAGCTTGAAATACAAAAACAAATTTAAGCAGCTTTCAACTCCAAGCTATACAAATATTTTTAAATGGATTACATAGAAGGTATGACTTTACTAAGAAAGAAAAGCCCACAGAAATTATATATCCATTAACATGGATTAATGATATAAAATATGAATTACTTTTCTTTCTAATGTGACAAATCAAGAAATACAGTTTAGTGTACTACTAAACGTACTTGGCCTAATGAAAATAATTTAAATTACTGGGCTACTGAAAGTAAAAATCAGTATATAAAATTTATGATTTTTATATATAAATATTATCAGTCTTTAGAAATATTTTGGAAAAATTTTAATGCATAACAATAATATATTAAGTGCTTAATAAAAAAGATAAAATTTTATTAGCAAATTTAGATGGCAACAGTCAACTTTAAATTGCTAAAATAGATCTTATTTACTCCTGTGGATTCAGTAAATAGGTTAAGATTCAATTACAAATAATGCAAGGAGAAAGCTGAAGTTTACAAAACAGAGTAGAGGTTCGGCTACAATAAAAGTATATTTTTCTATAGGATGCCTGCGTGGCTCAGCTGGTTACACATCTGACTCTTGGTTTCGGCTCAGGTCATGATCTCATTGTTTCGTGAGTTTGAGCCCCGTGTCTGGCTCTGCGCTGACAGTGTGGAGCCTGCTTGGAACACTGTCTCACCCATTCTCTCTACCCCTTCTCCACTTATGCTGTTTCTGTCTCTCTCAAAAATCAATAAATAAACTTAAAAAAGAGTATATTTCTCTATATTGTATACATATATACTTATGTTCTATATATTTGTATATACAAAAAGTATATACTGTTGTATAAATATGAACTATAAAGTGATATTTATTTCCTGTTACCTAAAATTATTGACATGTATAAAAGCTTTCTTTGACAAAATTTTCATCTCTTGTCCACCTCAATGGGCTGTAGACCTGGGGCAACAAAGGAACTGAGAAAAAGAGACGACAGTATAGTAAGGCACAGGGGCAGGGGACCATGAGATACCGAGGTTTATTGTACATCTTCTTACATACGTTTTCAGGAAAAACAGATAAGCAATGATTAACAACAGAAGCTTAGCAAAGCATGTCAACAATGTACATCTGATTCAGCTACCATAAGTATATTGCATACGAGAGCAGCCTTACAGATACTTATGCTCCGATAAGAATCTTTACGATAGAAGCAAAGACAAAGAAGGGAGTGGATGCACTGTGCTATATACAGCTGGCTTCCTTTAAGCAAAACATCCCTATCTACATACTAAAGAACAGACCACACTTCCCGAGGGCCATTCACTCAAGTCCTTTCAGGTGATTTTTAACCTTAGGATCTTGAGTTTTCTCAGAGATCTTGGAGTCTGAACGAATATGCGCCTGTGGTCATTGTGGTGTTCTTGTTCCCACAATCACTGATAGTTAGGTTGCAAGTAAAATATCAAATGGAACTTAACTAGAAGCATAGAGACATTATAATCATTTTGTAGACCATAGAAATCTCTGGACTTGACCTGCTCTCTCTTGCAATGGCTCTTAGAATAATCTAGTACACATTATAGATAGTTGGGAGTCATGTCTTTTCTCCCTCAACAGAGTAAAAATTCTTTAAAGTAAGGATTACTATTCTGTGTCTTCCCAAAATTCTCACAGACTTTAGCCCACCACTTTGCATGTTACAAATATTAAATTAATAAATGTCCTCCAATTACCTTAAATATGACATCCAAAATAATGCACTGCCTTGACCTCGATAGCTCTTTTTCCTCAAGATTCCTCATCTCAGCAAAATTTCCAACCATCTACCCTCTCAAGCAAAACACAGGGAGTTATCCACAGTTCTCTCTACAGTCTCAAATTCAGTCCAAATCCTGCTTCAAATCCTGTATTTCTCAAATCTGTCTTTTTTTTTTTTTTTTTATGTTTCCACTACCCCATTTCTTGCTAAGCCCTCTTTTTCTTAGTTAGCATCCATCCCAACATGGTTATGTAATACCTTTCTGATTTTAACACTTGCAGTATGTTTGAGTTCTATTTCCTGGGTGCAAAAACATAATCTTCTGTGATACTGAGGTAAGTTTGGGTCAGTCCATTGAGAATTTGTGAGCATTTCCCAAATTTGTCCCATAGTAACCAAGCTGCAACCTCCTTCAGCTCTCATTTCTCCCCAGAGTTTTGCCTTTTTCGTAATTTTGCCCATCAGGAGTGACTCACCATTTGTTTGTGGTAAAACAAAAATTCTTAATGTTGCTTAAAGGATAAACCCAAGGAGGTGCCCAGATATCTCAGTCGGTTGAGCGCTAACTACGGCTCAGGTCATGATCTTGCAGTTCACAAGTTTGAGCCCCGCCTAGAGCCTCAGAGCCTGGAGCCTCCTTCAGATTCTGTGTCTCCCTCTCTCTCTGTCCCTCCCCTGCTAGTACTCTATTTCTCTCTCAAAAATAAATACAAAACATTATTTGAAAAAAGGATAAACCCGAGACATTAAACATATACTGTATTAGATTAGGGCCAACAAGCACTTAAATGTGGAAATAAAATGCTACATAGACAGGCAAGGATCAAATTTAAAGGATTACCAAGAGAGATCAAATCTGTGCTTTTTCTTCTTTGGGAGTTTTTAAGATACAGTGATAAATTTCTGGAAAACCGCTTCTCTTAAAAGTTAGTGGTCTAAATTCAAATGAAGCTAATTATTTTACTTCATCTTCTGTACCAAATCTTTTTTCCCCTAAAATAACCACCTTAGAGAACAAAAATACTGTCCCAATGGTGAATTATTATAGTGTACTAAACTGAGTTCATTGCTTCTGAGGCTCTTTCATGTAACATCCACATAATCAACACAAGATAAGTAAGTATATCTCGAATTGCCTCTCTTGTGGAGAAAGATATAGTACATGGCAAAAGAAATTTTACCCTACAAATCTCATGATAAACAAATTCCCAATTTATTTTTTCATTCAACCAATGCATATTTTCTAAGCCCTTACTGGTGAAAGCCAATGGACCATACATGGCCTACTTCCTCACACTTGATTTTCGATGCCTCATCAGGGTACAGAATTAGGTTCTCAAGCAAGGATAAAGGCAATCAACATATGGTATATAGTAATCATTTTGACATTACACAGGATTCATGTGGAGATACCCAGATAACAAGATAGCTATAATGGAAATATCATACCGTTTGGAATCAGAAGACCACAATCTAAACCATATGTTAGATTCACACTATTTTAACTTTTTAAAATCATCTAAACCATCTGCCCTGAATTTTTTTTTCATTGAGTAAGCACTAAGCATTCCATTGAGGAAGGATTAAGTAAGATAATAGGTAGGTATTTGATACCTGCATGATATTCTCCATAATTGTTGCATTAGTCCTCACAATAATCTTAGAAGGCAGATACTGTTATTTTAATTTTATGGATAGGGAATCAGAAATACAGGGCAGAGAAGGAGGTACCACAGGCCAATTAATTAGTAAACAAGAGAATCTAGATGTAAACCAAGGTGGTGGTTTGACTTTAAAGTTAACACACTTTACTACAAAACATACTGTTTTCTTTATTAGATCATTATGAAGAATGAATAAGAAAATAAAAAACATGTCTTACAAAGCCTAAAATACTATGTGAATTTAATGAAAATTGCTTATTGCTATTATTAGTCTATTACTAATCTGTTAAAGTTCTAATGTATTTCAGAGATTGCCACAATCTTGCTTATATTAGCAAACTAGAGAGGCGGGAAAGTTCCTCCCATATCCTTCCTGATTAAATGAATAAAGAGTAGAAGGAAGAAAGGAAAATCCTATTACTATTCTCAGGCACTTTCACATAATATCTAATTAAACCCGAAAACACTCCCATGACTTAGGCATTCTTACCCCACTATAAGATAAGGAATATATGATCCAGAAAAATCAAAGAAATTTCCTGTTTCCAATACACAGGAGGATGGATTTAAGCTCATATTCACCTGATTTAAGAGCCCAGTTCTTTCTGCCATATCACACTTTCTTACAAGATAGGGGATGAGGTATCTTCACTATCTCTAAGATAATAATAACCCAGCTTGCTATGTTTAGCATTTACTATAAATACATGTTTGAAGAATGTTTTCACTTGCTTAACAAAGAAAATGTCCTTATCTGGAGTTAAATCATGGATCTCTACTTCATTTATAACTTCTAGGAAACAATAGAAATTTGTGCCCCATTAGAATATTCAAATTAAAGTATAAAACCTTTTTCAAATGGCTAAAGGAAAAATTATGATTAATGGAATCATTTATAAATCTATCAGAAGGCCATATATGTAGCAGACCATATAACTGCATTCTCATACTTTGCTGACTTAAAGATCAGTAATTTTCTTATCTTGAGATTAAAGTTTATGTGTATAAACTAGTTCCATTCACAGTTTTTAAGTTCCACTAAATTGAGAGAATGAGAAATTAAAATAGACACATATTTTTTCACTGTTACAAAACATACATACTTTTTTTTTACTATTACCTATACAGTTTTATTAGTTTCACTGTTTTTGTTAACTCACTGACTTTGAATGCAAACCTGTTGGTTGAAAAAAATTTCTACAATTAGCTTTAAATTAAATTTTTCTTTCCATTTATACAGGTAATACCTGCCAATCTGCTTAAGCAGTTATTCACCTATTTACTATATATTCAGTTTTTTCTTATTCATTTGAAAATCGTTTTTGAACCTCTGCTATGGACTGGCCCCTCAGACTGAGGTACAAGAAATGCAGAAGGATGTAGCAGACTTGATCTCTGCCAGCCAAAGTTCACTGTCTAGTCTTGGCAGTTCAACTGAAAGAAGAGGATTATACAAGTAGTATCAACATTATGTCATCAATATTTTCATAGTAGAAGGTACTGGTTGCTATGTGAGTACTTGACAGGGAACCTAACTTAGTCTAAGGAGTCAAGTAAACCTTCTGGAAGTTGGAGCGTAACATCTAAGGGCTAAAAAATGAATAGGAGGGTGAGAGAAAATGATGTGGAGTAGGCGGTACTCCAGAGAGAATAACCAAATTGCATATGGTCTGGTTTCCCACAGTGGCCATGATAGATACCATTCATTAGGCCCTATCTTTTAAAGAATAATCTATGCCTGCAGAAAAAGTATTTTGTGGACTTTAGTAGAAATACCATAGTAAGTACAGAAGCCATGTTTGAACAGCATTCTGAACCATGATTCTACAATATATGGTCTTAAACTAGGATTGAGCATAATTGTCAATACCAAGTGATATATTATCACCTTTAGATAATCAGGCATCATGTTCTATTAATTGGCATGCCAAGTACTTGATAGCACCAGATATTATGGTTAATGCAAATGATTATTTTTCCTGTGAGTTTAATTAAGAGTCTCCATATTGATGTAATTAAAACCGCAGTGGCATTTGAAATGCATCACCTAAATAAAGTACCATAAGATTTACTCTATTAAGATTTGTAAGAGATCTCAGTAATTGCAATTTGCATTATTTTCTTTCACATATGTATTTCTCTGAAGAAATCAGTCACTGCATATATGTATGGCCATATTATCATCAAGTATTTCATTATTTTCATGGACAAAATTGTTCACTAATAGCACATCAACATTAGATGTAGGAACAAATGTTTTTTCAATATTTAAATTTAGGAGTTCTCATTGCCCATTATCTATCTATTAAGAATTACAAGTTCCAGTTTAACAGAGAATTCCATGTTAATCACATGCTTTATAATGAGACTGTTTGTTATCCCTAGCCTGCACACACTTGATTAAAACCTTCAGTGTACTCACCAAGCTGATATTTTTTACCTACTGCCTTCACCTCTGGTACAGTGTAATTTTCAAAAAGCAAAATGAAGAAGAGTATCATTTATTGTTAACTTTTTCTATAGATATCCTGTGTGCTTGTAACTCTCTGACATGTACAGGTAGCCCACACAGGACAAAGAAAACATTACCCGTGACAAAGGAGCCATTTATATCTCTGCAATCCAAATCAGATCCTGCCCCAAGGGCACCCTAGACTACATGTACACATATGGAAAATTATCAATTCAGTAATGGCAGGTAATTTCCATTCTACTGAGGAAACTGAGGCTTAAAATGGTTAAACAATTGTGGTGTATGATTTAAACCCAAACAAATGATCCAAAGTCTGCAATAATAATCTACATGTTACTAACTCTCAGGTGTTAAAAAAGAAAAGAATTTCTTTAATTAAACGTTATTTGATTTTTTCATGGGTAACAAATACAAATAAATAAGCATAGTAAGTCCCCCAAATACTGTCTTGAGTCCTGTAAGTTCAAACCATCTCCCACCCATATTTCCAGAAAGGAAAAAAAAAGGAAATCCAAATAGTAACTTTGAAACACTGCATTTTACCTCTGCTTACTAAAACTCTAGCAGTAAAGAAATATTTGCATCATAATATTGTGGAAATATAGTAAACATAACATAGGGTCGTTTTACTGGAGAAGCAGTTTTTTCAAAGCAAACAGGGAGGAAAGAACAGATGTATAATAAAATGAAACCACCACATGAAACTTTATTTGTTCCTATTGTGATCGCCCACATGGTGTGGTACAAGAATATGTAACTACTCCCTGTTCTGGTTACTTCTGAGCATATCACTATACAAAATTATTATATCCAGTGGCTATTCGTAATGTAGAAAATGAATATTTTATTCACAGAAAGCAGATGAAGATTTCAGTCCTGAACTTTTAATTTTTTGTTTGTGTGTATCTATGACTACTCAAAAGCTTAATCCTAATTTCTGAGGCACAGTTCCAAATCTTTTTCACATCTATGAAGTAAGTTTATCTTCAGGCCTCTGAGAAGTAATTAAGATTACTCCTACTTTACAAATAGGGAAACAGGGTCATAGGTCAATGTAACTTACTTAAGTGAACAGACTTGCAACAAGATGGTACCTTAAAAATGATTAACTGCTTCTTTTCAAAACTATCATTGAAATGGCTATCCATGTACAAAAAGAGAGAACCTATATCAGCATTGGATACTGTCCATGGGAACATCATGCATTAGAATTCCTTAGTGGTCTGCTACTGCAGACATTACTAGAAAGAAGGACCGGCTCAACCCATTATCACTCTGGAGCATCTAAAAAGTGAATACACGGAATCCCAGCATAAATCCATAAACACCTTCTAATTTGATTGGGTGAGGGTAACTAGAGGCCACTGTGAGCAGGGATCAAACGACAAGTCTTTTTCTCCTACGGTACCACAGCTAAATCCTGCCGAAGACAGCTACGGTGAGTTTAAAACATAGCCCCCCAGGGCACCTGCTTGGCTCAGTCGATAAAGCATCCCACTCTTGATTTCTGCTTAGGTCATGATCTCAGAGTTCATGAGATCTCCTGCTTGGGATTCTCTCTTCCTCTCTCTCTTCCTTTCCTCCCGCTCATATATGTGAGGCAAGAATGCTTGTTCAAGGGATCAAAGACCCTCATGGAACCATGAGGCCAGGGAATAGCACTTTGTCCCCCCATATATACATATCCTAGGCAACATAGATTGAAAAGATCTGTATTTTGTTATGTTTCCTTGGAACTACATGATAGGGGGGAAATTCATACATTCATTCCAGAATAAAACAAACAAAAAACTACATTATCTCTAAAAGGAAAAAAAAATCATGTTGTCTTCAGTTATTTCTCTAACACAAACTTTCCAGGACAAAATGGAGCATGAACTACAGTTTTGAGAGAGAGAGATTTCTCTCAAACATTTAAAAAAACGAATAAAACATAGCCTCCATAACATTTTGCAATTGTTTTATTTAAATGATGACATATATTTTTCCCCTTCATATTGATCTACCTTTCAAAACATCAGCATATTTTCATATGCCAAGAGATGTTTCTTGTTTTGTTTTTCCTATTTGTTTCGGGTGCCTCTATGTTTGATAATATCGGGATATTGGGTAAATTTTGTCTGAAAAGTGTGATTCTATGTTTAACTGTGCCTTTGAGGTCCAGAAGGAGAAGTAAGGAGAAAGTTAATAGTTAGCTACAGTTTTACTTTGTCAGATCAGAAATTCCGATAACCCAAAGGGAAACATCTTGGAACTGAATTTGAGTATTGCCCCCATTTTGGGGAGGGAGGGTGTGTTGTTATAGTTACCTTCTGCTAGGTAAGGAAAATAAAAGGCAGATAAAATACACACACACACACACACACACACACACACACACACACACACACACACCCCAAAGCAATCATTGGGATTTTAAATGAGATTTCTAAATTTAAGAGAAACAGAGAGAAAATAGAGGAGAAAATAAGTAAGGAGAAGGAGGAAGAAGATAAATTTTCTGGGCTGAAGAAAGATACACCTGGGGACTGAAGGATACCAAATATATAAATACCAATACC